>NC_136799.1:23526928-23656928 GCF_951216825.1 Electrona antarctica | reverse complement strand
GACAGATACAAGGGGTCATTCAAGCCCCGAAGCCCAGTGGCCTCATCATTCTGCAGTGTTGGATTATGGGTAAAGGCGTTCAGGTCTTGCCCCATCCAACCCTTTGCCGAGGTGGCAGTGATAGTGAGTCATCTCTCTCTCTCTCTCACACACACACACACACACACACACACACACACACACACACACACACACACACACACACACACACACACACACACACACACACACACACACACACACACACACACACACACACACACACACACACACACACACACACACACGCTGCAGGATGGCAGAGTTAGCTGACATTTAGCTGTGTAGGAAGGAAGCAGAGCCAGATAGAACAACAGCAGAATGGAGGCATATCGTTGCCACATATGCACGTGTGTTATGCAGGGCAGTAAAAATAAAAGAGGGTGTGATGTTAGAATGATTACTATAGCAGCAGAAAGCCCTGCCCCAGGAGGCTGTGCTGCTGCTTGGAGACAGACAGACAGACAGACAGACAGACAGACAGACAGACAGACAGACAGACAGACAGACAGACAGACAGACAGACAGACAGACAGACAGACAGACAGACAGACAGACAGACAGACAGACAGACAGACAGACAGACAGACAGACATGTAGGTGAGCAGTGAGCACGACACCTGTAGGAGTCGTTAGTGGTGTGACAGAGACTTTTCCCTCTCGTGAACATTGCCAATAGAGCATCAAAGTCTGATAAGTCTGTCAATATCGCTAGAGGGCACTATTCCATGGGTTTGTGTATTTTTTTATTTGTACTATAATCCCCATAGGAGGATCTTAGATCGCCTCATATAAGAACTGTTTGAAAAATAAACAAATCAACCCGGCGGTTTCACTCATATGAAGAATCAACTGACTGCGAGAAAACGTTAAATGTTACTGCTGCCGAATTAGTAAAAGTTTCGCTAGATACAGACTGTATCAACTATGAGTGACTGACTATCATAAACGATACAGAGACACCTCCCCGACAATATTGCCAAAAAGACAGTTTGTTAATTTTTGGACTACAATTCTTATACGAGACAATTTTAAGATGACCCAATGTTATTCTCCATAGAGAAATTACTTCCGCAAACGAGGAGATGAGCGAGTGACGTCAGGACGTTGGTACTCTATTGTGTTATTTGAATGCCCGGCCAAGCCAGATGCACCGCGGAGGGTTCGAAACCTATTTTAATATCTTGACATTCTAGAGAACGGACAGCCCGACCCCACCTATTCAGCTCAATGAACGTTGCTCACTAGTGCATGAAGCACCCGCCACCGGACGTCGTACACTCCTCTTCCGGGATTGACTCCAACGTTGGAGCCAATAGACCAGGCGCACTAGGGTTACAGACGATAGAAGCATGCGTTTTAAATGCTATAATTCTTGCAATACCACATTTAGCCACCAGGCTTCTATGGCTTCACAAATCCTCTGTGGTTTTGAGGGCTTGGTTCGAACCACTAGACTTACTCTCCACTGTGGTGTGGTGGGCAGGAACTTTACCATTGCTTAACCAAGCACCCCAGGGTAATATGTATAAGGTTGTGGTTATGGTCCACACGGACAGCATTGAGTCCACATGGTCTGCATTAATTCAACATACTTCACCAAATGACGGCATCAACACACAATATGCTAATGGCTGCTCCAGGCAAATTACCTTATAAGTACGCTATCTATGGCCAATAACATATTCGTGTGTTGAATATTTGATCAGAGCACAGTGTGGGCTTAATAATTCAAACCAAGCCTTTACACCACTCACAATTGCCCTCAGTAAGAAATGACTCTCCCATGACATTAAACACCATTGAAGCATCACAAAGCCGGCCTCCCTCACTCAGGTTTTCTGTATCGGTGGAAAATGTCACATGTCCAGAAAACGCCTGAGAGATATCTTAATGGATGGAAGTTGCCATTACTTAGTTGTGTGTGACAGACGTGTCGTTTTACTTTCACATTGCTTTATTATTTTCACATTTCTACAGCTGTAAGACATTTGCATGTATAGGCGTTTTCAATATGCATCTCCGCCTACACGTGTCTGTTTTGACCTACACCACCAGCCTTCCAGACAGGGTTATGGGGAGATGTGCCTATTTTGACCTACACCACCAGTTGTGTGGGTGAGTGAGTTGTGGGTGAGTGAGTTGTTGCTGGGCCTGCGACTGTGCCTGATTATTCTCACATCTATTGATCCACTTCATTACAGTGAAGCAATTAGCTGATAAATGACAGGAATGGCGCCTGGCAGCCTGGGATAAATTGAGTCATTTTGTTTGTGTTTGGGGAAATATCAAATTCAGTTGATAAGACGGAAATGGTAAGAAAGAGCTGGATGGGATTGGGGGAGGGGCATTGCTGGTTGTCAAAGGCATTATAATTTCATAAACAAGCCAGCTGGTCTCTGAATTTGCACTGTAGAATTTCAACTGCAAAGAAATGGAGGCATGAGGCCATTTTGTCTATTTTACAGTCATCAGGTTTGTAAAATACGGTGAAGCAGTTCATATTTTCTTACTGAGTATAATAATCAGTAGTATAAGTACTTTAAATTATAGTTCATCTTTAGATGGATACTGTAGCCTAATCAAATACTGTAGGTTTCCAATTAGACAGCACTCATGCACATCCAGTGGGCGGTGCTGGTTAAAGCAAGAAAACAATGTCATATAGGAAGGGTTTAAAGACCAAGACTCATCACGTCATCACATCCATGTATAAATCACCCAGTTCTAACTGGCTAAGTAGAGAGCTGTGTCAATTATTCTCATGGCAGATACTACCATATGGTATATGGCAGTGGTTCCCAAACCTTTTCATGTCAAGGACCCCCAAATTGACATTAATTAGCCCACGGACCGCGGATCAATGTACGAAGGCACACACAAAATATCATAATAGATGGTTGTGTTGAGACTCTGGACTTGACAAAACACAGTGATGATTTTGGCCATGTTATTTGCTGGTGTTGATCCACTGACAGTGAAAACTTAACACTGGTTTCAACACATCCATCTTGTGCTACATTGTGCTTCAGTATGTTGACAAGCTTCATGGAGATGCTAATTTTCCATTCCAGCTCGATTTGGCACCCCATGCCCACAGTGCCAAAACTAGTAGTAACTGCTGTACTGACCTTGGTATTACTGTGCTTAACTGACCAGCACACTGGCCTGACCTGAATCCCACAGAGAATCTAGGTTGTATTGTCAAGAGGAAGGTGTGAGACATGAGACTCAACAATACAAATGCATTCACGGCTGTTATCAAAGCAAACCTGGGCGTCCATAACACCTCAACATGTCACGCCACATTGATGAAATAATTTGTTCAAAAGTAGCCCAGTCAATGTATTGACTGCATACATTAATATACTTTTCATTTTTTCAGTCGTCTGCGTAAAATATTCAAATTTGTTGAGATAGGATTTTTTGAGCTGTAACGCCATAATCATCAAAAAAGGTTTTAAAGGCCTGGGCCATGGCTCAGTGGTCCAGGCACCTTGGCTGGCAATCCAGTCTGGCAGTGTGCCGCGGGCTCGACTCCCGATCCCGACGGCCTTTACTGCATGTCTTCCCCCCATCTCTCTCCCCATTTCCTGTCAGCCTACGGTCTGTCCCTCCATAAAAAATATAAAATAAAGGCAAAAGCCACAAAAAACATTTAAAAAAAAAGGTTTTTAAATACTTCACTTTATGCACAATGAATTGAGAATATATGAAAGTTTAACTTTTTAAATTATATTACGGAAGAAAATTTACTTTTACACAATATTCTAATTCATTGAGATGGACCTGTATAGGCCTACCCCCAGGTTCCCCACTAGCCTACACTGATATACCGGTAGGAATGTTTCTCCACTGTCCACCAGCCCTCCTCTGAGACACAGTAGAAATGGCACCATCTATAGAGCGTAGCAGTGGGCATGGTTTTCTGGACCCACTGAAAAATCGGCCATTCATTATTCCCATCAATCCATCCATCCAGGATCCTGGTGAATCATTACCATAAAACCTTTGATTCTGTGAAAAAATGGTAGGCCTAATTATAAATGTACTATATCATAGCCTACGAATAAATAAATGGTCATTTTTTTCTTTACTTTATTTTTTTCACAGAATCAAAGGTCTTATGGTCATGATTCACCAGGATCCTGGATGGCTTGATTCTATAGGCTTAGAATAATTGATATACCAGTAAATATTTTTGTAAATCTGAAAAATGAATTGGAGAGATTTCAGTGGGTCCAGAAAACCACGCCCACTGCTATGCTCTATAGAGAGTATATGCATAAAGTGAGTGGCAAAGTGAGTTTAACATATTTTAACGCCAATGCAATCAGATAGGACTGTTTTGATGTATAGGCTGTCAAGGCCTGAAAGTACGCTGTGCATCTGTGGCCAACGCAGAAGTCCCTCTCTGCCTCTCGCCTCCAACAACTGCGGACTAGACCTAAATATATTACTCTATGGACTATAGACCGCAACGGAGGCCCGCCGTCTCAGGCGAACTTGAGCTACACGAGACACCACCGAGTGAGCCAAAGCGAGCAAGTTGCCGTGTCGAACGTTGCGAAGTTCTCTTAGCCGACTCGGGGCCGTTCGAGTTGCGACCCGATAGGCAGAGAATAGCAAATAATGTTCTGGCGAGGTCGTTTGCCCCGATTGCCACTCAAAGTGGCTACTGGCCAATGAATCACAGCGAGTCCTTGCACAACCAGTGTAGGCTTTCGAAGGACGCGTTAGTAGGCGTTCCGCATAACTTCCGGGTATGATGATGTCACGTGCATACACTGACACCACGCTAGACAGGAACGCCCAAAAACGTCACATCCGGTTTTAGCCTGGGGTAAGAATTTTCTATGGCTGCCAATGCAACTTGGTCCAATCCTTAATCACATACGGACAAACATCTATGCCGATGCTATCTAACTTGCGGAGGTGCCTTGTCCATGGGCAACAGATCTTTCAACGTATGGCATTGCAAATACGTTTGATAATCGCTACTCTAGCGCAAATCACAACTTCCCCCGGTTGTGGGCGGAGTCACAGTTTGAGGCGCCGTTTACAAGCCGTGGTGTCAGTATACCCAATTATTGTGAAGGTGGTTTGGAAATGGGTGAGGTGGTCCTTAAAACGTTGTTTAACGTGTTAAAGATAATAGCCTGTGGTCTGTCAACTCACCAGACCAGAGGTTACCTACCTACCAGAGATAACACACACACACACACACACACACACACACACACACAGGTAATCTCAAGCGACCGACACGAGGTGTCAGTGTGTTGGGGACTTGGGGTTAGACCTTCATTTTAGAATTTAGAGTGTCTATAGTCGTCGGTCGGTCGGTCGGTCAGTAAAGCAGACGAGGAGGGGAGGCGGGGGGAACCAGGAAGCATACCGGATAAATAATAGACAGTGAGGGCGGTCACGTGGTGTGCAGCGGACTTCTGAATGATTTAAGGCTTTTTACATCATCAGCCCACAGCCCGCCGCCCCCTCCGTACCGCGCCGAGCAGCCAGAGATGCTGCTGCTGCTGCTGCTGACTGACTGCAGCATCCATCCGACATGGGCATCCTTTAACCACCCGGGTCAAAGTGAGTGCGGTTTTCCCCTCTATTCCTCTATCTCTAGGCCTATCCGTAACCTATCTCTTGAGACTAGTCTCCCTGTCTGTCTTTGCGGTTCCTCGGCGATATGATATGACGCATAATTAGCGTTTCATCCTTCAAAGACGTTGTGTTTGATGACTGGAGTAGCCTACCTACACGGACACTTTTTTAGGGATGTTTCCTTCGTGGAGCTCACCTGCTCAGTGGGTAGGGCAGGCTATTCCAGATAGAGTGCTCGGGGCGGGCGTCGCTTGTCCCACCGGACCGGATAGTTGCGGTATAGTATAGCCTACCGACTCTCGCTGGTGGTTTTCGAGAGGAGATAGAGAGAGCTAGGAGGCGCGGCTAACCCGACTCGGAAACCGGTAAAGGGTGGGACGTTTTCACTAAATAGTTGGTGAGTCTGCGGCAGAAATGCTACTGATATTATGATGAGAAATAGGTTGTTTGACTTGTGCGCGCACGTGCGCGTGCGTGCGTGCGTGCGTGTGTGTGTGTGCGTGCGTGCGTGCGTGCGTGCGTGCGTGCGTGCCGTGTGTGTGAGACACACTGAGTGAGAGAAAGGGATTTTGAACCCGTGATGCTTCTATTGTCTTTGTGCTCATGCGAGGAGAGGAGAGGAGAGTGTGATGCTATGAGATGAGATTGAGTTTCCAACCCTGGTCCCTGGCTCAGTGGCTGGTGCTATACTCCTATGCTACAGTATGTGCCCTGAATGATAGCATAGCCTAATCTATCTATGTATATACTGATCCTATAATGATGTCATGCCTTCTGATTTGTGACAAAATCAACACCAATTTCAATTATTCAGAGATGTGGTTTCATCAGTCTCTCTCAGTCTTTAGCCTACATGTGGATCTCTCTCTCTCTCTCTCTCTCTCTCTCTCTCCTCATACAGCTCACAGATGAATGAAAACAGTGAGAAAGTAATATGTGTGTGTGTTTGTGTAACTAAGCATGAGCAGTGAGCACTCTCACAGAATGCTTCAAGCATTGGATCTGGGCTAATCCCTAATGACATGACTAGATCTCTCTCTCTCTCTCTCTCTCTCTCTCTCTCTCTCTCTCTCTCTCTCTCTCTCTCTCTCTCCCCCCCCCCCCCATAAGGTCTTTGGCTCTTTACCCTTTAATTAATCGTCTTTCTTCTTTCTCTCTCATACCACTGTCTCTGCATTAACTTGTGCTGAAAACAATTAGTCACTGCATGGCTAAAGCTCTGGAACGTGACCGTAATCAATACTCAAGACAAGTGTGTATATTATGTACACTACAGTGTTTAGATGCCTTTTTAATTCAGTCTACTTTGAGAGCTTTCCCTGAAAATGGTCTTCAACAATTTGACAATAGTGTGAGATCTAATATTCTTAGCTGCCTGTACATGTACTAGACATGTGGCTAGCTTGATTCTGTTTGACAAAAGGCCTTTACTTTGACTGAACGACTGCATCATCTATTGTGGCATTGTTTAAGTGAGGGTCAGGATGCTGTTGGCGTGTGTGTTTTTCTCCAAACTAATCTATATGGTACTTTCTGTGTAAACTCTTTATTCATTTTGTCCCTGTGTGCTCCAATTTCACCATTAACTCTGGACCTCTTCCAATTTCCCCATTAGCTGTTTGCAAATACCAAACAAACAGAATTGACAAAAACAGCAGCCAGGCCTTTGTGAACGAGTTGTTGTATCGCTTAATGGAGGTATAGGGCTGTCACGATCAGGACATTTTACTTGACGATTAATTGTCGTATACTGTATTCAATTGCGATTAACAATTTAGTTTAAATTTCCGGAATTGAAACATTGGAACATACAATTAAAAATTACATTTCTATAAAAAATTGCACAGGGCAGATAACTTAAAAAAATACAAAGACATGACTGACATATAACTTTATATAAGCTACTTTCAAAAAATCTTTAAAATAGTGGAAATAGCCAATCTACAAGCTTGCATCGCGACACTACATTTAGAATCTCTTTCAAAATGTATGAATATTGTTCACCATGGAAACAATGGACGTTATGCAAAACAATTGCGTTTATGACAAATAATTGTAATCAGGAGATTATGTACAGTAATAATTGTGACAACCCTAATAAATGGAGGTTTATACAATACAGCCATGACATGAAAAACAACTCCCCCTTTTCAGCCGCTACTTAAAAGAAAAGTTATGTGAAGCTAGGGCAAACTCTTTTCTTTGTCTCAAAATGAATGCCAAATAGCACATTCATATCAGCCCCACAGTAAAATCCTCAGTGCTAATTTAACTCTGAGAGCATAAAAACTGACCTAATTCAATTAGCACGGAGGCTTTTATACTGTGTCCACTCCACAGACATTGAAGAGAGCTGGGACCGACTAGAATCAATATGGAGACATTAACGCAGAACAATGCGTGTCGATATTTTCAAAGACAAAGACGAACACGAGAAGGTGAAGAGCAAGGAGAAGAAGACCGAACAGTATAATTCTGGACCCTTACAGATCCCCTTGGTTCCATTTATACACTCTGTGAGTTCAGATAAAGAAAGAAGGAGAACGAGAATAAAAGATGACAATGGTGATAGAGATGAATAATGTGTTTTAGACTATAGGCAATATGGACAACATGGATACCTCAATATCGATATTGTGACTTTGATATCGTATTGTGATTATAATATCAATAGATCTTTTTTCTTTCAAAATGCCAGACAATAAGTCAGTCTCATCATCATGTCACAACATAATTGCCCAGCGATATATTTGCCAGTTTGCAAGCTCAACCGGTCTTTCTGTATACGTATGTCTTCTAGATACAGACTAACAAATATCCTCAATGTCTGCATCATGCTCAGAGATCAGTGGTGTATCAGTGCTCAAGAGCACTTTGACCCCACAGATATACTACAACATCTGTCACCAACCAGTCACCAGTTCACAGTGAAAGAAGGAGGTAGATGGACGGATGGACGGACGGACGGACGGACGGACGGACAGACAGACAGACAGACAGACAGACAGACAGACAGAGGGCTAACTCAGATCAGACCAAATATTTATAACATTTCAGGGCTAAGTGTGTGTGTTTGAATGTGTGTGCCGTTTGTGTGTGAGTGACCCCAAACTGTGTGGGATGATTGATTACTCACATCGTGGCCTGCATGTGTTCAGCTGGTGTCATGAGCTACACTTAATTCATACTGAACGAGCGAACACGCGCACGCACGCACGCACGCACGCACGCACGCACGCACGCACGCACACACACACACACACACACACACACACACACACACACACACACACACACACACACACACACACACACACACACACACACACACACACACACACACACACACACTTCAATGGTGGGGTACATGTGACATTAACTTCTCTCCACGTATACTCTCACTGTCTGCACTGACGTCAGTCAACCTGCCTGCGTATAAAGAGTCAGACTAATACAATCAGCCACACACACGCACACATGCACAACGCACAGAGGCACGCAGGCACGCACACACAGTTATGATCTTTATCTATGTCAACAGCACACACCCTTTTTCTCATTGGCTCATTGGGCCAACAGCTGCACAAAGAGAGACAAGAGATCGAGTAGGGAAAGAGAGGATGTGGGAGAAAGAGATAGAGGAAAACAGGATGAGAAGCAGCATGAGAGTGTGAGGGGGAGAGAAAGAGAGAGAGAGAGAGAGAGAGAGAGAGGGGTGGGGGTGGGGGGGAGGATGACATACAAACAGATACAGAGAGAGAGGGTGGAGAGGTGAGTCAGAGTGGAACCATAGAGAGGAAATGGAGGGATTTTGTGCGTGTGTGTGTGTGCGTGTGCGTGCTGTGGTGGAGGGGAGCTTCATTATCATTTCAATGTAATCTAATCTCTATTATGAATGTGCGAGTGTGCATGTGCTTCCAGGACCTCCAGGTACACTATAAAGATAGGTTTATCTAAGCTGCTACTGCACATACTCTGCCTGGAGTATCTCTTTCTCTGGCCTCTCATGGTGTGATTGGATCTTTCTGCTGTCAAGTCAAGTGTACGTGCCGTGCAGTAGGAGGTGGCAGGGTCATATCTTTGGAGTGTAACGTTTTACCTGTATTAATAGTATTAAAGGTTGGGTAAGTCATATTCTTGGGTTAAAACTAAACGTTTAGTTAAAAAGTTAACGCTCTATATTCGGATAGTATAGAGTGCAGAAGTCCTGACGTCACTCGCTGGTTCACAGAAGTAATTTCTCTATGGAAAATAACATGGGGTCCTCTTAAAATCATCTCATATAAGAATTCTGGTCCAAAAACTGTCTCTGCGAAATTGTCGGGGAGGTGTCTCTGTATCGCTTACGATACATGTTTACTATTTCATGTAGTTCTTATATGAGGCGGTCTGAAATCCCCCTATAGGGATTACAATGCAAATAAAAAGTACATGAACCAGTGGATTTAGCACCCTCTACCGATATTGACGTCAGACTTCGGTGCTCTATAGGTGACGTGTATGTTCAGTAACTGGGGGGTCTCAGGTGGTTTGCCAATTTCAGCCAGGCAGTTTCAGTCAATTTTGTCTGCTCACTTCTTTGTGTCATCACTTCCAATTTCACTTGTTAATCCTTCCTGTATCCAGTGTGAGTTCTCTCTCCTGATTGGATGAAATTGCTATCCCGACCTGAAAATGCAATTACATGTTTACTGTATTAAGTGTATAAGTATACATTGTGGTGTTGATCATGTGGTTTCCATGGTGAAGAATTACAAGGCCAGAGAGTTGCAGAAAGAAGAAATGGACTGAAAGACTGAACAGAAGTGAGAATGCTGTATGTAAGCGGTGGATGGGGAGGAGACAAGTGAAGCTATAGAATCAATGAAAAGCCAGCTGCTGTCTGCAAAGCATCACAACCCAGTAACTACTTCACAGACTGTTGACAGTCTCTCTTGTCTTGGCTATCTCTAAACCGAAGAAGGGTAGTAATGGTGAAAATAAAGAGAAGAGGAGGAGGGATAATAGTGAGAGAGAGAAGAGAGTCAACAACAGTGAGAAGAGTATTTCCCCCCAAGCCAGCCTAAACACATCACAGATAGACACAACCCATTTAGACGCGTCTGGTACTAAAGGTTGGGTAGATAGGGGTTTTTAAGGCTGTGATACATGGGTGAATTCTGAAGTAGATGGACAATATAGCCAGTGGCGATTGATTGAGATAACATTGTGAGCACGAAACTTATATTTTATATATTTATTTTTGTACAGCAACCGTTGGCAAAACAGCCCATGTCCATTATCAGCCATATTTCACGGTGTTTGAGGGATGTGGCTAGACAGTGAGGCCGTCAACTGCTGAGATAATGTGTCTCTCTCTTCTTCTTTTTTTCTAAATTTTTATCCCACGATTTTGTAGCCCATTTCTCACCCCTGTGTCAATTCTCTAATGTGATCCTGGGCTCTACACACCCTCCGCCAACCTAGTCCCCATATATGGGGGACACGGGGAGAGCAACGGACTTGAACTCATGCTGAATTCCTTCATGCCTGAGTGTCCAAATTATGTGTCTCTCTCTTTATGAAGTGTGTAAACAACACTCCAGCAACCAGTTTGTAAGATTGATATTAGGCCTGGCCTGGTCTAAATGATCAATGTAACTTCAATCTATAAAGAAAGCCCACTGTGTTTTAAGCTTTATAGTCCAACTTTGCAATCATTCAGCAGTGCAATGCATGTGGCTGGTAAATCAGACAGTTATAGTACCTCACTCCTAGCAAATGTAGGAAAGACAAAACAAGACATTGTGGATCATTAGCAACAATCTTTTGTATCCCTCAAATCTGCAATAGGCCAGTATGATTTAAAGGTTTCCTAACATTAATTTTAATTCATTTTAATTTTTTGTTTTTATTTTAGGTTTTATGACCTCAATTACAGCTGTCTGTGTCTGTGAAGCCTTTTGAGCTGCAATGAAAACAGGCAAAACAGTGAAAACAGTGACATCTGCTGGCAAATCCCATTGTCATATGGGATTTGCAGGCTGTGACATCACAGTCAGCAGGAAAATCAGAGCACTTGTTTGAGCCAGAAAACCCCAGACCACAGAAAATCTACTGAATGTTAAAAGTTCAGTATTTTGGGTGCAATTGAGCTCAGAAAACCTAAAACAATTAATGATGTCACAAATGAATCCCTTTAAACTTCATCCTATAAGGAAGGAAGGAAGGATGTCAGCAAGCCTGACAGTTAGCCCGCAGGTAGGTAGACACTGCTCCAGTCAGTCATCCATCCATGAACCGAGTCAGCCACCTCACATCAGCCAACCAAACCGAAAACTAAGGTTCGTGACAGCGTCGTGTTCATACCTTCCATCTAAAAGTGCCCTCATGAGTGTCTCTTGAGAGTAGCTGAGGAGGGATGCCTCAGTTGTACATCAAAATCTAAACTCAAACCCAATGTGCATCAGCCTCGGAAACACTAAACGTGAGTCAGGTTATTGGAGAATCAGAGCCAGTTAACACACTCATCGTGCAGATATCCAGTTTTTTATTTATACTTTTTAAGAACTACGTTCCAAATCTAATTTATTACGCGTGTCAGTAATGTGTCCTCACTGTCCAGTCAACCAGGGAATCAGACAGTAAGTCTACCAACCAGTCTGAAACTGATCATAAAGTTTGAAATGATCTCTTTTCTAGGACCTCTTTAAGTAGATCAACTATATTTGAAAGTAAAAACACGTCACTAAAGCCTGCCAAGAGTGAATTAATTCCACTCACGTGCTTCTGCTTCCGCCTATGAGTGAGCTAAATGCATTTGCTTTTTTCTATATCAGGGAAGACTATTGTCTGGATGTTATGTTACAGACGCCTGTACCAGGGCCTGGTGTGTGAGTGTGCATGGAGGCTGGCACAGGGGTCTGCTCCGGTGGTCATAAATCTTCACCCTGCCAAGCGGTGGAGCGGAACTGTGTCACCCAAGTGAGCCAATGCTTAGGCACAGACTCCCTCTCTCTTCGTCTCTCTCTCTCTCTCTCTCTCTCTCTCTCTCTCTCTCCCTCCCTCACGGTTATGTAACCTTCCCCAGAGATATGTTGATGCTTCTGCTTTGAGACAGCACCAGCAGTAGCTTCCAATTTTGCTCCATTCTTCCTTCCTCTCCCCTCCTGTTCACTGATTAAAAACACTAAGATGAGACAGTGGACTGTGGACAGACTTACTGCGCAAATGCAGATTGATTGGCAGCTCGGCGGTCAGAAGCCCTGGCTTATTTTAAGACGTCAAGAGGGCAAACAGACAGACATAACAGTAGTGCCTCTCCACAGTAGGAAGCAGACGGAGAGAGACAAGTCTTGTCAAAGCTTTCAGACATCCAACCAGTCTAGTTTGTTTTTGCCATGGTCCATATGCCCATTAACAACAGGACACTTGTCCCAGACTAGACACTGGAAAGAAAGATAGACAGACCGAGCCAGAATGAGACAGGCACACAGAGAGATGGAGAGACACAGAGGTGTTTAGAGTTGGAATGGAGACCCACAAAAAAGTGAGACATGCCTATGGAGAGAAAGGCAGAGGGATACAGAGTCCATCAGCCGAGATAATTTCCCCTGACTAAGGCGTTCTCCTACGATGATGACTTAGCTACTTCCTCTTTTGTATGTGACACCCACTCAAGAAAAGGGCCAGGGACGGTTGCCAGGTTGGTTTTGACTGAATCAGCGAGGGCACTTTATTTTATTAAGACACGGCAGCTCGTAAAGGCAACGGGAGCTCAATCAGGTGATTCATTGAGTAATTCAGACAGACGTTGGCTTAGCCACGGCTGATTAGGCAGTGGAGTGGATGCACTGGCAAACTAGCTTATGTGGCATCAATGATAGTGATGATGATGGTGATATGTGGGGGGGAGGGGGGCTGAAGGGTTGGGGGTTCAATTATTGATCTTAGACAAGACTCTAGCAGAGCAAATTAATGGATGGTGTTTGTTTACTCTTATTGACGTCAGTGCCTGCTTGTGTATAGTAGGTGGTTATTGTGTTGTCTGTGTGACATCTGGCTCAATTTGCCGTTTGAGTTGTAAAGAATTCAAATAGAGAGGATCCACATTTTTTAAAGCGAGTAAAATACTTATGGCATACCGTGTACATGCAAATTGTGTTTGCCAGCAGCTCTTTAACTAGTAGGCTCCATAACTAGGCTCGATGACTCTTTTAAGGAATTCCCATGAAAGAAATTCAATGCATTCCGCGGATGTTGATTTGGAAGTTCAAATGTATTGCATGAGCCTGTCTGTTCAATAGTTCCGCAGCTAGAAGGCATTGTTATTTGTTATGATGTAGCCATGAGTCCCACTACGCATGCTGCATGTAACAGCAACATGTATGTTGTATTAATGTCTGTGTCTGGAGGGCGGCACAGGGACTGCATGTGGCAGCGTGCGGACAGAGACACAGGGACTGCATGTGGCAGCGTGCGGACAGAGACACAGGGACTGCATGTGGCAGCGTGCGGACAGAGACACAGGGACTGCATGTGGCAGCGTGCGGACAGAGACACAGGGACTGCATGTGGCAGCTATGTTGTATTATTGTCTGTGTCTGGAGGGCGGCACAGGGACTGCATGTAACAGCAAAATGTATGTTGTATTAGTGTCTGTGTCTGGAGGGCGGCACAGGGACTGCATGTGGCAGCGGGCGGACAGAGACAGATCGTTACACTGCTGAGATAACAAAGGCAGAGCAGTTGGTGCACACCATTTTGGGTCCAGCAGTGTTTACTGTGCACAGTAAACACTGCTGGACTCGAAAAAGTAGCCTGCAGTGTCTGCTACAATATTAAAGGAGGCCAGAGGCAAGGCAGGTGTTGTGTAAGATGGCTGCCACTGTATTAGGGATCCGTTTACAAAAGCACCATTTGTATTTTGTGTAACAGCAATGACTGTTAAGTTAAACTTTCGGATAAAAGGTCAGAAAAGGCCATCACCTATAATGACATGCCCAAAATATGATACTAGGTTGAAAGCGATGAAAAATGGGGGCAGATCAGCTGCATGTAATTACAAATAATGGACGATATTCCGGCCAGGTTGCTCCATAATCCATTCAAACTGGGAAAGCATCAGTGTCATTTTCTAGTTTTGCGTTGGCTATTAAAAAAACGAAAGAACTACTGCATTTGTAGAATCGGCCTCGGAATGGGTCAGAGACAGCTCTGTCCCATCATGGTACTGAATGGAATGGGTCAGAGACAGCTCTGTCCCATCATGGTACTGAACGGGTCAGAGACAGCTCTGTCCCATCATGGTACTGAATGGAATGGGTCAAAGACAGCTCTGTCCCATCATGGTACTGAATGGAATGGGTCAAAGACAGCTCTGTCCCATCATGGTACTGAATGGAATGGGTCAAAGACAGCTCTGTCCCATCATGGTACTGAATGGAATGGGTCAGAGACAGCTCTGTCCCATCATGGTACTGAATGGGTCAGAGACAGCTCTGTCCCATCATGGTACTGAACGGGTCAGAGACAGCTCTGTCCCATCATGGTACTGAACGGGTCAGAGACAGCTCTGTCCCATCATGGTACTGAATGGGTCAGAGACAGCTCTGTCCCATCATGGTACTGAACGGGTCAGAGACAGCTCTGTCCCATCATGGTACTGAATGGAATGGGTCAAAGACAGCTCTGTCCCATCATGGTACTGAATGGGTCAAAGACAGCTCTGTCCCATCATGGTACTGAATGGGTCAAAGACAGCTCTGTCCCATCATGGTACTGAATGGAATGGGTCAAAGACAGCTCTGTCCCATCGTGGTACTGAATGGAATGGGTCAAAGACAGCTCTGTCCCATCATGGTACTGAATGGAATGGGTCAAAGACAGCTCTGTCCCATCATGGTACTGAATGGAATGGGTCAAAGACAGCTCTGTCCCATCATGGTACTGAATGGAATGGGTCAAAGACAGCTCTGTCCCATCATGGTACTGAATGGAATGGGTCAAAGACAGCTCTGTCCCATCATGGTACTGAATGGAATGGGTCAAAGACAGCTCTGTCCCATCATGGTACTGAATGGGTCAAAGACAGCTCTGTCCCATCATGGTACTGAATGGGTCAAAGACAGCTCTGTCCCATCATGGTACTGAATGCCAATATCTCTGTGCTCCCCTGCTGTGCTTCCCCCGTCAGTCTAAAAAAAGACCCACCCATTTGGGCATGACATCAGTATCATGTTATTTGTGACAATATTCTTAATATATTAATATGAATATATTTAACCCCAAAAAGTAGTGAAAATAGTCGATCTAAAAGCTAACAACGTGTCACAAATTAAGTTATGTAACGCATTGTGAGCTTCGAAAAACTTTAGGCACATCAGATTGAAAGTGGTTAAGTCTGTATAGGTTTTATATGAATATTTAAGAAATTAAAAGTATTAACTTGTGACTATAAACAATAAATACTCTGGGTCCATTTCCTGAAAAGTAACAGATTTCTGCCCCACAGTGACAATAAGACAAGTGGAGATAAGATAAGAAACCTTACCAATAGGGGTACTTTATCAATATCAGTTGACTTAAAGACTTATTATTGATACATGCCCATTCCATCCACTTTTAGAGCCAGCTCCTTCAGTAAGCTCCCAGGAAAAGTGAAGGGGAGGCACATTTATTGAAACAGACCTTTGAATCAAAGCAGTGAGAGCTGCGAGCCTGGCCAATTTAAAGACTATTTTCAAGGATTTGCAGTAGCTGCAACAGCTGCTACCACAGTGCTTTGGTGGTCAGATTGTTCAGACAACATAATGTCCACTCTCCACGGGGCAGGTGGCGACCATCAAGAAAAATAGCCAGCGAGTATTAAAATGTAACAGTCCTTTAGAAGAAAGAAAACTGCCTACCATTGTGATTTGATTTGCAACATAGTAGAGGACCTAGCTAAGATATGTATGCACTTCATTTAGGAGAGAATATCGCAACTGTTCTTGACTAATATGACCGCCGCAAACAACGTGGGAACTGTGAACAATTCTCTATCTGGGTCGAAATACCCGGAAATGACCACGCCCCTTTTAAAATGACCGCTAGTTCAAACATGGCTCTATCTTCTAAACTGTTGGAGCTACAGATATTCTGAGGTGCTCAAAATGTTCAGAATACTCATGTTTGTTGAATCCGTCCTCGAGCCAGCAACCCTCCGGGTCATCATAGTGGCCAAATCCAATATGGCCGCCAGTCCGCCACCTGAAAAGGTTTTGTCTAGAACTTTTGAACCTGCAGAGCTATGAATGCAAACATTGTGTTCAAATCATGTTTTTTGACAATTAGAAACATGTTGGAATGGTTATCTTTATGACTGGGTGTTGCTGAACATCTATTTTGCATATTTCAAAGATGGCGACTATCTGACAATTAGTTTTACTTACCGTTACTTAACGTCTATTTTGTGCTTTTTGAGCATAGAAACACATTGGAATTCTCATATTTATCATTAAATCCATCTAGAGCACTCTGATGAGTGTAGAGTTGTTGAAGATAAGCTAAAGATGCCACGATTTGTTCACCCGCCAAAAAAAAAATCATGTTTTTATGTGGACACGCCCACCAGTTCATTAAGTATGCCTGGTTTGACTGGTGGGTGGTGATGGGTGGTGATCCACCTGAACTGAAGCTGCACCCACAGCTGTAGTTGTATGATAAAGGGGGAGGGGTTAGGGGAGGACTGATAGTGTGATGTCACTATATTACTGTTTATTTCATGACTGTTCAGCCTCCAGGAAGAAACCCTAAATACAAAGTTAATACTTCATTGCACATACAAACGACTCCAAGGTGTCTAATGAAGTACTGTCACCTCATGGACACATGAAAAACTGGAAAAATACAAAAATAGTGGCACTCCATCTTTAAGATCAAACTGGAGGAAAGAAACAACCTCTATACAGATGCAATGTTATTGAAACAATAGAATAATGGCATAATAAAAGCATAATAATAGCATAATAAATTATGCTGAGCATTAGTCAAAGCCGTGTATCAAATTTTGAATTACACACACACACACACACACACACACACACACACACACACACACACACACACACACACACACACACACACACACACACACACACACACACACACACACACGTTGTGAACTTGTGATCCGTCCTTTTGATTCCTCAGTGAGAAGACTTTTTTTGTCCTGATCATACAATTATATATCGAGATGTAACGGATTCCAGCTTTGCAGAACTGTCTTTGTGTCCAATAGGCCTACATGACTGTTGCATCCTCAGTGGAGGAGGATGGTGCAAGCTTTACTGGCATGATGTGGCATCGACAAGATGAGTCCAGTAAGGTATCCAAGTCTTGGAGTCAGTGACCAGCCCAATGTAAATTTGGGATGTAGTGGGCGCAAGTGGCCTTTAGACAAGCTCAATCAATGTAGCCTGGGTAGGAGGAAGGTTCTTGCTACCATTGTTTGACCAACATTTGCCTTCCCTGACTATGGGAAAAGGAGTGCAGGAATCTCACAGAAACCCTGGTCACTCTCACCTTGGAGCCTGAAAAGATTTCCAAAGATTGGCCAGACTATGTAGGAAAGTGTGTTTTTGTCTTATTATGTAATGCCAGTGGTGCTATTCTAAAGCTGCCTCAGGTACAAAAAGTGTGGGCACCTCTGTCCTAGAGGGACTTGGTACCATTGCCTTGGTACCATTTGAGAAAAAAACAATGTATGGCTTCATCTACTCTGCTATATGGCTACAGCTCTTGCTGTATATGACGAAGACCATACGCCAATCTTTGGACATGGAAATTTATATATAGACGGTCTATATATAGACGTTTAAACAACCGCTAATCAACGTCTAATCTAAGAATAGACGTCTACAAAAACTTTCATTTTTAGCCGTTTTTATCGCAATTTTAGACGCACGTCTAATAGCCGTCTATTGCTCAGTGGGTTTTAGAACCTTCCACCTACCCAGGCTACATTGATTGAACTTGTCAAAAGGCCACCACATCCCAAATTTCAGTACATCGGGCTGGTCACTAACTCCATGAGTAAGATTTAGGAACCTTACTGGACCCGTCTTATAGATGCCAGTAAAGCTTTCACCATCCTCCTTGAGGCTGCAACAGTCGTGTAGGCCTATTGAACACAAATAAAGTTCTGCAAAGCTGGATAGAAGTTGTATGATCAGGACAAAAACAAATAGACTTCTCCCTGTGAAATCAAAAGGACGGAGCAAATGCTGTGTGTGTGTGTGTGTGTGTGTGTGTGTGTGTGTGTGTGTGTGTGTGTGTGTGTGTGTGTGTGTGTACGCGCATGTGTGTTTCTAATTTAAACACACTGTTAAAATTTGATAGACCTGCCCAGCATAAATTATTATTATTATTCTCTTATTATGCCATTATTCTATTGTTTCAATAACATTGCATCTGTATAGAGGTTGTTTCTTTCCTCCAGTTTGATCTTAACTTATTCCAACAACTCTACACTCAAATCTGGATGAAACTTCATGTTACATAACATTTTTTCATAGGCCATACAGTATTCGTAATAAGCAAATAAGGTTCAGACACATAAAGATAACCATTCCAAAATGTTTCTAATTGTCAAAAAACATGATTTAGACACAAAGTTTGCATTCAAAGCTCATCTGGTTCAAAAGTTTTAGACAAAACCTTTTTCAGGTGGCGGACTGGCGGCCATATTGGATTTGGCCACTATGATGACCCGGAGGGTTGCTGGCTCGGGCACGGATTCAACAAACATGAGTATTCTGAATATTTTGAGCACCTCAGAAAATCTGTAGCGCCAACGGTTTAGAAGATAGAGCCATGTTTGTACTAGCGGTCATTTTAAATAGGGCGTGGTCATTTTCGGGTATTTCGACCCGGATAGAGAATTGTTCACAGTTCCCAAGTTGTTCGCGGCGGTCATATTAGTCAAGAACAGTTGCGATATTCTCTCCTAAATGAATTGCATACATATCTTAGCTAGGTCCTAGACTAACAGAAAAATGTACGGAAGGTGTGAAAAGTGTGTGTGTGTGTGTGTGTGTGTGTGTGTGTGTTTGTTTCTTTTGAGAGTGATTGGATACGTGTCTAGACCTCAATGTGGGCAATTGAACCAGAAGAGGTATGTCTGAGCGTGCTACTAATACACATGCACAACACAGAAACACGGAACACACACAGTACACTGGTGGGCAAAGTTGTATCTTTCTCATATTCTTCTTGCAAATGACAGCCCTACTTTATCATACAAGTGTGTCACGCAAATGTAGCAAGAATAGCTACAGCTCACAGAGCAATGCAATGCGTTGCAGGCTTGTAGATCTGCTAGATTTAGCTGTTTCTGATAAATGTAATACACTAGAGCGGTGCGCGTTGGAGCCTCTACAGCGTCAGTGGTGCCTGTTGGGCACTGGCCTACTTGGAACAATGCAAGTTGGAAATGCATGCCCCACCCAGATATGTCTGTGTCCCTTTTATGCCCATTTGTCAGGCATGCCCAAATATGGAGTCTATGCAACCGTCAGAATGATGTCAGAACAGGCCAGCTCCATATATGGAACGTGGGCAGGGGCCCTGTCCAGAGCCCGGGCAGAGGCCTTTTTGGGGCGGTTCTGGACAACATCGGGCACTGCACTCTTTGTGGTGGTGTGGAACGCGTGTGTCGAATTTGAAGTCGGTGGGGCGAACGGTTCTCGAGTTACGTGGATTACAACAGTACACATACACACAGATAGACAGACAGACAGAGACTTGGTGCATTTATAGTTAGATTACAAGTAAAATTGTACGAATGAAAAGTATTAACTATTAATAACTGCATTGAATTAATTAATTGGAACACAGGTTATTTTTTTCCATTTCCTGAAAAATAAAATATTTGGTTATACAAGGTTTCCGCCCGATCTGAAAATATAAAAACAAGTTGCACACTCTTTTACATGCACAAATTGAACAGCACGTGCACACACACACACACACACACACACACACACACACACACACACACACACACACACACACACACACACACACACACACACACACACACACACACACACACACACACACACACACACACACACACGCGCGCGCGCGCATATTGACAGGTCATATATATCCTCCTGTCTCAGAGCAACCAGAGGATCAATGTACGCTGCTCCTAATGAGAAACAGATTTACTTATTCTCCTCATACCTTCCTCCCCTTCCCTTCATCACGGTTCTATTCCTTTGCTCAACACACTCATCAGACGTTATTGACCGCTGTTGACTGACTGTGTGTGTGTGCGCGTGTGTGTTTGGCCGTGTCCAGATATCTCTGTGGGTGAGGAATGCAAGTGCTTGCCTGTATTTGTTTATGTAAGACGTGTGTGTGGGTGTTAATTAGGGATTATATTGTCTTGACCAGTTGAAGTCCAGCGTCCCTATTCACAAAAAATAGCACATCGTCAAGCGAAGTCAATAAAAAAAAAGAGTGCACCAAGTACAGTGCAATAGATCGCAGGGATCGCAGGGAGAATTCCCCATTAATTTTTCCCATAGACGTTTCAAAAAGTATTTATTCAAAGACCTTGTAAGCCTCGGACTAGCTCTGGTCCTTAGCTCTAATGCGTTGCATTTAGAGCTATGTTACTCTCAACTTCCGCCGCTCGCATGAATGCAGACCAGCCTCTCCTCTTTAGCGTAAATAAAAAGAACGTTTTTGCTACTCACCAAAACAAAGGCGAGTTGTGTCATTAGAAAGCCTACTTTCCTTAGTGGACGCACTCTGAGCCGTACACGTATAAACTGTACTTTTTGGCCAAAAGGGGATTTTGTTTCCACCGGGAAAATACTTTTAGTTACACCAATGCGCCCTCTACCGATATTGCCCAGAGAATTGCCTCATAGAGAATATTTTTCCTCCGGTGAAAAAAATCCCTTTCTGGCCAAAAAGTACAGTTTATACGTGTGGTGGAGTGCGTCCACTAAGGGAAGTAGGCTTTCTTTTTTTTTCAATTTACGTTTTATTGAATTTTAATCAAACATACATGAAAACGAAACGACTGACAATTGACAATACATACAACCGAAAACAAAACAAGACAATATACGTACAATACACACAAGGGGAGATGTCTGCCTCTCTTCTCTATTGATGATCATTCATAATACATAAGTACCTCAAACAGGTGCATATACAGGTTAAACAGGTTTAACTGAATCTATACAAAATCAGGTCTTATGGTAGAAACATGAGTAATCCATCTAAACCAGTTATCTGTGGAGACTTCAACTTGACCTCTGAAGCTGAATGTAATTCTCTCCATAATAAATATACTATAGATTAAATCAATCCATTCATTCATAGTTGGTATAACATTTGTAAGCCACTTTTTTGTTAAGGCTTTTTTGGATGCCACCAGCAGTACCCTCAGTAGATACTGATCCTGCTTTGCAAATTGAAGTCCTTCCAGATCTGCAAGATACATGGTTTTAAAATCAAAAGGAATGTCAACACCAAAAACTGCTTCCAGGACACTGTGGACACTTATCCAAAATGGAACCACAGAAGGGCAACTCCAGAACACATGAAAATGATTCGCCAATGTTTCCCCACAGAGTCTCCAACAGTCCGACTGATACGTGTAATGTCTTTTCTGGGCTGGAGTGCAAAAGAAACGACTCACATTTTTCCAGCTGAATTCTCTCCATGTGGGGGAACTACTCATTTTCCACTGATGTTTACATATTCTTTCCCATTCTTCTGCTGATATAGTAAGGTTGCCCTCTGTTTCCCATCTTGCTTTAATATTCAGAGTATTATCTCCTTTCATGTTTTGAAGCACTACATATAAATTTGAAACTATCTTTTGATAAGTAGAGTCTGCATACGCATTTTGGAAAATCTTAATGATCTCTACTCCTGTTGCATCTTCTCTTCTTAATAGCTTTCTATTTATAAAGTCTCTGATTTGTAGGTACCTAAAAAGGTCCTGATTCTGTACATTAAATTTGGGAAGTAGGCTTTCTAATGACCCACCCGCCTTTGTTTTGGTGAGTAGCAAAAACGTTCTTTTTATTTACGCTAAAGAGGAGAGGCTGGTCTGCATTCATGCGAGCGGCGGAAGTTGAGAGTAACATAGCTCTAAATGAAACGCATTAGAGCTATGGACCAGAGCTAGCCTCGGACAAAGCCAACTCTTTGGGCCGATCAAATAATTAGAAAGAAGAAAAAAGGGCAGGGTACAACACTTTGTTTTTCTTCTTTCTAATCATTTGATCGGCCCAAAACATTGTATTGTGTTTGCGTGCGTGCGACTCTGCTGCTTGCATTTGTGTAGTGTGTGTAGGGAGGGGAAAGCTGGGCTGCATATTTGTCATAATGACTATAATAGCCTCCAGTTATAGTACTGTAGCTCTTATCATTGGGGTACACAGTACACACATGACATTAACATCCAACTCATCTTTATATAACTACAGTTATAGTACTGTAGCTCTTATCATTGGTGTACACACATGACATTAACATTGCACGCACGCACGCACGCACGCACGCACACACGCACGCACGCACGCACGCACGCACGCACGCACGCACGCACGCACGCACGCACGCACACACACACACACACACACACACGTACACGCACACGTACACGCACACACACACAAAGATGAAAATGATCGGGCATCTTCTGCCACCTCTAATGAGCTCGGTCACTATAGCAACAGGGCTGTAGGGAGAGGGCCATTAATTAGCTGTCTCTCCATTCAGGTACACCTTGTCTGTGCGGTTGAATCAGTAATAGTCCTCCAGCTGTGCGCGCACACATGCACGCACGCACGCACGCACGCACACACACGTGTATGCGCACTCAAAGATCAGCATTGTGTCATCATAACGTTAACTTTTTTTTTCCACAGATACCCATCTGTCTCACCATGTGGAGGAAAAATAAGACAACCTTCCAATAAGCCTGTGAGTGAGAGAGAGAGAGAGACAGAGACAGAGACAGCGGAAGGGAAGACTCACAAAAATAGAGAAAGAGACAGATACTAGGATTTATCTTCACAAACTCACTCATCTGTCGTCCGCAGCACAAGGACCGACGAAGAAGCATCTCTTTGATCCACACCTCCTTTATCCTGTAATCCTGCCAACAACAAAGAAAGTAAGAAAGAAAATAGCGCTTGAAGAAGAGTTCCTCAGAAATCCACGACCTCCATTTCCTCCCCTGTTGAGGACTGTGACCCTCCGTGTCCCCTCGGTTGTCACCATGAGCGGTCTGATGGGGAAGCTGCAGCGGGTCCAGTGGGGGGCGCAGTGGCGCACCTTTGCGTCCCGCGTCCTGCGGACCAAGCCGGTGGAGTCCATGCTGGACACGGCGGGCCCCCCGGGGGGCACGTCGGCGCACGGCACCAAGCTGGCGCGCGTCCTGTCCACCGTGGACCTGGTGTCGCTGGGCGTGGGCAGCTGCGTGGGCACGGGCATGTACGTGGTATCCGGCCTGGTCGCCAAGGAGATGGCCGGCCCGGGGGTCATCGTGTCCTTCATCATCGCCGCCGTGGCCTCCATACTGTCAGGTGAGGCCGGCAGCATGTGGTACATAAGCTACAGTACATACACAAATTACACATACAGTATACACGTTTTCATGCTTCAGACATGCATGTCAGAAGTATAGGCACAGACAATAACCCCCTAAAGGCCAAATATCTACACATATTTATAAGTATATATATAAAATCACACCCCGTGAAGTGAGGGGCGCTCTAATCATCTTACATCATCGTGTCACGTTCTGGTGAGGTGGTGAGGACCCAAATGCAGGACACCACCGCCTTACAAGACCTTTGAGTCTACTAGATCAAATATAGCCATACTACAATTCCTTACTGTATATGCAGTACTGTACCTACAGGCAGGCCAGACACACACCTGATCCATAGTGGCGGCAGTGGCTCAGGGGTAGAGTGCCTGGATGGTAACCGTAAGGTTGCCAGTTCGAACCCGGGCTCCCCCAGAGTTACTGTCTAAGTGTCCTTGAGCAAGACACTGAACCCCTAATTGCTCCCGATGTGCTAGTTGGTGCCTTGCATGGTTTCCGCTGCTATCGGTGTATGGATGTGTGTGTGAATGGGTGAATGTAATGCACAATCTCTGTAAAGCGCCTTGGATAAAGGCGCTATATAAATGCACCATTTACCATTTATATTAACTTATTAAGCACCCTCTAATAGCTTACATGCTGACATTAGAAGGGCAAAGCCATAATATTACAGGGCACTGAGGCAATAGTTCAATACTATCTTAATAAGACAACCCTTGCTATCGTCTGCCATGACATTCACTTAGAGTATTATATTATTATCGTGCACTCAGTCCAGGATTTCTCTCTAGTCTAGGTCTTTAATTGAATGTTGAAAGATATTACTGGTGTACACGTATGTGTGTGTGTGTGTGTGTGTGTGTGTGTGTGTGTGTGTGTGTGTGAGTGCGTGTGCGTGTGCGTGTGTGTGTGTGTGTGTGTGTGTGCGTGCGTGCGTGTGCGCGTGCATGCGTGTGTGCGGTAATTGATATTTCACTCTTATTATTATCGCGTGCATGTGTATGTGTGTTCATTTTCACGTGGTGGACTTTCCCTCTGCACTACAGGAGTGTGCTACGCGGAGTTCGGAGTGCGTGTGCCAAAGACCACAGGCTCCGCCTACACATACAGCTACGTGACCGTGGGAGAGTGTGTGGCATTCTTCATTGGCTGGAACCTGATTTTGGAGTATCTGATTGGCACAGCCGCAGGGGCGTCGGCCCTGAGC
Source organism: Electrona antarctica (assembly GCF_951216825.1). Taxonomy (NCBI): domain Eukaryota; kingdom Metazoa; phylum Chordata; class Actinopteri; order Myctophiformes; family Myctophidae; genus Electrona; species Electrona antarctica. The sequence goes on along the minus strand of NC_136799.1, from coordinate 23,631,465 downwards.
AGCATGGCAGACTCTCTGGCTAATCACACCATCAGCAACTTCATGATTTCACACATCGGGACACTCAAAGGCCTGGGTAAGATGTGTGCACCTTTTGTCATATTAACGGTATACACTTGTCACGCGGATATTAGTTTCCATTAGGACAGACTGAAACTAACTTTTGTACTTGCCGTTTAACCGCCTAAACCGATCTACAAGCTCATAATTTTTGGTGAAGAGACTTGGTGTGCTGTAGGCTGAATGCACATAATGCAAATAATATACGAGTACAGCTTAACACGGGTACGTTACTGGATTTAAAGAGCAAAATGTTGAAATTTTGCATCTTCAAAAAGATTTATAGAATTTGTCCATTCATCCTTTGTACCTAAGACTTTGTTTTTGTATATTATTTAGTGTTTTGGCTGTGAGCCATTAAGGTCAAGAAACTTACAATGAGGCAAGGTCGTCTGTTATTTGCAGCAATAAATGTGTGGCAATTAAGATGCCCTGCAAATGCTTTATAGGGCAGTGGCAATACTGAGCGGTATATCAAAAATGAAAGTTGAAAGGACAGATGATGAGTATTATCACGGAAATCGTCTAAAACCAATCAAAGCGTCTTGAAATCGTAGTACTAGAGCCAGGGAATTTTCCGGCCATCCTGTTTATCTTGGAGACCCCGTCATGATCACAGTGATGGCAGCCACCACAGCATACTACCGCGGAAATTGTAACGATTGTCACTTCACATTAGCTCTGGTTCCGCGACGAGACGGGGAAACCCTGTGGATATGGTATGTAAGGCTATAGCCTCCACTGTGTGCCAGTCGCTTCTATCTGTTGACCCTGCCCTGTCAGCCTCTTCCTGTTGGCCAGAGACACTGGTCACGTGACGGGCAGACAGCTGTTCCTGCAGCACTGTGATGGAAAGTTCACGTTTCCCTTTCCTGCAGGAAAACGGTCAACCTCTCCAACGCAGGCCTGGGAAAGCGTAGATGTTTAGCTCCAATGTGCGCCCATTACACATTTTGTCCCACACAGTTTCACATAAAATGGTCAAATCATAATAATGCTGTGTGTGTGCATGTTAAAACATTAAATAATATAAATGTTGTGCCCTTTAGTTGTTACGGTACTGTATGTGTCAAGTACATTTGCACATACCTGAAATTCTTCCTCTGCATTTACTTATCCTATAACGGAAGCAGTGGATGCCAGTGGCAGCGGTGGCCGAACAGCGTTAAAATTACGTTACGTTTAATTACGTTACAATTACCACCGCTGAAGTGCCCTTGAACAAGGCATTGAACCACTACAATGAAATGTTCTATGAGCAGGGCCTGGCTGGAAACAAGTTCTTGAACTTAGCCCAGATACCCTGGGTAAATATAGTAATCATTTAATTTCATTTCATTAATATGGCACCTGCAGGCAGCAGTATAGAGTTAAGTGTACTTGATCAGGGTCACTTCAACACAACAGCCGGTGACCTTCCGATTCCCAAATGGATCAGCTACAGCCGCCTATGTTGGCCTAGAGACACAAGCAGAGGAATGGGGAGAGATGTAGGAGCGTGTGTGTGAAAGAGATAGAGGCAGGCAGCAACCTTTATTTCGTGTTTATATATTTTTTCTTCTGTTAAATTAACTGCATTGGGCAAGCTCTTGAAAACTAACCATAGTGTGTGCATGTGTGTGCGTGCGTGTGTGCGTGCGTGTGCGTGCGTGCGTGTGTGCGTGCATGCGTGCGTGCGTGCGTGCGTGCGTGCGTGCGTGCGTGCGTGCCCAATGCCGTCCATGTGCGTATATAGGTAAAGGGGAGCAGTCATACCCAGACCTGCTGGCGCTGGTGATAGCCATGCTGGTGACGGTGATAGTAGCCCTGGGAGTGAAGAACTCTGTGGGCTTCAATAACGTCCTGAACGTCATCAACCTCATAGTGTGGGTGTTCATGATCATCGCAGGGCTCTTCTTCATCAAGGGAGAGAACTGGGACGATGGCAGATTCCTGCCCTTCGGCTGGTCTGGGGTAAGCTCACCGCTGGGAACTAACATGTCAACGGCCCAGTTGTGGACACACAAATGCACGCACACCACACACGTGCACGCACACATGCACACAGGGTCATGGATACATCCATATTCAGGCACAATCACAGGGCAGGCACAGAATATGATGATGATATGATTTGAATCATCATCATATTCTGTGCATTGATGATGATATTGTGGGCAGTTAAGTCTCTCTCACAATACACACAAACTCAATGCAGTCATCCTAATCTCTTCTCCCTTTGTGTAATGCCTTTGAAATTAAATCAAATTTCATTAAAATTGTATTATAATCCAATTTATTTAATTGTAGTGCTTGGCCTCACAGAGCACAGATTAGGGACTCTAATTTTCCAGCCAGTAACTCTGGTAATAATAACACCTAACCTAACTGACCTGACCATCCGGTTGCATTGTGTCTTTGTGTGAGCCTTTGTCTCCGCTGTTTGCATTGCTGTGCAGGTGATGCAAGGCGCAGCCACCTGTTTCTATGCCTTCATCGGATTTGACATCATCGCCACGACCGGAGAGGAAGCCAAGAGTCCACACACCTCCATCCCCTACGCCATCACTGCCTCCCTCATCACCTGCCTCACCGCCTACGTCTCTGTGAGTGTAGAGGGCCACAGCTGGCCACACACACACACACACACACACACACACTCACACTCACACTCACACTCACACTCACACTCTCACACACACACACAAACACGTTGGTATTATAAAGATTTTATGAATATATGGGGATATTTCGCTCACGAAACTCTCATATAGTATTGTATGACTCTCACTGTCATACAAACACATACCCGCATGCACGCACGCACGCAAACACACACAATGTTAATTGATCAGCACTGTAGTGGCCTTGGGTGGGGAGACGAGAATTCTCTGTAGTCCATAATGGTGTCTCTCTGGCTGCATTCTATATATTTTCAATGCCGAATTGATTTTACAATTATTTTCTCACTCTGCCATAAAACAGGAGGCAGTGGCGCTTTCAGGACCACTTCCTGTCATTATAACTAATCCCTATTATCAATGATGCGATAACCAGCTGGATTGCTTTCCTGCAACGTTTATTTGCTTTTACGTTCATATACTCCCCCACGGCAGCCCAGCACTTCAGTCCCCATCAATTCATGTAAGAGCAGAGATTAGAAGACCCAGCCTGAACGGTAAACCTGCAGAGGAGTAACCACTGACACCTCAAGGCTCTACTGTATATCTATATTAGTGACTTTTCTGTTTTTGCTCTACATTAAATAGTTTATAGCTGAAAATAGCTGATCTGAGCTCACAATGTGTTGCAACGCGACACATCGTGAGCTTGTAGATCGGCATTTCTTTTCCTCCTGTGAACGTTCTCCCCACAATACAGATACACACTAACTAAAATCCACTGCACTCCAACTGTGTGTGTGTGTGTGTGTGTGTGTGTGTGTGTGTGTGTGTGTGTGTGTGTGTGTGTGTGTGTGTGTGTGTGTGTGTGTGTGTGTGTGTGTGTGTGTGTGTGTGTGTGTGTGTGAGTCCTCGCTCTTGGATCATTTAGTATTCTGCTCGCAGACTGCAGCAGATTTCTTAACATGGCACCATCAGCCTGGTTGGTTGTTGCTATGGTTTCCAGATAACACCCTCCTATGAGGAATTAGTTTGAGACTTCTTTAGCATAGCCTGGGGGCAAAGAACCCATCGATTGCAATGGAGGGGGTTTCACATAACGAACATTTAACATTGGTGGTTTTCACTACTAGCTACTGTAAGAGGAGTTTTCTCGCTACACTTAAATAACTCAGGATTGGTACTAATTAAGCATGTAGCGATACACTCAACTCGATATGATACGTATCACGATATGAGGTTCACGATATGATTTTTCACGATATTTTAAACACAAAATGACCAAGCTTTTTTCACAATTTTTAACTATATTGCAAAAGTAAAATTCTGTGCAACAACTGTAAACATGCTTTCTTGTTTATAACCTAGCTCGAGTTAACATGTAAAAAAAAAAGCTTTCTTTGATTGATTGATTGATTGAAGAATTTATTAACAGTTTGCAGAATTACAGTACATTTCAAGCACAAACTCAATACAAAGGCTGTTAACTGTGAGTGGACGACCCAATTAAGCATTACACTTGTTTCCAATAGGGTCCACCATGTTCAAATCATCAAAACATTTAGAGACGTACAAATAGACACTTCTATAGACAGAACAGGAATTCATCATAAAGGAGGTAAAAAGGGAAAAGAAATATATACAGTGAGGGGAAAAAGGGGGGGGCGGGGGGGGGGGGGGGATTCAGATTTTACGGGGGCCAGTTTCGAATTGCAGCCATCCGTAGGTGCCCTTTGAGAGCGGTTTTGAAGGAGTCAAGGGATTCGCATGTCTTAATGACAGTTGGTAGGGCGTTCCACATTTTGGTGGCATAGGAGCGAAAATAATTTAGTCCCTTGTTTGTGCCGAATCTGGGTTGTACATGGTTCGTTGCACTCCCTCTGGTGTTGTGGGTGTGGACTTCGTTAACATTAAGGAAGTATCTAGACAGGTACATGGGTATCTTGGTGGTTTATCGAATCTTGTGGACCAGGCATCTTAGCATAGATGTAGACCTATTTGACAGAAACAGCCTTCCTTGATGTATTAATGAGCATCAACGACCATCACCTGGGCACGCCACAGTCACAGACAAACAGCTCGAATGTGATGGCATATGATTAAAACTCACATTTCATATCAGCCCCCGCTAAAAAAAAAAGATAATTGATTTTTCTTTTTTATTGAATCGATATATATCGTCGGGATTAATATCGATATATATTGATATACGATATTGTAGTACATGCCTAGTACTAATGGTGGAAAGTAACCAAATACATTTACAGAAATACAGTTTTGAGGAACTTAATACTTTACTTATATTTCTACTCCACTACATCTAAGATGCTAATATTGTACACCTACAGTACGTCGCACCGCCAGTCCGACCAATTATGTCTTAGTCTGTCAGACTCAGAGTATCCGTTGTGCACGTCTGTCTGTGTCCCTTTTGTATCTCAGATACATAATATCTACATAATAATAATACATTATGGGCATTATGTATAGCATTATGTATCTCAGATACATTTGGGCACAGAGCACAAAAGGGACACAGACAGACATCAAGGCATAAAATGAACCCAGGTATGTATCTGTCTGTCTGTCTACCTGAGTTCATTTTATGCCTTGATGTCATTAGGTCTTTATGCCCATACCCTGTATATTGGCATACCCATATACAACCTATCTTTCCCCATCCGATCTGCCCAGTCCGTTGAGGTTTTCAGATCCTTATTGAAAACCCACCTTTTATCCTTGGCTTTTAATTGCAATTGACCGTCTTATGTGTTTTTAATGATGTGCTTATTTGTCTGCACAGATGGGCCCTGTGGACGCTCTGTTTGTTTTAACCTGTACAACACTTTGGTCAGCTTTGGTTGTTTTAAATGTGCTATATAAATACATTTTGATTTGATTTGATATGATATATGGGTATATTGGTTGGATCGGTGGTCGTTGACAACTGGATATCCGTATATTCCCATATATTATGGATAGATCAGTCTGATCGGCAGTTCTGATCAAGCGCATATCCCAACGACTCGGCCGCGGGCACCACACTCCCTCGAGTCCTTGCCGATGTGCATGCCGAGTTTCATTCCGAGTTTCAAGTCATTCGGTTATATTTGCACACATGACCATAATGTGAATACTGTAGCAGTCGGATCTGTGGCTCTGGACACCATACATGCCTATATATGGGCATTGGGGGGGGGTATTTTTGAGTCAGAGGGCCATGCATGGTCTGCCATCTGCTCCTCCCAGTTGTCAATTTTAATATAGGATTATTGCAAAACATACTGTACATCAAACACTTAAGCCCCATTTTATCCTTTGGCAAAAATAGGCAATCTACAGTAGGCCTACAAACTCACCATACATAGCATGGAGAGGCGTGGAGCTCGTAGATTAGCAATTGACACATTTTGACAATTCAAATAAATCATTTTGAATACCTTTGTATTTTTGAATACAGGATATTTACTTGTTACAGAGTTGTACATGTCTGGGTACTACTTCCATCAGTGATTGGTACAGTAGTTCACACACCCTTGCATTGAATGTGGGTTAAAGGTCATTGTAATACTTTCTCCAGTGAGGGTTAGTCTTTTCTATTTGTCTCTCTGTCGCTTTATTTGTATATAATCTGTTCATCCAAATCCCTCTCTCGTACTGAACACTTATCTTGGTGACAGATGGCCTTGCTTGCTTTCACACGTCAGATGCAAGCATCAGAGACTAGCACATGCACGCATGCACGTGCACACAGACAAGACAGTCACGCACACATACATACACGCAGTGTGTGCGTGTCACGCACGCACGCACGCACGCACGCACGCACGCATGCACGCACGCACGCACACGCACACACACACACACACACACACACACACACACACACACACACACACACACACACACACACACACACACACACACACACACACACACCATCATGACTCATGCAAAGCATACACGCAATGTTATGTCTTTGTGTGTGTTTGTGGGTCAACGCTAGAATGACTTACATACTGTAGTCCAATACTCTTGGACTGCATGTTCCTCACCATCCATACCGTATGTGTGCTACAGATATGTTTTAATCCAAGTATGTGTCCAAGTATTGGTTATGGTTACAAAATGTTTTTTATTTATTCATGAGATAATAATCAATTAGGAAAACAGACTTGATGAACTTGATACGTATGTCCTTACCAAAATAGTAATACAAAGTCTAAATAATATGGAAAGATATTTTCAAATGTACACAAACCATGTTACTTTGTAATGGGTAGTCACTAGTCATATTTCATCAAACTGATTGATACCTTAACTGTTAACATTTTAAAGATTTTTAAAGGTGTTAAGGGTTAATACTTTTACAAATAGAAACATCTGTGCATATGTCAAATACATATATGGCAACATTTTGTATATTGTAACTTGTTCCAGGTTTCCGTCATCCTGACTCTGATGGTGCCCTACGCTGACATCGATGAAGACGCCCCTCTGATGGAGATGTTTGCCCTGCACGGTTGTATGTGGGCCAAGTACATTGTGGCGGTCGGCTCCATAGCAGGACTCACTGTCTCTTTGCTAGGGTCCCTGTTCCCCTTGCCCAGGGTCATCTACGCTATGGCTGGGGATGGCCTGCTGTTTAAGTGAGGATTCTCTAAACACACACATCTAATACATCTAACTCACACACACACACACACACACACACACACACACACACACACACACACACCTTGTATGTCCAAAACCGTAACTTTTCAGGAAATTGAATAAATAACCTGTGTTCAAATAGATCAGTATCTTGAGAACCATCAACCACAAATAGTTTTTTTTTAAATTATTATCTGACCGATCTGAATTCAAACCCTGCACGTCCGTCGCAGACAGGAACAAATGTACAATGTACAAGTGTACAAATGTAATCATCATGGACTGCTACAAGTCCATTTGGTTACATCTGCACACACTCAGGAGGACACTAAGTGGCAAAGCCAGAACAGAATCTTTGGGTGGGCCTGGCCAGGAGTGGGTGGACATGCACGTGTGTGACGATGCATAAAGCTTTTTTTTTTTAATTATTATTATTCATGTATTTATTTATAATAAATATTTAAAACAAAATGGGTGTTGCCCACCCATGGCTACAACCCTGATGTCATGTGTACAGTTGGGTGCCACCGATATTGTCCCTTATCATTTGACCCATTTAGGCCTGACCTCAAAATTTAAAAAAATCCTTCTAAATCCTCCAGTTTTCTGAAATAAATATTTCCACGATTTTTCAAAAATAGCAGACCTACAAGCTCGTAGCGCGCCACTCGGTGGCGCGCTATGAGCTTGTAGATCTGCTATTTTTCAATAGCTAAATTATAACAATGTTTAAAACACCAAAAGGGGTTCCCGCCCAAAATGGGTTAACTGTCCTTTTGCGCAGATCACGCAAACCTCAGCAAAAAGAAAAGGACAATATCGATGGCCTCCAACTGTATGTACTGTATATGCAGGTTCCTGGCCAAGGTGTCCACCTACACAGAGACCCCAGCTGTGGCCTGTGTGGTGTCCGGCTGCCTGGCTGCTCTGCTGTCTCTGCTGATCAGCCTCAGGGACCTCATAGAGATGATGTCCATAGGAACCTTACTGGCCTACACTCTGGTGAGTATTTATTTGTTCTATATTATTCCGTATGTACATACTAGAGCTGGGACTCGATTAAAAAAATTAATCTAATTAATCAGAGGCTTTGTAGTTAATTAATCTCGATTAATCGCATTTTAATCGCATATCAATATTCAACCCGAGAACAGTGAGAAACCTTTTTTTTCAAATGTTTTTTGGTATCCCAGTGAATAGTGACTACGGGATTCCACTCATTTTCAACATTTTACTGTCATTAATATACCTTAGAGTTGTTGTGTGGATATAATAAGAAAGTCCCCCCCATTTTGTGTTGCCTAGAACTGGAGGTCTGAAATGTACTTCATAATGTTACTGTTTTTTTCAGACCTCCAGTTCTATAGGCAACACATAATGGGGGGACTTTATTATTTCCAGTGCACACAACTCCATAGAAAAATGTTGAAAATGAGTGGTATTCCCCTTTAAGCAATACAACTTTTTTATCCCAACAGATAAACAAGAGCAGCAAGTGCTTATATAGTGTCTTCAGTGTGTATATGAAATACTCAAATCTACTTTACATGGCGGGGCATGAGAACAAATAAAAACAACTTTATTATGGGGGAAACATTTCACATGAGGTTGGGGCTGACCCACGCTTGTCGCTTGCTACTTCAGTATGTTTCGCATCGAGGACAGCTTGACAGCTTCGTGCTGTGGTGAAATCACCGCGCATCTCCGGTGGTCTGTGAGACATGTTAAACTGAAGCAGCTAGCAAGCCTAGCATATAAGCTAACGTTGGTCATAAATGGATCCTTTCCCTCTGACATTGCACACAGCCATGCCGCTATCCACACGTCCATCCGATAGCTTTTACATCTAAATGTCCCATCCATGGAGCAAAAGCGATATAAGCGGCTTCTTCATTAGATTCATTTGGGTTTGGATTTTGGGCTTTCTGACGGAGCTGTAGCCTGTAGTGTAGAGTGAACAACAGCTGCTGCTGCTGCTGCTGCTGCAGCTCGCGTGCCGCAGCCAATTCAGTACTACTAGAAACACAGTGAGAAACGTTCCGCGTTAATTTTTTTAACGCGTAATTTTTTCTGTAGTTAATTAATCTCAATTAACGCGTTAAAGTCCCGGCCCTAGTACATACATATCATATCGTCGATGTCGGGTGGAAACCTTGTATGTCCAAAACCGTTACTTTTCAGGAAATGGAATTATTTAGTCACAAGCTCTAGTTATTACTTGTCATTGGTTCAATAATTCTAAAACCCACGGACACCACAGAAAAAGCTAAAATAGTCCATACAAGCTCACGTATGGTCTTTAGCGTGACACTCTTGTACGACAAAGTAGGGCATTGATTTAGAAGGATACAAATTTTAAAAAATACAGAGATAAGAGGTTTCTCCCGACAGCAACGATATACAATATGTATGTACTGTATTCCCCCTGAGTAGACCATCTGTTCGTCTTGGGGAAAGTAGACCACTCACAGTGAACTGCATAGCTGATCATGTGTTTATCACATAGCCATATCCTTATACAACAGCTACATCCAACCACACATTGTGATTGGCCAAGAGGAATTCTGATCCATGCCAATAAACACATTACACCAATCACTGGCAAATGTATCCCTCCGTCATACTGTATGTTGTGGACCAGTCCATCAGGCGTTAATTTGCCAATTGCAATGATAAACTGTGGAGAATGTGCATGGTGCATGGCTGAAAGCAATGCAATTTAGCTAAATGTAACACTATACTATACTATACTTATGTGTTATTTGTTTTGGAATGTTTAACTAGAATTGTATAATGGATGGAAGTCAATGTGGGTCAGATCAGGCTAAAACTTTGTCCAAATATGGAGTCAGGTGTCATGAGGAGTCATAGACTGCCTCATGGAGTCCAAGATCCACACGATTATTAGACCCCATTTTGTGCCAAAAAAGATTTTTACAACAGTGGTGTTCTAAAATACTATAAACTGCTATGTGCTGGGCCTCTGCCGCAGCACAGCAATGCCAATAACCATGATAAAGCACCCCCCCCCTCGTGTTGTATTGCTTAATTATCCACAAAGGGAATGACAAAATAGCATTTGAATAGATTAGCATTGCTGTCATTAGGAATTGCCCAGGCAAGCAAAATGGTAGACAGTCCCTCTAGGATTTACCAACCATCAGGAATGAGCAGTAGCACTTCGTCTACTATATTATGATAATATAGCAGCTGACCAGCACCCATGACATTGGACACAAAATGGAAGATTGGAAGAAAATGTTTTAGTGTTAAGTTGCTCTTTAATCAAGGTATTACTCTCCAGGTGAGCCTGTGTGTGCTGCTGCTACGGTACCAACCCGAGGGCGACATCCATGGCTTTGTCAACTTCCTGTCCGAGGAGCAGAACAAAAAGAAGAAGGAAGGCATCCTGGCCGAGTGCGAGAAGGACGCCTGCTCGCCGACCAGCGAGGCCGACGACTACGGAGGAGTGCCCACCAACACCTGCGGAGCCAAGAACCTCCCCTCGCTGGGTGACAACGAGATGCTGATCGGCAAGCCCGACAAGACCGCCTACACCGCCAGCCACCCCAACTACGGCACGGTGGACATGACGACAGGCATCGAGGCAGAAGAGTCGGAGACCGGGCTGTCTCGCCGCCTCAAGAAGCTGGTGGGGCCGCGGTACTACACCCTGAGGATCCGACTGGGCCTCCCGGGGAAGATGGACAGGCCCACTCCCGCCACGGGGAAGACGGTCACCATGTGTGTCCTTCTGCTCTTCATCCTCATCTTCGTTTTCTGCTCCTTCATCATCTTCGGTGAGAAGAGAGGAAATGCTATTTTGGTCTAAAGTCAGTTTGCATTTTTGGGGGGGATGGGATGGGGGGGAATTCAGATGACTCAGCCAATTTGCTTTCACTTAATCATAGTCCCAATATGCAAATCGTCTTCTTGCAGTGGCTACTTTGCCTCTATTTTAGTAAGCACTTCATGTAAGTCTGGGGACCCGTCTCTGGTGGCCGTTGCAACGCTCGGCATGGCGACTCGCTCGGCTAGCGCCTCACTCGGTGGTGCCTCACGTGGCTCAAGGCCACCAGAGACGCATGCCTCCTTCATGGTCACGGTCATGGTCATGGTCACAAAAAGCAAGCACTCCCTAACGTGTCAGTAGTGGATTTTTAGATAGGCTATTGCATTTTAGATTTGAAGTTTTATATTTGTGATCGGCAAAATAATTCAGTGTTTTTAATGGCACCTGTCTTTTAAAACCTGTGATCATGCTGAAAGTTGAATAAACATAAACATAGTTTCACTCCGCGTTTCCTAGTATGTCTGATTATGACATTGTCTCTATTCCAAGCTTCTGATCACGGACATATACTTGATTATAGGCTGATAACATTAGAAATGGGTGGTAATTTTGGGTGGTCCTTGACATGAAAAAGTTTGAGAACCACTCATATAGCAATTTGGATTTAGAAGACATTTCAGCCTCAGGTCTCAATGGCCTTAACACTCCATATTTGACTGTGCAATCATTTGATAGTAAAACACCAGCGAATGTCAACTGAGATAATGTGATACACCTGCCTCAGGAGCCAGCAGCATCGCCGAGGGAAGCTGGTGGGCTCTGCTGCTGCTGATCGTCCTCATCCTCTCCCTGGCGCTGCTCATCATCATCATTCTGCAGCAGCCAGAGAACCCCAAGCGGCTGCCCTACATGGCACCGTGCGTGCCCTTCGTGCCAGCCTCCGCCATGCTGGTCAACATCTACCTCATGCTCAAACTGTCCGCCATCACATGGATACGGTTCGCCATCTGGTGCCTTGTGGGTAAGGGCCAAAAATCGACTATTGCAAGTTCAGATTTTTTTAGTTTTTAGTTTTAGTTTGTGTATGAAAGCTGAAGATAAAGCAATATAATGTGTCCACTTTAACGGGGAAAGTAACTTACAGTATGTCCATGACTTAATGGATTGATTGCAAGCAGTGTGCACACGTCCAGAACAGATCAGTCTAATAATGCACTCATGACTAAATGAACAGGGTACTGTAATACTGTATACTGCTCTGGGGGACTGCGCTAGACTTTAGACTAGATCAGAGCTGGTCTAAGGTGACTTTAGACTAGATCAGAGCTGGTCTAAGGTGACTTTAGACTAGATCAGAGCTGGTCTAAGGTGACTTTAGACTAGATCAGAGATGGTCTAAGGTGACTTTAGACTAGATCAGAGCTGGTCTAAGGTGCAATCACTTTCTGACTTTAGACTAGATCAGAGCTGGTCTAAGGTGCAATCACTTTCTGACTTTAGACTAGATCAGAGCTGGTCTAAGGTGCAATCACTTTCTGACTTTTTTCACTTCACCTTAGATATCAATGCATATCAACACCAAGAAGACCACACCTCGTTTTAAGACCAACACACCGATGGGCACACAGATGGGCACAAGTACAATTAATTACACAACGTGAGCACTGTTCGTGAAAATGACAACTGCGTTGGTTGGAAACTACTAGCAATGACAATTGCACTGCGTTTCGCCCCTGTAACAAGTCCATGTGTGTGTGTGCGTGTGCGTGTGCGTGTGTGTGTGTGTGTGTGTGTTATCTGACTGCAGGTGTGATCATCTACTTTGGGTACGGCATGTGGAACAGCAAACTAGAGATCACGGCCAGAGAAAATGAGGTGCAAGCCTCCACCTACCAGCGCTACGACCATGGCGTGGACGAGGGCTTCTGCGGCTTCGACGACGACTTCTACCCGCCCACTAACGACCCCTGGGCGGCGCCGGGGGGGTCAGGGTCAGAGCTGGCACCACCTGCCGAGGGAAAGCCAGAAGGCGGCGTGGCGCCAGCAAATGGTGGGGCCAGGACCGTAGCCAATCACGGTCTCGCTGAGGAGGACCCAATGGATGGATTCTGAAAGGACTGACTCTCTGTTGCCCTGAATGTACTGTACTGCCTTGTCTGCTGCCTGGGGGGGATGGAGGGGTGTGCCTGGGTGTGAATGGGAAGATTTAAACTTTTAAAGCATAATTTATGCTTTGTCGAAAATAAACGATTTAATCAAAAATCGTATACGACAAAGTATAAATTGATGTGACATGATATGTGATCACATACAGTGAGTGTGTGCGTGTGTGTGTGTGCGTGTATGTGTGCTTGAGCGTGTGTGCATGCGTAAGTACTTCTGACCCTTGGGCTAGATCGTTTCTCTGCAATGGTCGTTTTGTTGTTGTTGTTTTTTTCACCTATCACTGCCACCCCCCAGCCCAACTCCCACATTTACAGAAATTTGTGGTGGGTGTCAAGGTCATGTCTCTACTCTCTTGTTAATCAGAAAAACAAGTTATCACTTGTTTTTCACTCACCCAGAGTTCCCTGCTCGCAGGCGGTGAAAGGTCCAGATATGAGTGCAGCGTTACGTCAGCACATAGATAGATAGACTGGCACATGTCACTGACGACCAGTGGTGGAAAAAGTACTCTATAGAAATCCCGTGTTAGTGAAGTAAGTAAAAGTGAGAAAAGCATTGGCATCAAAATGTACTTAAAGTAACAAAAGTAAAAGTATACTCATTATGCCCAGATGTCCCGTTCCAATCAAATCTTTTGAAAATAGCAGATCTACAAGCTCACAAGCATTGTGAGCTTGTAGATCGGCTATTTTCAAATACCGGAAGTCTAAATGTATATAGGGGCTCAAGCGGATAAAATAATTAATAACAAAAGTTTTCAAATGATTGTAGTGGAGTAAAAGGGTAACATTTGCCTCTGAGATGTAGTGAGTTGGAGTAAAAGTATTGGAAATACTCAAGTAAAGTACAAATACCTCAAAATAGTACTCAGGCACAGTACTTAAGTAAATGTACTTAGTTACTTTTTCCACCACTGATGATGATGATGCTGCATGTGTCACGGTGTGAGCAGCTGTTGATTCCACCGCAATCTGAGTGAGACAGGAGGAGAGAGAGACTGTGTGGGAGAGAAGAGAGAGAGAGAGAGAGAGAGAGAGAGAGTGGTGGGAGAGAAGGAGAGAGAGAGAGAGAGAGAGTGGTGAGAAAAAAGGAGAGACGCTTCACTTCGTGTTTCAACACAGACAGGCAGGAAGCAGATCCCAGGTCACTTCCTGTTTCTAGGACCTAGGTCTCCTCAGCTCTTCATTTCTCTGATAGACAGGAAACCAGCTGCATGCACGTGCACAGAACACACACACACACACACACACACACACACACACACACACACACACACACACACACACACACACACACAGAGAAAAACTGCTGGATAGGTCTGTTTTTACTTGCCTCATGTGTCTCCAACATCTAGCCCAAGGGACTGGGCAGGGACTGGGAGAAGGGAATCAATGTTTTCTATCAAAAGTGGTACCTGGACTTTGCTTGCAATAGTGCCTTCATCTGTGTGTATGTGTGTGTATTATTCTTTCATTTTGCCTGTGTATGTGTATGAGACAGTGTCTGTGCAACTAAACCAACACGCCTCACATCTGTTCTCATATCTGTGTGTGTGTGTGGGGGGGGGGGGGGGGGGGGGGGTGAGTGTTTAAGTGTGTGTTGTTGGTTTTATTATATACTTGTAGACATGTAGAATGTGGTATTTCTTGTTCTTCCCAATTTTAGCCTCAGCTTGCAGCTCTCGCACGCATGCACGCACGCACGCACACACGCACACAGCGCGCACACACACACACACACCGTCACAACCTAATCTAGCCAGACCTATGGATATTGAAGGACAAACTGCATGATTCACGATGTTGTCTTGTCTCTATGATGTTTCTTTGTGTCTTCGCTGTGTGGTCCTCTCTTTGCTAATGCTGCTCTTGACAGGCATGGGAGTTAGTTCACTTTCAAGTTGACCAGTTCAGTCCAGTTATTTCCATGCAGTTCAGTTCAACGTACACAGTTTACTATACACGGTAGTAGGTGCAGTCTCACATTGAAGCCCGAAAGTGAATTATCCCCCCGATCCTGTTCTTTACCTCTCTCCCATCGCTCATTTCCTCATCCATTCCACTGCAGGCTATTTTCTGCCAATATCCACCCCCCCCCTCATCTCCTCTTTTAACCCGGCACCCCCAGTCATCCATCTCCCTGTTTCTCTTCCCCATCCTGCTGTCCATCAGCTCATGTCAGCCGAAGGGGTTAAAGTGAGATTTCACAGGTGATGGAGCTGTGATTGGTTTCTCTGTCAGGCTTTGTGACAGTAATCTATTCAATTTCCACAGCTTGTGTCCAGGAGGTTCAACACCACCTGTTTAACCCCTCTCTCTCTCTCTTCCCCTCTTGGATCTGTTCCAACCAAAGGAGCCTAAGCTTTTAAAACCTCCCACCTTGTCTGCAGTAACTATAGGACACTTCTTTCTTTTTTTTTGTCTTTCTTTTTTTTTTTTTTTGCATTACAGATTCTGGTCAGGCCAAATCCAACTACATAGCCCAGGGATTCCCAACCTGTGGGCCGGGGCTCACTAGTGAGACTGTGAGGATATTGTAAGTGGGCCCACAAATAATTGGCAAAACAACTTTAATTGATAACATAATTTTAATATAAATGAAGTAAAACACAGTAATTGTATTACTTGAAAAATCTAATGAACCAATAAATAGTAACTTAAAGTCATTTTTTAAATGTACTAAGTTAGTTCCATTGATTCAAGCCCCCTCTGACCAGTGACCACTTACACAAGTGGTCAGGTGGCCCCTGATTCAGAAAAGGTTGGGAACCACTTCCATAGTCATTTCTGTGGAGTATGGTACAGTAGCAGCAGCAGCACTGTCAGGGTTCGGAACTCCCAAACCGAACAAACAAAACAGCCTGTTACAGACCATGTGATTTGTGGAAGGTCTTGCTGTTGCCATATGCACTGAATGTTGTCCACTACCCCCCTGCCCCCCGTTGCTGCATCGGTCCCGTACTGGGAAGCCTTACGCCTGATTTAAACTGAGTTGCGCACCAATGTTGCTCACAACACGTCGCCTATAAGTATAAATAGGCTTTTATACAGTATATGTCTAGTCTACTGCACTATATCTAATGATGCCATGCTGCAAACTCCTGCCCGTACCCATGTGCCCCTCAGCACCCACATCCTCGGGACTACCCCAAAACCCTCACCAGCGAGGAACATCCGGTGGAATTATAATTATGAATTATATGATACACCAAAAAAGGGGGAAAAAAATACAAATCCTAAAAGCTTTTCCACACCTCTTACTGTTTCTATCTAGCCAAAACAGCCACCACCAACTATCCAGCTCAGCCAAAAAAAACGGAAAAAACAAACAAACAAAAAAACATGACAGCTTTGCATTCATAGCTCAGCCAAATTGAGAAGGGGAATCAGGCAATGTCATGCCTCCTCTTACGTTGGATTGTAGGCCTACTGTCTTATAGTCTGCTTTGCGTGTGTGTATATGTATACGGTAGGCTACTGTACAGTATACGAGTGTGTGAATGTATGCATGCGTATGTGTGTGTCTAGTATGTGTACCTGTGTATGTAATTTATTATGCGGGTGTGTGTGCGTGCGTGCGTGCGTGCGTGCGTGCGTGCGTGCGTGTGTGTGTGTGGTCCACACCTGCGCCTCACTGTGGCTATTTGGTGGATGTGTCGCATGCTCTCGCGCATGAGGCCCAGACTGTAAATGTTGTACTTGCATGTAGTGACTGAACGCAACGAGACAATAGAAATCCTAACAAATGACACCTACGGTATATTCAATATTTCAAATACAGCCGTACTGTAGCTCTCATGCCCAGGCATCTTTCACAGCATTGAGGATATTAATAGTTACAGACAGTAAAGAACAGATTAATTTCTCAACTCAGCTCAGCACAGGCATTGGCTTTAAAAGCTACAGTAGCCTACCATGTCCCCAATCCTCGGGCAATTTTATTGTGAAATGTATATCTTATCATGATATCGCTGCTACTAAACCTGTTCGAAGTGATGACGTTTTAAGCCCTCTGCACTTTCTAGACTGAATTTTAGGGTGCATTTCGTAAATCCACTCCGAGGGTGTCGGAGTGCTCTCTTGTTGTTTATGAATGTGTTTAGCTAAAGAGACAGTTTAAGCGTGATGCAAAATATTTCTATTGTGGCTAATTTTGTGAATTAAATGTTATTGCATTATCTAGTTATCCTACCAACAAGCGCATTTAGTTCTTACTATGATACAAAACCATCACACCCATCTGAATTTGTGCCATCTTGAAAATCCTTCCAGTTTTGCACAAAATAATCCTGTGCCCATGCAGCAGAGCATCGGAGTGGATTTCACAAATGCACCCTTAACCATTTAAACCCTATATAAGAAATGAGAAAATAGTAATCAACGTGTCAGCTTTTAGGTCTGCTATTTTTTTAATTGAAAAATGTCACCTATGCCAGGTTGAAAGTGATTAATTGAAACATTTTATTTCTCTGATTGTTGAACTCTTTCCTGAGCATTCAGCACCCTGCAGGTATGGATGATATTGGACTGTGGTTGAAATGGGAAACAAAAACATGTACAGTAGCAAACTTTGGAGAGAGAGAGAGAGTGTGTGTGTGTGTGTGTGTGTGTGTGTGTGTGTGTGTGTGTGTGTGTGTGTGTGTGTGTGTGTGTGTGTGTGTGTGTGTGTGTGTGACCTCCCATCACCACCCCACTTCCCACTTAAAATATACTTACTTACTGTATAACCCTCTTCTCGAACCACTATCTCTGTTTACAAAGCAAGCCAAATTCCACAATATTTGTTTACTTAAGTAGAAGGCCAGTGGATTGGATACTTACGTTACAATAAGACATTAGAAATGGACTTGAGTGTCTGCAAGTTACTACTGTATGCACCATTTGGTAAATATTGGTACAGTATATCTAGTTACATTATTAAATTATGAAATGACTGTTTTTATTTTTCAAGTACACCGTACGGTTTGCCAGCAGTTCACAAGTAAAAAGAAATTGTCCCAATGTTTTGAAAATATTTAATCGAAATACCTTCAAAGTATTCTTACAGACTACATTTTAAAGTAGATGTACTCATGCAATGAGGCTAGGTGGACATAGGTATGCAAAAAGTGAAAAATAAAACACTAAAAAGACAAGTGAACTAAGAGAAGTATTTTTCTACAGCTGTTTACCCTCCACCTGCACTCCACAGGTGGGTGTTTATAAAAGAGGTGGAAGGAGTTATTGGCCTGGGAGAAACAGCGGGGGAAAAAATATATTTTTTAACGATAGCCTCTCCAGAGTCTGGTTCGAGACCTTAACCTTTACTTTTGAGGACTTTGAAATGGTTGAAACTCAAATCAACAGTAGGAGCTTAGAAGGTTCAGGCAAGGATCTTTAAGTAACAGTAGGATTATAATAATAACACATACAGAAGCTATTTTAATACAGTTCCGCAAAAGAAGAAAAAAATACAAGCAAACAAATGTTGTTCCTATATTGCTTTAATAATGAGCTACTGTTTGTTTCTTTATAGTCTCAGAGATGGCATGCCATGTTCTTCCTGTGCTCTTCCTGTTTCCTGCCGTGGCCTGATGTCCAGTCAGTGTGTGTCGGACTTGTTGAGATTGGCTTCCCTCGCAAAACTAGATATCCCTTTTTTTCTTTTATTCATCTTCTGTATATTTTGGTACCAAGTTGTATAACGTAGTTGTTTTTTTATGTTGTTATTATTTTTCTCTTTTTAATTGGATTCTTCTGTGTGTGTGGTTATGTCGCTCCTGGGCGCACTCTGTTGAGTTGTTGATATTGCCTCCATGCATCAATGAAAGTTATTTATTGCAAATACCAAAAAAATGGGTTTGTTCATTTGTTGACTGTTCCTTGCTATCTGTATTTTGACAGCTGTGGGATATGGGAGAACGGTTTGAACCGATATAATGATGACACATAGAGTAAGTATGCACACATACAGTGAGCACGCACGCACGCACGCACGCACGCACGCACGCATGCACGCACGCACGCACGCACGTGTTCAGTGCCATATTTCATTTTCTCAGTGAGAGTTACAGGTCCATTTTGTAACAATGGTACACTGCAATCTGGAACAAATTGTAATGATTTTTGTTGTATGTTTATACAATATCAGTGGTTGGAGGAGGTCTCTCTACTTCCATTGAGACATTCAAACCCTGGTGTCGGGTAGAACACCTATCCTACTGTTTGACAGGTAGTACTGCACAAAGCTCATAAGCACAACAACTTCCCTGGCCAAATTGCCTTTTGGTTGAGCGGTACAATTTTGGTCTCTCACAATGAAGGATGCCTGCGTTTGAATCCATATAGGCCTTAACAATAAGGATAGCAGAATTAACACTGAAGATAGCCCATACAAACTCACTGAAGCGGAGCAGCATGTTGCAGTGAACGTACAGCCTTTACCATAGACAGAGGAACAGCTTGGTTCCACGCAACACTCCCACCAACATCCTGTGGGTGAGTTGTCTGACTGTACGCCTGGAACATCACTACTGTGACCACAGCTCACACAACGAAATACACAAGCATGAAAACATGCGCGCGCGCGCGCACACACACACACACACACACACACACACACACACACACACACGTTAGTTTAGGCATACTGTCTGTCCAGCATGTTTGCGTAGGGGGTCAGTACACTGTGTACCCGAGTGCGTCTTGGGGACAGGTTCTTCTGCACTGATCTGATGTAAGGTCACTGAGTCACATCACATTCCACACATTAGTGAATGTGTTATCTCACTGTCCTCAGCTGAGTGTCTTTGTTGTCCAATAACAAAACACATTCTGCATCTGTAGGTTTCCACTTGAAAACAGACATGTAATCTGCACTATTGTCACACACGCACGTACGCATGTGCGTACACACAGTTAACAGTAGGAGTTAAGGATATCGTGATTATTATTATTTTTTTGTAAGAAACAATTACAACATAGAGCAGTTTAAAGCTGACACAAATCTTTATTTCAGAATACAAAATAAAACAAAAACAATGGCACAACTTTGTATCATTTATGAGAAATAAATAAGCTAACACTGGTGTGGTAGAGCTTGGAAATATGGGGTTCAATTCAAGCTACTTGAAATTAAGTAGTTGTTGATGTTGGAACTTTCAACACATCAAGTCAAGTGTTAACAACGTTCCACACCCCATACATACAATGTATTTGAAATTTGTACATTTCACAGACTTTCACTCATAAAAAAAACTAAAAACTAAACTAAAGTATATAGATTGTAGAGTCTGTTTACAGCAGAGTTATATACTGCATATCTGCAGTGGTTGTCTCCCTACTCTTCCATTGATAAATTCAGACCCTACACCTACTGGTTGACAAGTAGTTCATAGAAGACAAGAAGTTCATAAGTTTGAATGTTATGGAATGGATTGCATATGATATTTTCTAACACTGTTATAGGAAATAATACTGTAGAGGCAATGAGTTAGTTACAGTCAAAGTAACCGTAGATTATGAACAAGGCAGCAAGAATCATAAAATAGGGCGTTGATGTTCTCTGATGATGTCTAATGAACTAGTTTTAGTTGACAGCATTGAAAGAACCCACTGATAATACCAACAGCTCTGCCAAGTCAGGTCTCCGATTAGCTATTATCAAGCACTATCACTCTTATCAGACACTAGACAATAACGTCCTGCCAAGAATGCTAATGTAGGGAACTGTTGGTGCCAACACACAGCGGCCGTTGGCCAAAATCTGCATGTTTTCCATATAGAGCCGATCCTGTTATACATAAACTCTCAAGCAATCTGGGGCAATTTGACGCCATGTATTGTTCCAGTGGGAGCAAGGGTTAGTAGTACACATTAAAATCCCCAGCATTCATTTAACTCTGAGTAACCTTAATGGACCCTGTTGTGTTTACTCTCACTGTTGTTACAAATGGATGAATTAACACTGAGGATTTTACTGTGTAGCATTTAATGGAACAGATGTGTCAAACAGTTATTGAATATTTGAGTGTAGGAAAAACAATATATTGTTGCAAAACAAGACCGATGTACACTGTGTTAATTTGTTTTAAGTCATCATAGCATTGTATTCATTCAAGAAAATACAAATAAAAAAAAAACACATACTCAAAAAGGTACTCAAAAATGTACTCTCCATTAACATAGAAAAATAGAAAAAAGTATCAATAAATGTAGTCCTTATGGCCAGAACAATACGATGATTAGGACCACAGGTTTCGATTCAGGCAGTAATTCAGACACCTGTGCAATTTTGCAACCATATGGGCTGAGTCCATGCAAGGCCTCTCAAGAAGACACTTGAAGATGAGCTCACCAATACAAAAACAGTCCATTGTACTGTATGCCAAAGAATGAGCTCCCCGTGAAAAACAGTTGTGTGAGTGTCTACACAATACAGTATGTGTTTTAACACTGTGTATCTGTGTTAATACTGCATTCAAATTTATTTTACTTAAATTGTAATAGTGTGTACCGGTATGTGCATTGCGTGTGTGTGTGTGTGTGTGTGTGTGTGTGTGTGTGTGTGTGTGTGTGTGTGTGTGTGTGTGTGTGTGTGTGTGTGTGTGTGTGTGTGTGTGTGTGTGCGCGCGCGTCTGTTGGATTGAGTCCTTCCACGGGTGTGTACACAGTCCACCTATACGTTTTCCCTCATTCAAACCCGTCGCGCCTCAGACATGGGCACTCTTGGCGTGGTTGGTGGAAGTCACGGCCGGGGGGTTGGGCCCCCCCTGTTTGGAATAGTAGAATCGGTTGTTGTCCTGGTAGGCATGGGGAGGCGAGGGCTCCGTCGAGCAGCAGGTGACCAGGGACCCCCCGAGCAGGGAGAAGGCGGTGCCCACCCAGCCGGCGTACAGGGAGAAGCCAAAGGACATGAGGCCATATTGGTGGTGTGCCCCGATGGGGAACCATATGGTCGACACCATTCCACATGCAGCTGCAGGGAAGAAACACAATCAGCTGATCACATAATACTCTGTGTACTGTACTGTACTGTACTGTACTGTACTGTACTGTACTGTACTGTACTGTACTGTA
The DNA here is from genome assembly GCF_951216825.1 of Electrona antarctica. NCBI lineage: Eukaryota > Metazoa > Chordata > Actinopteri > Myctophiformes > Myctophidae > Electrona > Electrona antarctica. The sequence continues at coordinate 23,609,134 of NC_136799.1, read as the reverse complement.
CTGTACTGTACTGCACTGTACTGCACTGTACTGTACTGTACTGTACTGTACTGTACTGTACTGTACACTCCACATACACACCGCTTTGCAATGTGCGACTACTGCTTTCCAGGAAATGGGGAAAAAACACCTGTGGTCTCCGAGGCTAAACTAGATCCAGTGTAGTTATTATTTAGTCACAAGTCCTTATTAATGCATGGGGCTAGTACAGTACATTGGTGAAAATAAAACCCACAGAGAGACTTAATCAAAAACCACTGTTGCATCCCCATTTTGGGCACGTCATCTACAAGCTGTGAGCTTGGGCTATTTTCACTACTTTTGTATGACACTGTCATACCATAAAGGCATAAAGTATAAAATAGGGCAGCGATTTACAAAACAAAACAAAAAAAAACATTAAAGAAAATGAAATATTTGAGATGGAGCTTTCTGCCCAACAGCGAAGATGTATAGTAATACTCTGACATTGCCTTTATGTTCCCTCTTGCCTGCCATGCCTTTCCATATTTGGAATATTAATATTAATAGCCATAATAAAACAAAGTGGTACTGTAGCACTAGCATGATGACTGATGACTTAACTGTACCCATATTAAGTATAGGCTACCTGGATGGTAGCTCTGGTCCATAGCCTTCTACTGCTTCTACGATTCTGCCCTGCAGTATAAGGCTACGGGACTTTCGGTTTTAAATCTCAAATCGAAATCAGACCAGCCTCTCCTCTTTAGCGTATTTTAAAAGAACGTTTTTGCTACTCACCAAAACAAAGGCGGGTTGTGTAATTAGAAAGCCTACTTTCCTTAGTGGACGCACTCTGAGCCCCCCACCACACGTATAAACGGTACTTTTTGGCCAGAAAGGGATTTTTTTTCACCGGAGGAAAAATATTCTCTATGAGGCAGTTCTCTGGGCAATATCGGTAGAAGGCGCATTGGTGTAACTAAAAGTATTTTTCTTCCGGTGGAAACAAAATCCCTTTTTGGCCAAAAAGTACCGTTTATACGTGTGGTGGGGGGCTCATAGTGCGTCCACTAAGGAAAGTAGGCTTTCTATTGACACAACCCGTCTTTGTATTGATGAGTAGGTCAAAGAGGAGAGGCTGGTCTGATTTCGATTTGAGATTTTAAAACTGAAAGTCCCATATAGCCTTATACTGCAGGGCAGAATCATAGAAGCAGTAGAAGGCTATGGACCAGAGCTACCTGGATGGTATATCTGTAGCCTTTACTTGACTACTGACATATCGTGTTTTTTGTTGTTGAAATTCAGTTACTTTCGGTGAGTGAAAACGTTGTTAGATAAAGTAACGAATAAATAATGTAGATAAATATTAAGATTTACAGTTTACACTATACAGACGTACAGGAACATGAGGTGTATCAGAAATACATGTACTGTATATTGACAGACCAAAGGTATGCCATGTCATGAACTGCAGCAGAGTATAGACAAACCTCGAATAAGGAATTCCAAGAATTGGACATGGTTTGGGCTACACGTAAGTCCCTCACTATGTGAGCAAAGAAAGGGTGAAATCATTTAACACACTGATACTATGTCAATATACTGTGGATATACTGTGAATATGCGGTGCCAAAATGTACAGATTTTAGTCCAAACTAAATGGGTAGATCAGAAGCGAGAACACAGACGCCCAGCAGCTCTCAGCTCTACAAATGTTTTCTAACGACCATAACTCTCACACAAAGGTTTTTTCCCAGACCAGTCACTGTGTCAGAACGACTTTGCCCTAAGAGTAGGGGACGATAAAGCAATTCCATTTTGTGTTATTGAAAGTGTGAATGCTTGTTCTTAATTCTACACCCTGTTGCTTTATGTGGTAAAGCCTTTTTCACACTCAAGGTCTTTCGTCTGGGGGGGGTAAAAAGAAATCCACAGTAATGAAAAAAAAGGATCCTCTTAGGATCTTTCTTTATCATTGTACACAGAGGGAGGGAGCGAGCAAGCGAAAATACGATTTTGTTTTGTGCTGTGTTTGGAGATATCTAAAGCACTATTATTTTTGGTTATGGAAATTGCCTTCGCATACAGGTTTTTGTAAAAAGCTCCACCCAGGGTGACGCGGGCGTCATAAATAGTTTCTCCTATACGAGGGACATGGTGCTGGAAAATACTGCTTAAATAGTCAAATATTTATGGGAGTGCTAAAGCTGCTAAATCTGAGAGTGGATTTCTATGTGGCTCAGAAATAGGCTGGGTGTGGACGAGAGTAGGTGGAGCACAGGAATGTACATGGGGGTCAGGGGGGAGGGCTGGATGGACTGCCAGGAACAATGAGTGTCTGTGCGCGTGCGTGTGTGCGTGTGTGTGTGTGTGCGTGTGTATGTGTGCGTATCCCCAGGGAGGAAAGCAGTCACCCACTGTATCCTTTATACTTTCACTGCACCTCTTAAACTTTTGAGCCTGGGATAAGGGAGTTCAAGGTCAGGGAGGAGCGGGCCGTGATGTAACTGTGTGTGTGTGTGTGTGTGTGTGTGTGTGTGTGTGTGTGTGTGTGTGTGTGTGTGTGTGTGTGTGTGTGTGTGTGTGTTTGTGTGTGTGTGTGTGTGTGTGTGTGTGTGTGTGTGTGTGTGTGTGAGACGTGTGTGTGTGTGTGTGTGTGTGTGTGTGTGTGTGTGTGTGTGTGTGTGTGTGTGTGTGTGTGTGTGTGTGTGTGTGTGCGCGCGTCTCAATATGTCCTCCTATGATTAACTTCAATGTAGGCGATAAACACCTCCAACATCAGTGATTGATTGATTGCTTTGACTACAACATTTGAACAGATTTCTGGAGCTCTTTAGAAGAACGAGGGGTCCGGTGGTCTCTTACCAACTATGAGTATGAGCACTCCTCCCAACACGGAGCGCTTGTTCTTGGAGCTCTGAGGCTCGTCACCCAGGCGGATGCATGTCGTGGACATCAAGACCATCACCACTGCCGGGAGACCCAGGATAGAACCTGTGGTCATCAGGGCACGTGTTGTCTGGATGTATGCTGCGGGTGTACAGTACACATGAATCATGTTAATATAATGATCACCCAAGAACCATGTATAGGTCATCATGTTAACTTCTACTTCACTGTAGGTCTAATCGTCATTCCAAATGATAATGATAATGAATTGATTTATATAGCACACTTCCAGACATAGTGTGCTTTACAGAACAGGGTAAAAGAAAGCAACATGATAAAAACATTAGAGAGATAAACTACAAAATGAATAGCAGGCACAAAATGTAAAATGGAAACATATACACATAATCAATGAAACAAAAATAGCAAGAGGAATTTAAGAAAAAAAGGCCTTATCATCATAAAGGTGTTTTTTTTAGAAGAGATTTAAAATAACATTTAGAAATATAAATAATGATAGGCTATAGTTTAGGTAAAAAGGTATAGTGAAAGAAAAGCATACAACTAGAGAGCAGCTTTTACCTGGAAGGTCCAGTATCTGGGTGAGAGAGACGCAGTGGTACAGAGCAGTGGAGATGACACAGTCAGCCCACGGTCCCTTGGCTTCTAGCTCGTCCATTTTCTTACAGGTGTTCATGCCGTATTTACACATCGTCACCCAATCATTGGTGGCGGTCGCGACCACTATACCCACCCAGCCGAGACAGCTGATCAGAAAGCCGCTCAGTTGGAGACACGGGTTCGCCATGGCGCAAACGTCTGGTGCGTAAAACGGACTGGTGCCGCGCTGAAAAACCGTCAATGACCACAAAATGAGCCTTGCGATAAAGTGAGTAGCGGTTAAGTGTTGCAAATTGACCAAATGTGTAATTTGACCGAGGGCATGCAATTAAATGTAATGACAGAGTTGATATTCCACCACACAAGTTAATCCAATATGAAAGTTAATCTCCTGTCAAAGCAATTATTCCATCAAGCAGGGTCTGTGGCGCACTTTAAAAGAATGGAGCTTTCACATCACCAGAAGTTTTATAGGGAGAAAGTTCAGAGGGGAAAACTAAACTAAAACTTTCGACCAATCAGATACTTAGAGACTAAAACGAAAAATGCACATCTCATTCCTTTTCCAGAGGCAGTTACGCACTGCCCCTCTTGTGCCAAGGGATACAATATGCATATTGACTGTCTGGCTAGCTGGTTGTTTTGGAATAAGGAAATGTATAGATTTGTGCTGCCCTCTACTGACCACATCCTCGATTCCCTCCCTTTCAACTCAGACCAGTTAAAAAAATAAATACCAAAGTAAATCTAATCTAAAGAATGTAATCTGATATTAGACTACATTCTTTAGATTTTCTGTATATATTTTTTAGATTCACTTCTTTTTTTTTTTTTGCCAGATTATATAACCACATGGGCTATTTAACTTTTCTAAATAATTACTGTAACGAAGGCTACTTAACGTGTTTCAATCGCACAACATATATTTCTTGGTCATTTCGAGTTTACAGTAACGTCGAGTGACCAAATGGGGGCGGTATTGCACAACATTGGCCCGAAGTTGCACAACTTGATTCCATCGCCATGATTCAGCCATTGTAGGCCAGGGCACATTTCTCTCCGTCCTTGCTGAATGCCAGGTGTTAAGTAAGACCTCCATCACTCAGGCCAGCCCGGTGACGGGGCAGTTGAATAGCAATCAGTCTAAGAGAAAGACAGGTAGAAGAGGCACTTTTCATATTTCAGCAAGGTCACCGATTATAATGGTCTGCTCTGCTTGATTGGCTTTCTTCCTCTCTGTTCTGTCTATCTCATGGGGCCTTTTCTACACATATCAGATGTAGGCTAGGCCTACTCTACTGCATGGGTTCCCAAAGTGGGGTCCGGGGACCCCCCCAGGGGTCCTTGAGGGAGTTCCAGGGGGTCCCCAGCTAAATGATAGTTAGGAACCAAATGGACCTTTATGGGTCTGTAACTCAGAGAGTGTACAAATGGAACCAAATGGACCCCATTTGTACACTCTCAGAGTTAAATTAAAAGTGGTTTTACAATATAAATTGGAGTCCCATAGATAGAAATGCCATTAAATGGGGGTCAGCCGTAGTCTACTGCATATCAAACTGGGGGTCCATGAAATTAATATGTTTTGGAATCACTGCTAGAGCCGTAAAATCCTCTCTTATCGGGGTCACTGACATATCTTTTCAAATGGGGGTCCGCAGCCAAATGAATGTCGATTTGGGGGTCCTTGACATGAAAAAGTGTCGTAACCACTGCTCTACTGTAAGCTTTTGCCTATAGAAATACTGTGTTTGATATGTGTCACCTCTGTGGTGAGAGCGGAGACATACAACAAACACATTATAGATCATCTGTGTAAGTGGCTGCAGCCAGCCAGCCATGTAAACAGACAGCGTCACGCTCCATCACTCATGCCGTTACTCTGTGTCTCCTTCATATCCCACTCTCCTTCTCAGACTGTCTCCTCGTACCCTCGCTCACTCACCCTTCTAATGGAGTTGTCTGTTTTGGTATAGTTTGATGTTGGCAGGGGGGCCGGTAGAGGGATGGGGGCAGAGCGATAGAGGGGGAGAGAATATGAAATACATAATGCGTGCGGACATGCTAAGATGGTTGGTGATATAGAGAGAAATGAGTTGGAAAACTCACTCGAGGAGACAAGAGACTGATTGAATAAAGACAGTCAGAGAGGGGGTGTATGAATGAGAGAGAGAGAGAGAGACAGAGAGAGAGAGAGAGAGAGAGAGAGAGAGAAGAGGCCTGGTGCTGTGGAGGTGAAAGAGAGGAGGGCCAAGGGCAGAGTAGAGCTTCAAGAATAGGGCTGAGGGGGGTGCTGCCCCAGGGGGGAAGGACTTCCAGGGCCCTTCACAATGACCTACTGTATTTGTTTATGAGTTAGAACTGTACAGACCCCACTCCCTTTCAGGCCCATCACATGTGCGATGCGATTGTGCGGTCTAGGCAACACCAACTCGGGACTCCTGAATCGCTGCCCTCAACACCCTCCGATCTAAGCTGTCGCGCCGCATTCTACATAGGTGGTGCGCTTCTTGCCTTTCCTAGCTTTGTCCAGGGTTCGCTCCCATAGTGTCAGTTTGCTTGCCACTAATTCCGGGTGCCTGATGCAGTGTAGTAAGTAGGGAATGAGACATTACCCCAGGTGAAAGAGTTTAAGTATCTCGGGGTCTTGTTCACGAGTGAGGGAAGGATGGAAAAGGAGATCAGCCGGAGAATTGGAGCAGCAGGGGCCGTATTGCAGTCGCTGTACTGCGCTGTTGTGACGGAAAGAGAGCTGAGCCAGAAGGCAAAGCTCTCTGTCTACCGAGCAATCTTCGTTCCTACTCTCACCTATGGTCATGAAATGTGGGTCATGACCGAAAGAATAAGGTCACGAATACAAACGGCCGAAATGAGTTTTCACAGACGAGTGGCTGGCATCTCCCTTAGAGATAAGGTGAGAAATTCAGTCACGCGAGAGAGACTCGGAGTAGAGTCGCTGCTTCTTCGCCTGGAAAGGAGCCAGTTTAGGTGGTTCGGGCATCTGGTCAGAATGCCTCTTGAGCGTCTCCCTAGGGAGGTCTCGACTCCTCGATGCACGTCCCACTGGGAGGGGACCCCGGGGCAGACCAAGGCGCAGTTGGAGGGATTACATCGACGATCACTGGCCTTGGACCGCCTCGGGATCCCCCAGGAGGAAGTTACTAATGTTGCTCTGGAGAGGGAAGGCTGGAGCTCTCTGGTGGGGCTGTTGCCCCTGCGACCCGACAATATGGATACGCGGTTGAAGATGGATGGATGGATGGATGGATGGATGGATGGATGGATGGATGGATGGACGGATGGATGAATGGCGCAGTGTCCTGCCAGCCTCATCCTTCTCTTTCTGACTTAATTTGTCTGTGACCCGTGGTAGGTCCCTGTAGAGGACCACATTTCTGATGTGGTCCATCCATGTGACACAGGTAGTGCCATTCATAGCATTCTTGCGTAGACTCCATCCCAGACCCTTTCCCGTTGTGCTGTGAGAGTCCATGTCTCAGCCCCATACAGCAGTAGGCCTACTGATTCCACTGTAGCCATATATACGAACAGCCGCCTCTTGAGGTCTTCTCATGTATAATACATAAATAGTGGTCTAATAGTCCAGTACTTGAAAGTGAATTTGCAGCCTACTTGAACTGATGGACCACGTACCGTCGTACCGTGCCAGTTTTTCTTTTTAAACATTCTAGCTTTTCATTATTTACATTACTGCTCATTAGTTAAAGTGGTATCCAATTCCTGATCGCTGTCTGTGGAGATGAACTCTTCTGGGTTGAGTGCGTGCATGGGCTGTTGTGCATACTGTATTTTGTAATTAAAAACATTGTATGAATATCATTGAACTAACTTTGATGGCATACACTATAGTATATACAGTATATGGGTTTTGCAATATCTCAAATGCTTTGAACTCCTTTTTGAACTTGGCTTGTCCAAGTATAATACATCATTCATAGAGGTTGTGGGGTTGGGAGGGGGCTTCGATCATGCAATCTGCCCTCCGGGCCTGGCTTTGACTTGTTTCACCACTGGAGGAAAGGACCAGACATAGCCTACTATAAAGGTGAAAATACATGAGACTGAGTTGTGAAGAGGGACGCAGACAGAGTGAGTATAAATCAGGCTCATCTCAATGGCTCTCATAAACATGGCCGTATGAGAGCCATTGAGATGAGCCTGATTTATACTTCATCAGTAGGCTATTACTTACCGAACATGAAGTTCACAAACTTGTGGCAGAACTTGACACTTGTGGAGAACTTGGTAGTTTGGTTGTTTTAGGCGTTTATAATTATAAATGAAACAAATTGAAAGGAGGGAAGCAGACATAATTATGTGTGTGTGAGAGAGAGAGAGAGAGAGAGAGAGAGAGAGAATTGCAAAGTCAGTGTGTCTCTGTCAGAAAAATATGAATGTAAGAGAGGGAGAGAGAGCGGGACAGAGACCGTATCACATAGAAAAAGGATGAAAGCTAGCGCGTGCGTGCGATATCTCCCTCCATAATTCCCACCCAGAGCAGTCGTCTGATACGGCAGCAGTGAGGCAGCATGGGAATGGGAATATTATGCTAATGAGGCCAGGGGATCGGAACTATACGCCACTGACAGAGAAGGATGAAGGTATTTCAATCCCTCCCGGGCCGGCAGCAACGTGGCTGACGTCTTGTAATGACGGTGGGGTGAGGATTTTGATGGGTGTGTGTGTGTGTGTGTGTGTGTGTGTGTGTGTGTGCGTGCGTGCGTGCGTGCGTGCGTGCGTGCGTGCGTGCGTGCGTGCGTGCGTGTGTGGAGGGGGGTAAGTCAAATGATTTTGAGTGATGAGTGTTTGTGCTGTCAGGCAAACACCGGACCTGTAACTGTCACAAAGCCACTACAGACAGACCGTGTGCATTGACCCAGCTGCCAGGTCAACTTACCTGTAAATAAATACTCACTCACAAATGTATACATTATCTCAAATTGTATATATCTAGATCAGAATCGCTACAATTCACCTCACATCTAATGCTATATTGCACTGTATGTTTTGGAACTTTTAAGGCAACAATGATAGAATTAAGGGTGTGCTTCTGTGTAAACATAAACCATAGCATTACAGCGTGCTTCTAATGTTATGAGAAAAGACGATGAAGGGGAAATAACGTCAGGCTGCAGCCAGTGGTGTAGTGGTCGGTGTATAAGGCATCAATCAAGTTTAGTGTTGTCATAAATATGCATATTCCAATACGGCTACATATTGAAAATTAATCTTTGAAAATGTTTCAATACTCAATCGTCACTATACCAGTCAATGCGTCACCACCGACTAGAGGAACAGCTTATTACGCGCGCGCGCACACGCACACACACACACACACACACACACACACACACACACACACACACACACACACACACACACACACACACACACACACACACACACACACACACACTGTATTTTCGTACACACTCAGCGACGTCTCTGTACTCTCGTGCCAATGAGCAAACTATGTCCTTGACTATACTACAGCATCAGAGCGCCTACTGTGAGCTCACAATGCACGTATACTTTGTTTTTCTGGATGGCAGGAGAAGAAGAGTGTTCATTTTAATTCACCCAATGTCAAATTTGCGTCAGACCACCATTTATTGCACATGCTCCCAATTATATTTCAAGGTTGCACAGATTAAATTTCAGGAGTACGTGTGACCAAAACAGTAATCATTTCAAGCCCTTTTATATTATATTATATATTATATTACATTTAGCTATTACATTTGGATTGTCTGCCTTTTTTCAAAGTTAATGGGTGCTATATATTTGTCCCAAAATGTGACATGTTACATGTTCATGTCATGTTACGGCATGTCTGTTGTGCGCTTGTGGTCACAGCAAAATCGTAATGGTATTTTTTTATTTTATCATCCCCTCTTGTTGACCAAAACTTGTTTATACAACAAATAATTGTAAAACATATCACTTCCATTTCGATATTCTTTTGAGTTGCACATGCAAGTTCAAGCTTGCATGTGCAACACGGCTTTGCTTTATAGAAATCAACTAGATAGGTTTCACTTTTGTTTTTTACGTCCATCTTTTAAATTAAAAACCAAAAAGATGCTCTATTGGTTGACTTTTCTCCAGAGTCCTCGGAAGATAGGCTTAATACCTGGAGAACAGATATTCAGGAGGATTTAACAGTAGAACAATGGAGTACGCCTTGTGCACAAACTCAATCCCAGAACATTGTTCCACTGTCTATGGTCCAAAATTGATGGAGTTTTGGGGGAAGGTCGGGCAGGAAATACAGAAGATTTTGTTAATATTGTACCAGAACCAAAGTTCTTCCTGCTCGGTCTATATCCAGAGGGACACAAGATAAAGCGATAATGAACAAATGTGTATAGATATATGTCTTTTACAAGCTAAGAGAGTGATAGCATTGACCTGGAAGAGGCCAGACAAACCAAGTATTACACAGTGGTTCAGGGAATTGTCTTTATGTTTACCTTTGGAAAAGATTACATACATTTTTAAGGACAAACAAGAAATGTTTCAGGAGGTGTGGGGCCGTTTTATGAGATATATTAAGAACAATAATTTGTCATATTTAATGGATGAAGCTGAAGAGGAGTAGTGCTGTTTTTTTTGGTTATTGTTGTTTTGCGTTCTTTATATGAGTAATTGTCTTGTAATGTTTTTTGTATATTTGTATTGTCATTTGTGTGGAAAAAGGAAAATCAATACATACATTGTTGAAAAAATAAAAAAAAGATTTTGCTCTCATACTGCATAGCTGATAAGGAGACAACTAGGACACCAAAAGCTATTCTATCTCTCTTCCGTGCCGCACTATGCAAGTAGTCTCAATGTTGTCCATCTGTCATTCCAAACTTTATGCTATTAAATGGTGATGTTGCGATGCACAGTTGCACATACAGTTTCAGTATGTAGTTCTCATTGTTAGATTCATTGTTGCTTTTCAGCAGCACAAATTGATCGGACAGCAACCACTAAAGACGTCTTAATTGTCATTTTGTCATTTCAGTCATTGCCCTGTTTTGTGAAAATCTTGCACTTTACATGGTAATTAGGCTATTTGTCACGTTGAATTCTTGAGGAGGCAAACCATTACATTTGCAAAATTAAGCGTTGCAGTCCCGCCCCCTTTCATGATGACGCCAGGCCCAGGAAATAATTCCCAATGCATTAGACATTAGACACAGTTGTGACAAATCATGACAACACACACAATAGTTTGGACCAAACAAATAATTACAAAGAAGAAAAACAAGAAAAAAAGTGTTGTAACCTGCCGTTTTTTTTCTTCTAATTATTTGTTCGGCCCAAAAGATTGTTGTCATGATTTGTCACAACTCGAGTTGGCTTTGTACGACGCTTAAAAGGTCTTTAAATAAATACTTTTTGAAAAGTCTATGAGGAAAATGAACGGGGAATTATTTTCTGGGTCTCTCGAGGGGGCGGGACTGCGACACTCTATAGCCGTATTCCAACGTATCTGTCCCATCACCCAAGACTGCTGTGTAGGAGTTGCAGAGAGAAGCCACTTTAACATATTTAACTAAGACATTGTGGATAGTCACTACAGTCAGTCAGTCAGTCAGTCAGTCAGTCAGTCAGTCAGTCAGTCAGTCAGTAAGTAGAGTGACACATAATGAGTACCTGGGTAGGTACTGTAGGGTTTACATGGGGACAGGGGGAGTCTTCAAATGTGGTTGATAGAGGATTAACTCCTCTTCTGCAGTAATGTGGTGACAGAGTTGTCATTTGGTAAGAGTAAGAGAGACTACGTGGGTACAATGACATTGGGATAGTATTATCGTTGGCGGGGAGAGATAGCGTGTGCGTGTGTGCATAGAGGGGGGGTTGAAATGCAACAGGACAGGAGAGACTTAAAATCAGGATAGCAGAGTATAGCAGTCAGAGAGAGAACTAGGAGGAAGTCTTCTTCTGCAATGTTCCTGGTGTCAGAGCTGACAGTCAGCCAAGTAAGAGAGATGAGGAGGAATGGTGTTCTCTTTTGTTATGCCTTAACTAAGACTAGTAGCCCGCAGGGTAGGGAGGCCCCACAGCGGAGCGAATGAGTGATGAGCACTCCGTGTCCAGAGGAGTAATGATGGAGAGATGGGAAAAGGGGAAGGGCTGCACTCCAGTTTAAGGCCATGTGCAGGCAGGCAGCCATATTGGATGAGTCATCCGCGGTGATGGGTGCTTTGTCACAGATTCGTAATGTCTCATTGTATGATTGACTGAGAATGCTACATCACCAATTTGTAGCTTTAGCTGAGGTGACATTTCTCTTACGAAACCATACATTCATCTTTTCTATGGGGGGAGGGGTGTTGGGATAAGAGAATGACAAATCTGAAGTTTGTCATTCAATATCTCTAAAACGTAGATGATCTAGTCTGTGACAGGTGACAGCGCTGTACATTTTATCAGCCACAGGTGACAGTTTTGAAGTCAATTTCCTTCACCCGCAGAGTCATAAATTGTGTTAACCACTTAAAGCCTATACTTCTTCGTTGTATGTCAAATAGCGAAAGTAGCCAATCTACAAGATCGATTTCAGCCTATTAAGGCAAGCCCAGTATAGGGACACAGTACACTAGGGATGGTTACAGAAGAAATAAAAAAAACGTGGCTCTTATATCCATATAGATGCATAATATACACTGTATTGTATCTAAGTTTAGAACAAATGTTTCCCATTCCTCTACCAACAGTATTTCCTGATATTGGATCAGTTTTTCGACTTCACAAAGAAACAAGTAAATCCATTCATGGTATTGGTCCAGGTCGTCCGTCCCTCCCTCCTGCGTCAGCTCTCCCAGTACATATCCACTGTGCACAGCAGTCATTCAACGCCATATGGTTAACAATAATACTGTTAGTATGTATAGCAAATGAAATTAGGTTGGGTTCTGGAGTGTAAAACGGACACCCAGACGTGGGAGGACATTGGCATATTTTTGGCCGTTGCAGCTATCTAAACTTGGCTATTTCGTCAGCAGCAATCTGGCCCATTTTGGATTGATTTTTCTCACATTTTAACAGTGTTTCTCGTACTGTTCCTTCTATTGTAGCTCGTCTTTACTGTTTTCACACGGCTGTTATCTTATCTTCAACTCATATCCCATCTTATGTTGTACAGAATAATGAGATTGCTGTGCAGAAGTTTAAATGTGAAACTATTTTGGTGACCTCTTTTTATTAAACCTTTTTGGACATTTTGGGTATCCTTTAAAAAACTACATGATCTACTATCTATGACTTTGCACTGAAAAGGGTCACCTACTGTGGGACTCTGGGGGGCCATAAATACTTCTCAGCTCCAGCTTGTATATACTGTACAGAAGGACAGAAACGGAGCACATGGCACAAAAGTGAGCGGCGAGTCCCATCATGATTTGTGTCTCATCCCCCGTTGTGTCTGCAGAGCCATGACAGCCATCACTCACCACTAACTGTGTTAGCCATTAGCATCAATTAATCACAGTAAGCGCTGTTGGCGGTTGCACATGATACATCACAACAAGTAACCACTAACTATATACACAGAACAGAACAACGCGGCACAGCCTCTCCACTGTCGGAGAAGATGAGAGATATATGTGTCACTTCCCATCTGGCTAAGTGGGAGAGAACTAAAGTTACAGCTGGAGAGAGAGAGAGAGAGAGAGAGAGAGAGAGAGAGAGAGAGAGCGAGAGAGAGATTAAGTTCAGACTGACCCAAATCAGAATAGTTTGTATCAAGTCTGAACAGGGAAAAAAACATGTGGAAACTGATTTCATTTTTTGTTTGACACTTCTCAACTTTGTACGATTGTGCCGCAAGCCAGAAATAGCTAATCTACAAACTCACAACACGTTAAAATGTTACCCTTGGCGACACTATTTTTGGAATACACAAATCCAATCTGATCACGGTGTTACACCGTGGAATGTCAGTCCTAAAGATTGTATTTGAGAAACAAGTCAGATTTGCCTGCAGTCTGAATTAATCCAGAGAGAGAAGAGGAGAGGGAGGGAAGGACAAACCAGAAAGGAAGGGGAGTTTGATAAATGCCTTGTTCGGGCCCTCCAGGACTAAAGGAGCATAGCCTCTGTAAATAAATATACAGTAAATATACAGTAAACAGTCCCTAACACAGGGAGGAGATTTATGTAGGTGGTGGACCCAGGGTGAAGTCAGCAGATTATGGAGAAGGGTGTTTTGTTTTTATTTTAAAAGCCCTCACCGGCAGCTAATGACTGTTGGCACGATGACGCATGCAGAGAAATTCTCCATTAAGCATCTCTCTTCTCTCTCTCGCTCTTCCTGCCATTCACTCTCTTAAAGTTTTCTTAAATGAGCCACGCCATCTTTGTCATCCTGCTGCTCTTGATAATAATCCCCCCATGCTTCGCCCATCCTCCTCTGTTGTTACTAGGAATAGAATAATCTGGCTCTTTATGTCGCTTGCTATACAATGATCTGATAAACGACATGAGAATGAGTTAAAAACGAAAAGTAGTGAAAGAGAAAAAAGAGAGAGCCAGCCAGAGAAAGGGAGGGGGGGGGATGAAAGATATGGAGAGAGGGAGATGTGCCATTGACTCATATATCATCTAGATGAGGGCCTCTGCAGTGCTGGGCTGAGCTGGCACTGCGCCAGATCTGGACAGAAGGATGCAGACACGGACAGAGAGATAGAGAGACACAGAGACAAACCAGAAGAGGGACAGGTACAACATGTGGACAAAGAGAAAGGAAGACAGATGCACAGGCGAAAGGAAGTCAAGCGTGTACTTGTGGACAAGCAGGGTGGACAGATGATAGAGCCAGGCGGGCCGGAACGTGGTTCAGAGCTAGACAGACGAATTCAGACACTTAAATGGACACAGCTGTGCCAATATTCAGGGAATCAATTGCCTTTTAAGGAGCTGCAATCAACGGCTCTCACTGTAGCATGGATGCTGACGCATCAGAGCACACAAAAACGTGCTAAACTACAGCAGCACTGCCTTATAGGCCAGTTTCATTATTCATGTTTCAGATTCTATTACAGATGATGGACAGGGGTCTGCAACCCGATCACACATCGTGACTGCTCCACTGACTCGGGCGATGAGCAGGCCCCTAATGACCCCTCATTTACCCTGTGTACTGCCCACTGACAGACACCTGATGACCCTCATTTTCCCACTGACAGACAGGAACGGTAAACAGTTCAGTGGCATGCCAAAGCCTCCCAATTTTGGGCTACTATACTGTAGATCTTCTTTATCCCACTACTGATCACTCACTCACTCACTCACTCACTCACTCACTCACTCACTCACTCACTCACTCACTCACTCACTCACTCACTCACTCACTCACTCACTCACTCACTCACTCACTCACTCACTCACTCACTCACTCACTCACTCACTCACTCACTCACTCACTCACTCACTCACTCACTCACTCACTCACTCACTCACTCTCTCTCTCTCTTTCTCTATCTCTATCTCTGGGAACGTGTGAGAGATTGAGTGCTCCATTGTTTCTGCTAATGCGGTTTGCTGCCTGTCAGAGAGGCAGCCGGGATCTGCTCCAGTCTTAAACAGCCAGCCTCTTCTGTCAAACGTCTGAGTGTCTCAGCAATCAGCATCTGCGTGCATGCGTGCGTGCGTGCGTGCGTGCGTGCGTGCGTGCGTGCGTGCGTGCGTGCAAGACTGCAAGTGTGAGCTGGCCTGTACAATTTGTGATGGCTCTTTACGAGTAGCCATCTATAAGAGGGTGGGTCTGTCTGTCTGCGAGTGTGTGTGTGTGTGTGTGTGTGTGTGTGTGTGTGTGTGTGTGTGTGTGTGTGTGTGTGTGTGTGTGTGTGTGTGTGTGTGTGTGTGTGTGTGTGTGTGTGTGGAGCTATAGTCTCGCAATCCTCTAGACTGATCAGCACCAAATGCACTGAATTTCCTTTCACATGTGTTTTCACGATGGTCAAGTTAGCCGATGACACAGTGCTGGTGGGTTTTTGATTGATTGATTGATTGATTGATTGATTGATTGATTGATTGATTGAATACTTTATTAACAGTTTACCAAAAGTACAGAGGTACAGTTATAAACTAATGCCAAAAGGATCTCAAATGATGACGAGAGGGCATACCTGCAGGAGGAGGTAGAACTTTCGCAGTGGTGCCAGGAGCAATGCCTCTTCTTGTCTGTCCGAAAAAACAAGGATATGATCATGGACTTCTGCAAGAAACTGCAGAGGTCTCATATGGCTTCTTGATCAGTGGGGCACTAGTGGGGAGGGTGTGCACATCAGCGGTCTGAGCACCTGACCTGTAGAATACATATAGCCGAGCAGCGACATACTAATTCCTACACGGGTTGTGCTTATAACCGTGTGGTTTACTGAGCTACTGTGTCAAAGACGTTGAGGCAATGATCGCATCATACCTAGAGTCAGTTAATGGCATCGTCACAAAAGGTTCATTGTCAGGTGAGGGTGCTTGTTGTTTGTAATCGTTTTGCTCTACACAAGCATCGACTGTCGTAAGAGACGGGAGGGTGATCCCTGTGGTAAGGTTTCTTTTCCCGTCAGAGCCATGAACAAGGACATGGACAATTAACAAAAGGATAAGAAAGCAAAACTATTACTTTAAAAGATCTTGCGAACATTCTGTTTACTGGTGCTAGATCCCACGTGTGTGTCCCAGTGTGTTGCTGGAACAAAGAAAGGTCGATAATAAACTAGATTTTCTCCCGATTTGCCTTTCTGAAAAAAGCAATTTTAGTATGAAAATCTTGGGAAGATTGTGTGGCTTGTGACGATTATGGGTCCATTATTTAGTTCAGTGACCAACTGTCCCCACTGCCACCCTTAGATCTCCATATATGGAGCTGACCTGTTCTGACATTCCTTATGTTGATCTGACCTCATCAAACCCTGTACACTCAAGACATGCTCCATACTGTATATGGACAGTACAGAATTCATTCCATATGTTGATACTAGTCCCTTCCTAACATTTTAGTCTAGTTTTTATTTGTTGAAGAAATTGGCACTGGCCTACTTGGAACTAATAAAGGGCGGGGTCATCAGTGTGATGACAGAACAGGCCAGCTCCATATATGGAGATGTAGGGGTGATCAGGTGTGATCAATTAGCTAATTTGAGCCCTGTCCAGAGCCTGGGTAGGGGCCCTGTCCCAGTGATGGTGTGGAACGCGTGTGTCAAATTTTAAGTCGGTGGGGCGAACAGTTCTAAGTTACGTGGATTGCAGACGTACACACGTACGTATGTACGGATAGGGTGAGCGCCTTCAGTCGAAGGCTCACCTTCCCCCCGATAATGCATACGGAGCGGTATAGACTTGTTGCTGTTGTAACACTTAAATTTCCCCTCTGGATTAATAAAGTATCTATCTATCTATCTATCTATCTAGACTCTCTATCTATCTATCTATCTATCTATCTATCTCTAGACTCTCTTTCATACCAGCTGCCATCAGACTCTATAATGCTAATGCATAAGAACTGCCTCCCAAAGTTTGCTTATGGTCCCATAGTGGTCCTGGTCTAGTGTGTTTATGTCCACTTGTGTTTTACTTGTGTTTATTTTCTGTCTGTCCAGCTTGATTTATGTGTCACATTATGCAGTTGTAGCGCTTCAATTTCCCTTCGGGGATTAATAAAGTATATCTCATCTCATCTCATTGTTCACACACAACAGAAACCAATGGATTATTTCAAGAGTGAGAGATCACAATAAGAATCTTAATCGTTCTTCATCATACTGGAAGAAAAACACCATCTGAAAGTTTGATTGGGTATGGGGCATCTTTTTACACGTGATTTCAGTTAGAACTTTTTCATTGCATCTTATGAGGGGTGGGGGTGCTGCCGGCTTGCGCGCATGCTGGTGCTTATCAGTGTGACGTTGTCTGATAAGGCGTCTATACTGCTCTGCGACTTTGATGTGATAATTGCTTTCTTCAACTGTCTTGTATGTTGTGTTATGGTTTCAGTGCCATTCAAATACAGAACCGGGGGCATGGTGGCACAGTCGGTAGTGCTGTCGCCTCACAGCTAGAAGGTCCTGGGTTCGATTCCCGCTGGGGACGCTGTTGGAGCTGGGGGCGTGTTCTCTCCTCCGCATCATCAGTGCCCATACCCGAGGCGGGGTTGGCGAAAGGGCCTTTCTGTGTGGAGTTTGCATGTTCTCCCCGTGTCGCCCTAGGGTAGGTACCCTCACAAAAAACATGCAGTAATCCTGGTCTCTAAACTACCTCCCCCTGGCCAGCCAGGGTGCCTGATGGAGGGGAAAGAAACTGGTCGGAATAACGTGTTCCTTCCACGCGCTACATCCGGCCGGGGAAACTCCCCCCTGTTAGGTGAAAAGAAGCAGCTTGGACTCCTCATGCATAGAAGGAAGCATGAGGTCAGTCCGCTGCCCCCCCCCAGGTTGGCAGAGGAAGCGTAGCGCCCAGGATTACATTAGATAATATTGACACTGGGTGAAAAAATGGGTTGCAAAATCGTGGGATAAAAATGTATAAAAAAAATATAATACAGAACATTAATTTTGTATTTGCTGTTTTTGTAAAACAAACAAACACATTTTAAATTGTCTTTCTGGTCCAAACAATTTAAAATACTAGTCCTTACCCGTTCTGAATATATGGTAACGGATGGGTTATTCATTATTATTATGTGTTGTTGCGCTTGCGCACGCACGCACGCACGCACGCACACACACACACTCTGCGATACAAAAGTCCTCCATAGTGTACTGTGAAGTTGTGTGTTCACGTTAACATGCCCCCGTCCAATTGTCAGAACTGGCTTGCAGGTGCCTGTGCCACACAACCCCCGCGTTGGCCGCGATGCTTCCCCAAAGAAGAAGTTCTGTCGACTGACGCAAGAGTAGCTAGTAGTTTTCCCAGTGTGGGTCTGTTACGCGGAAAAGTGTGTCCCAGTATTAATCTGTGTCCGTCCCAAAATGCATTTCGCTGGTGACACTGGTGACACGTGATTTGCGGGGAGTTGTATTTTTTTGACGCAAATTAATGTAATTAAGGTGATTGTTAGAATGTTTGGCGTGTGTAATGCGGGGCAGATGAGGTTGGAGGACAGGGCTGCACAGCGCTAGGTTCCGTGAGGCGCTCTAGGCGAGAGCTGTCTTGCTCTATGCTAAGGAAGGGAATGACTGACAGACAGCGGTTCTTGAATTTAATAATGATGTATTTCATTGTTGATTTTAGATGTAACCAAGTATACTGGCTCCATAACTCCATGTCTGGCATTTATTACAAACTTCAGGGAATTATGGTGGAAATAGTGGAGAGACCACCTCCTTCAATGTACATAAATCATTTAGAAGGCTTGGCTCCCCCTTCCCAATACGGCGGCCACGGAGACGGAGATAGCCTATAGGTTGCTGCAGTGGCCATAGCCACTTTTCCAGGTCATCACATTTTTGTTTTAGCCCAAGGAGTATTTTTTTGTGCAAAACAAATGATTGCAATGGATTCAGAATCATCAAAAATCATCAAAAATCACACCCGTGTGAAGTGAGTGGTGCAACTGGATGCGTACCCACAGGAACGGCGAGCCACCCCACGTCCGAAACGGTTGAGAAATGACAGAGTTACCGTGTGGGGGTCCCTCTACTGTACCCTCTACTGTACTGTACTGCCACTGTACTGTACTAGCACACCCAAAATCACCATATATACAGTTAATATGTGCGTGCGTGCGTGTGTGTTTGTGTGTGTGTTAGGTTGCGCACAGGTGGTGAAAAACAACCATGCTGTTTTCGTGCTCAGACGCACCCAGCCACCCACCCACACACATAGCTCCGTAACCACTCAAAAAAAATTTGCCTGCATAATTATAATGGTACCCCAAATTTCAGCGGCTCTTTACAGATTGCCCTAGCCTAGGGAAACTGAATTTCAATCTTTGTGAGGTGAGTTAGACACCTTTACAAACACATTGAAGATTGACATTTATTATTCTCGATTGGACATTTTTCAGAAAATATATCCTGACTTCCACTTCTCTAAAACAAAATGTCCTCCTCCTTGTTTCCTACATTCCCCACAGTGGGAGGGCCTAACATCTTGCAAGGAAAGGATGCAAGTGTAGGAAATGAGGATTTAATTTAAGAACCCAGATGCACCAGGAAAATACTAAACACTATTCGTCAATAGTCATGCTAATACACAGAAAGGCTGTCTGAGCCATAGTATCAGTGAGTGGGCAGAAGACCAGGGTTTAAATACTTAGGGTTGATCAGTTGATGGGCAGCAGGTGCGTCACCGTCAACTGAGGGAGGTAATCATAGTCCTGAAGAACAAAATAATTGTACTCTTACCATACACCATGTTAACAATACAGAACCTTATATGCATGTGTGTTCATGTGTAAATATGTTTATATGCACACTTTTGTGTGAGTAAACCGCTTAGACCCAGTAAACAGTACATGCACATCTATGTGTGCATGCATGTGTGTGTGCAAGTCTGCAGGTTGTCTTTCCAAATCCTAGCTGTCTCTCTCCTGACGACAGCTGACAAGCGCCACAGTATACTGTATGGTGGATAAACCACAGAAATGCACTGTAATGTATTTACAGTCTTTTCATCTTTGTTTGCTTTCTGACTCACCCCCCTCCCCCTTCAAATAAAGCAATTTAATCACAGAGGCTTCTTGGCACTTATTTTGTGTTTGTGTATTAAGTGTTTGTGTGCATGTGTGCGTGCGTGCGCCGTGAGTGTGTGCGTGGCGTCTCCGTGTGTAAGAGAGGGTGTATTGATCACACCAGGCCACCAATTTTTATAACCCACCCAGGGACTACAGATGAGAAGAGCTAATTAGCTAACATTTACATTGAAGTGGAACCTGAAAAGTTGATTAATGTGCATTGTCCCTATGGCAAGTAAACAAATAAGGAACTGAGTAAAGTTCTCTGCAGGTATGGCTACTTTATGTCTAATGCGGAGAATGTGTGTGTGCATAATACATATTATGCGTGACCTTGCCAGGCAGCCAGCTAATCAGTCAGCTACAAAAGGGCAACACGCGCGCGCGCACACACACACACACACACACACACACACACACACACACACACACACACACACACACACACACACACACACACACACACACACACACACACACACACACACACACACACACACACACACACACACACACACACACACACACACACCTGCTGGAGTAATTTACTGTACTTCAGGGGTGGGCAACCATTAATGGCACAAGATCACTTGTCTTACAGCCATTTTCCAAGGTTTGCGAGTTCACCGAGTGTCAGACAGTGAAAACAGTGAAATCTACTGGCAGAGGCTGAAATACAAGCCGGTCAATGAAAGGGAGTTTTGAATCTGGTTGGAACATCCCTGCTACAATCCTTATCAAGAAGTTAGTTTCAAAGATTTCAAAAAAAAAATCTTCGAAATCATTGTTTATTTAAAAAGCATTGAGGAATTGTTTTTGTGAGAATTAATTTAAAGACTGACAATTTAACACCATTTTGGGACATATTTTCCAAAACATCCTAAAAAATCGGTCAGCCAGTTGTTGGAGTGGTTTGCACCACTCAAAAAATATGTTTTATTACTTCCTGAAAACGAAAACGTGCTGCGTGATGACGTGTCGAGGCCCACATCGATAAAAGCCAATAAAAATGAAGCTCACCCGTTTAATTCCCCATATCTCCGCATCCGTCCAGCACAGGCTGCACATCTGCTACTGATTACAGAAATCTTCAGTTTTTATTCCCATTCAAGATAACATCCAGACAGTGTATTACTCGGTTTCAACTTAATCATCACGCTAAAATATGTATCAGAAAACATTATAGGGTAGAAATAAGCCACATAACAGTAAACTGGTACAGCTGGCCGACAATCTGATTTGTAAACAAACACACGCCATGCAATTTACAATTTAGGCATTTAGCAGACGCTCTTAATCCAGAGCGACTTACATTAAGCAAGAACAAAAAGCATGGGAATACATCACATATATAAAAAGCATTTATCAAGAAACATGCGTAAGCTAAGAACGTAACTAGAACATATCTATATATAATGACACTATACATATAAGCTATACATATATATTATACTATGCTGTACTGTTATTGTGCTGTCTACATGACATGCTATAAGTCGGTTTCAAATGCTATCTAAGTCTAAAAAGTGCTGTCTAAGGGGGTAGGGTAAGTGCTATGGGCCATGGTGGAGTCTGAAAAGGTGGGTTTTCAAACTACGGCGGAAGATCGGGAGTGATGCTGCAGTTCTGATTGCAACGGGAAGTGCATTCCACAGTTTTGGGGCCAGAAGGGAGAAGAGTTTGGGACGTGTGGAGCGTTGTCCCGGCGTTTTTAGTGAGGGTACTTCCAGCTTCCCTGCGTTGACTGATCTGAGAGCGCGGGAGGGTTTGTAGGGTTCAATCATGCTTGCAAGATATGGGGGAGCCATACCTTTTTTAGTGGTGTAGCATTTCAACTTGAAACCGTTTTAAACTTCAAAATAAAATGTCCACCATTTCCATTTCCACGCCTTTAAGACCATTAGGAAGGCTAAAACATTGAACACTTTTGTTTTTAGATTATTAACAGTCATGCACAGTTTCACTTTAAATTAACATTTTGACTGGTTTCTCTCAGTACTGCAACAATCACAATCTAATCTTTTTGATATTTCATTGAAACCTGACATATTTTCAATGAAATATCAAAAAGATTAGATTGTAGATTATAGAAGACAGAAAATGGCCCAGGCGGTGGCGTAACCGTCTGGGTCGCAGTGTGCCGCGGGTTCGACTCCCAAGCCCGACACGGCCTTTACTGCATGTCTTCCCCCATCTCTCTCCCGTTTCCTGTCAGCCTACTGTCTGTCCCTTCAAAAACCAATAAAAGGCGTAAGCCGCAAAAAAATATCTTAAAAAAAAAAAAAATAGAAGACATAAAATGGTGTGGCAAAACCCTGAAAGGACAACGTATAGATTATGTATGTATTTAAAAACAAACTACTTCTCCATTTATGAAATTAACATGAAATGAACACCTGTTAATGATAGTGGTGATTGGGTAATTATAGGTCTATTAATATTTATTGCGATCGTAGGACGCATTTACTATGAAAACCTGCATCCTTCCTGTTCTGACATTCCATATGTTGATCTGACCTCATCAAACCCTGTACACTCAAGACATGCTCCATATATGGCCAGTACAGAATTCATTCCATATGTTGATCTGATGCAAAAGCGCCAGCGCTCGCCCAGCAGCCTGCCTGCCGTCTGCCATCACCCAGGCGGATGCGTGCACGCGACCTCGCCCTCAGGGCGTCTTACTGGTATATTACTAGTCCATAGTTCCATACACGCTTGGGGATATGACAAACCCAAAGTACTGTATGTGCAGAGTTGGGGTTGTGTAGTGTGTGCATGCATCCCATGTGTATTGCTGAACATCCCAAAGTAGTAGTAGTAGCAACTATTAGCACCATTGGTGAATGATTTTTACACTTTAACACTTTTTTGCCCTCATATGATTGGACAATATACGGTGACATCACAGCATGTAGGCAACCACACTCCCCGGGATGGCGTAGTCAAGATCAATTGCTCCAGCCATTGAGGAAGGGGGCGTTATGAGGCTTCAGCCCCTTCCCTTTTACCCGTCTGTAAAACAACTGCCCTTTCCAGACCACAAATGCAGGATTTACTATGGTGAAAGAAATGCACATGCCCCTCCTTTCCTTTCCATGCCAAAGTCTGCATTCAGGCTAATTGTTGCTTGCTTTGTAATTGTCTCCTGAACCTGAACGCAGCATTTTGTGTTGAACAAATTTGTTTAGAAATCCATGTCGTACACCGCATCTCCACTAGCTAAAGAGTGCTGGGTTGCACCCGACAATAGCTGATCTACAAGCTCTCAACGCGTCGCAGTTTGACGCGTTGTGATCTTGTAGATCTGCTATTTTTGTCCAAAAGTGCCCTCTTATGGGATTTCAGTCCCTGCCTCTCTAACACTCTCTGCACGTCCCTGGTTATGAGGAGAGTGTTGCGCAATGTCTGATGACATCACTCTCCCTCCCACTTATATTGGCTCATGTGGCACACCCGTTATGCGATGCTCAGCCAATCACAGTGCAGAATGGCACACCTTCCAGCCAATCACAGCGCCAATTTCGGCGCCATACATGGGCATTTTTCAGCGCCCCGAAATGCTTCAATTCCGTCCTCAAATTTTGCGGACATTACTAAAATTATTATTAGAAGAAGAAAGAAGATATATTATATAGTATACTAAGATTGAAGTATGGCTAAAACAAAATGTATGTTCTGATTTGTCAATACATAAATTATGAACAACCATGATGCTAACAAGAATTTGAACACAGAAATCATGTATGCGGGATTGTCAAAAAATGAAATTGTTCTGGAAAGAGATAGCCAAGCTAGTTTCACAAATACAGTAGTTGATGTAGAAATTCATCTCGAGACAAAATTCTGTATATTAGGTATATCCTGATCACTTTCACACCAGGCCGTGAAAAAGTGCCTTTGATGGATATGTGCCTGCAGCCTGCTTCAGGCTAGGAGGGTGATTGCAATGAGGTGGAAATGCGTCATGCCTTGCCTTGGAGAAATTAACGTTAATGTGGTCAAAGGAAAATGTAAGAAATATATGATTGGCCCTCGGTCCGAACATGTCTGAAGATTCTATGCAGTTCTTGATTAGTTTACACAGCTAATCTCTCAATATATGACTTTGACTATTGACATACAAATAACGCTGTCTGTCAGCGTTTAAATGACATTAAATTAAATGACATAGGCCAATTTGTGTTTTGACTTAGGCAATTGTAAACCAGACTTACAGGTCTTCTTCTTTTTTTTTACCTATAAGTCACATTGTCTTTGACACTCTTGACAAGGAGCCAATTTAGGTTGTTCGGGCATCTGGTTAGGATGCCTCTCGAGTGTCTCCCTAGGGAGGTCCTCGATGCACGTCCCACTGGGAGGAGACCCCGGCCAGACCAAGGATGAGATACCCAGGAGGAAGTTACTAATGTTGCTCTGGGAGAGGGAAGTCTGGAGTTCTCTGGTGGAGCTGTTGCCCTGCGACCCGACTACGGAGCGGTTGAAGATGGATGGATGGATGGACTCTTGACATAGGCCATTATACTACTGTGGTGGGAACAGCATGATTTTGAGATATTTTTGGGCTTTTTGCCTTTATTGATAGATTTACACTAGTTTGACAGGAAAGGGGGAGAGAGAAGGGGGTGAAGACATGCAGCAAAGGTAGTCGGGATCGGGACTCGAACCCGCGACACACTGTCAGGATTACCAGCCTGGACCGCTCGGCTGGCCCAGGCCAGCATGATTTAAAAAAAAAAAAGGAATATAGTTGATTTTACCATAGGTGGCCAGTGCCACAAAGAGCTGATTTAAGAATATAATTTTCCTCAAAAGAATAATGTAGGCCATTATATTAGGACGGTGACAAAAGGATATAGGATAGAAGAATATATGTTCATAAACTCTCGACAGCTGTCTGTAGCACTTTCAAGCTACTACTGGCAAGGAAAAAGGAGGGACGATTTTGCCCTTTTATAAAGTGGCAGCTCCAGAGATGATCTCAATGAGCTCCTTGGTAATGACAGCCTGTCTGGTACGGTTGAAGGTGAGTGTCAGCTTGTCAATCATCTCAGAGGCATGCATTCTTGCTGGTGCTGTCCATGTCGGTCATCCTTGCGCTCTATTCTCTGGTGCTCTAGAAGGAATAGACTGTATTGGTTTGTGCTGTAGTAGATGATAGATAAGATAGATAGACCTTTATTGATCCCTGGGGCAAACCCCTGGTAGTTCCTCTGCACGTCAGCATTGATGTTATCATATAGATGACCATGGTCTCACTCTGAGTTAGGAACTGTATCGATGGAAAACATTTTGTTAACAGCTTGTTTTCGGTCTCGTATGAGATAACAGACTTGAATTTCTTATAGATGACATGACCCTGGTCAAACTCGTCCTACATTTGCATACTGGTTCCTGATTGGTGCCCCACAACTTCAGGGGCAGCGAAATCTAATCACAACTGAGCAGGGCTAGACTAATCTGCAGAGGGATATTTTAAAAAAATGCACAGATTCCGGAAAGTGTCAATCTGGCTCTTCAATGCCTTGGCAACGCCAGTGTGGCGCCACATAGACCACGGTCAGATTAGGCGCCAATAATCAGGTGCATGTTGGCCTGGTGTTTTGAGCTCAGCCTTTTGGTAAGGGCCAGGGCACCGTCTCCAGACACAAGCAGGTTTCAGCTGGCGGCCAACTCGGGCACTCTATGCAGCTGACACTATCTACATGGACTTGGTACTCATATATTTGACACATCTTGACCTATTTTTCTTTTCTTCAAAACGGCATATGATGGGAGTGTGCATGGAGATTTTTTTAAACTGTGGCAATTAAATGTAAGTTGTTTATTTGACAATATGACACCACAGAATAAATACCGTAGGCTATATAAAACAAAAGTAGAGGAACTCAGTGCTCTGCCAAGTGCTGTGACAAGACTGTGACAAACTACATCCCGCTGTGTCCTTCAAGTCCAGTTGATTAGCATCACATTGGGCCTTTAATCCTAATGACTTCCTCACTCCCACGCGTTAAGATCAGAATGTTGCCGTAGCCAATAAATGGCAGCAGCCAGCTGCCTTCAGGCCTGTCCCAAAGTGACTGCAGGGGATGACGGCATGTTACATTTTTTAACATTTCACCGGCGTAACTGAACGCGGATGGTTGCCAAGAGTTGAATTATTATTCGCTGCCGGGCAAAATCTGGGCTTCATGCTGGTCCCAGCGGACCTTCTATCTTGAAAGGGGGGGGGGGGAGAACCCCCCCACCCCCACCCTCCCCATCCCATTTGCTACAGTGATGCTGTGCCCAGCAACTCCCAGATGTCAATGTGTGTAACTGTATAAATGTGACGCATGTGTGCTCAGCAAACTTTCACATGATAAATAAAGGCTAATACAAAAAAGAGACACGCTCGCCAGTCAGGACCTATATGTGAAACACGCAAGCCGCCAGGCAAAAGAAAAGAAAAAACAATAGCGGCCGCTGCACCGTAATTCCAGGACAGGCCTGAGTAATTTGCTGTATGAAACTCAGCCTCACTTCTCATCAATCATTCTGTGTGAACAGTGGCACCTGCATTTGGTTGTTTTACACAGTGCTCGCCCCTGGAGAAGTTCTATAAACTTTCTGGCTTCTGTTGTTGTGGAGGGAGGGCCCCCCCCCTGCATGGGGCTGCTGAGCTCAATTCATCCCCGTAAAAATGCCATCTGGCTTCAGGCCCATCAGTGGAAAATCCTCTCTGTGTCTCCATCATCCTAATATTAAAATGGCCCGAATCCTCTCTCTCTCCCCCCCCCCCTCTCTCTCTCTTCCAATCTGACTGGCAGGCCTGGGACAATTTGTCACACAAAAATCATCTTGTGCGAAAGTGGCTTTGACATGGGTCTGCTAGGAAAGACAGATGACACATTTTGCTGCACCTTTCCACAGCTGAGGCCTGTCCCCACAACGCAATAAAGAGAGAAGAATGAGAAAGTGCCAGAGAAAGCTGCAGGACGTATGAGGGCCAGGGATGAAATGAATACTGGGATCTCTGTTCTCCAAGTCTCTCTCCGTCCCTTTGAGTATCTCACTCTTCATGGAGCTGCCACCGCCTCATTGTTTCCCCCCCCCCCCCCCCCCCCCCCCCCCCTCTCGCTCTCTCTCTCTCTCTCTCTCTCTCTCTCTCTCTCTCTCACACACACTCACACTCTTACTCGCTCTCTCAGCCCCTCTCTCCCTCTCCTGCGGGAGGATAAGCTAGAGGTGATTTAGTGTAGTGGTGCACGTTGCTGTTGAGGAGGGACCGTGTGGACATGGAAGGAGTTGTCTTAATGGGAGTAATGGGAGTAATGGACAGACGGACGGCGCCGAGTGAACACCCAAACGTCTGAATCAGGGAAATCTCAAGGACAACTCTTTAATTCACAGTTTGCTCTTGAGATGGAGGGGTGGGGGGGGGGGGGGGGGGGGGGGGGGATGGAAGAGTATAGCAGAGAGGGAGGAGAGAAAATGAGGGATGGGGAACAGAGCTGTAATTTAAGTAGGTGAGATGGATTGTTATCTGATACACTGTAACCAACATGATGAATAGGCCTTGTTATTTGTTCGGATCTACAAAACAAAGTCGGATGAATAAACAAAACAAAATACACAGCAACACTGATGCCCTGTGCTATTCCATTACAAGAGCATTAATAACAGCAGAGAGACTATCTCTAACACCAGAGATTAATATTAAGAAACACCGATGGTTAAAACAAATCTCCAAATGAGCGCTACAGTTTTTTTCTTTTAACTGCTACTGGTAATTAAATATGGTACTTGTCACTCAAACTCAGCTCTGTTCTTACTCATAGTTATGAAAGCGCTTAAAATAGCGTTCGTCTAATGCGGGGAAATTAAGCTCTTGACGTGATGAATTAACGCTCAAAGTGACTGCAGCCATTTTTGAACTGTTCACATAAATTAAGTGGCGGCGGTTCTCATCGGTTAAAAGCAGCTCTCTTGATACCCCGGCCGCAGTAAAGCTTCTTGCGTAAGTGGTCCAGGGCAACAAGTGAACTATCACCGCAGTGATTCAAAGGCGTTTGCGGTGTGAGCGCTCTACAGTTATTTTATTGATAGTAAAACAACAGAGCGCTAATTGTCTTGTCAATTTGCTGTGTATTTAAGCCTTGAGAGGATACTGTCCTTATCAGCACTGAGCCAGGCGCCACAAAACTGGGCTGGAGACACACATAAAAGCACACTCTGAAATGCATGTATTTAGACATTATTAATTGACACATACACACAGACGCACACACACAATCCACGATATATGAGCATGCAGTGTACACGTGTGCACGGACTGAGGCATGTCACGACTGCTCACACACACTCTTTGCAAGTGCACAATACAAGCATTTACACACACACAAGCCTGCACACAAACGCGCACATGCACGTGTGCGCACACACACACACACACACACACACACACCTGTTATGAGAAGACCACCCCACAGGCCATTTCATTTGTCCAGCCGTTTAGTAAATGCATGCATCTGTGTCTCAAAGCCTCGTGCCATAACCCTCCACTCGGCTCGGCAGCTCTAAGCCACCAGAAGTACAAGGAAAGGATTTGCTTCTTCACCACCGACTGCTGAAATGACTGCAATGGTTTGGTGGGTTCTGCTCATGTGGGATTTAAGTAGCTGAGAAATTTGAGGACAGTTTTTTTTTCCTCCCCACTCCTTTTGAGTCAATCCACTGACTGATCTCTCTTTGGCAAATTTAATACGCGAATGTAAGATTTAAAACCTTGGAGGCCAAAACACTCTCATCTACTTGCTTTTCAGTGGGCTGTAATAAAAGGTTTTATGGTGTGGAGGAAATGAAACTCTGGTACTGTGAGCTTTATTTAGAGCTAAAGTATACAGTATATACTGTGTATATATAGACAACCAAAGGACATATAAACAAATAAATCTGTATTATGATTAACTGAGCACTATGCCTCTATCATCACAATGCACTATTATGTAACACTTCACACACGCACCAAATTATATTATACACATACTATACTATGAACCACATGAACTCTACCTTCCCTATTCTATTTTCAGCAAAAATAGCATGTCTATTTATTCTTTTAGTTTGGGTTGGCGAAAGGGCCTTTCTGTGTGGAGTTTGCATGTTCTCCCGACCCTGTGTCCCCTAGGGTAGGTACCCTCACAAAAAGCATGCAGTAATCCTGGTCTCTAAACTACCTCCCCCTGGCCAGCCGGGGCGCCTGATGGAGGGGAAAGGAACTGGTCGGAATAACATGTTCCTTCCACGCACTACGTCCGGCCGGGGAAACTCTCCCCTGTCAGGTGAAAAGAAGCGGCTTGGACTCCTCAAGCATAGAAGGAAGCATGAGGTCAGTCCGCTGCCCCCCCCAGGTTGGCATTACATTAGATAATTGACACTGGGTGAAAAAATGGGTTGCAAAATTGTGGGATAAAAATCTAACAAAAGTTTTTAGTTTTGTTTTTTTCTTGTATTATATTTTCATTTACTCTTTTGGATGACATGTGTAACAGATGTAGAAAGGTCTGGGATGGAATGAGCTAGAGCCCTTATGTGTATAATGTTTTGTCGATGTGATTGTTTTGTGATTGTTTTCTGTCATTGTTTGTGCTTTGTGCCAGAGGACCCCCTTGAAAACGAGTTGCTGCAACTCAGGGGGCTTATCTATTGAAATTTAAAAATAAATGTATACAAGCTCACAACGAGTTGCAGCGTGATGCGTTGCAGGGAGGTTGTATATACTTTCAGCAAAGAGAGGCGTCAGCAAAGAGATTTGGTGTAGAGGGGAAACGGAGGAGGAGACCATGTATATGAGAAAAGTATAGGGTTTAAATGAATATAATCAAGAAGCTTGCAAAAGTGCGGAAAATCCAACAAGAAGCTTGCAAACAGAAGCGAAGTGCAGAAGCAAATCCACAAAGATACAAATCTCAACTGATGATTAGCACCAACAGTCCTACATGCATTTCAATGGTGCATCATGGGATAGCATAGTTAATCGTTGTCTAGCTCCAGAAATTGTACGTTCTACATTTTCCATAAATGTATGGAGAACTGCCTGTTCCAGTGGTTTCCTTTTGCTTATCCTCAGGCCAGGGCCGGCTTAGACGATAAGACGCACTAGCCATGGGTCACCAGCTGCTTATAGGCCTGTGTGTGTGTGTGTGTGTGTGTGTGTGTGTGTGTGTGTGTGTGTACTGTACGTGTGCACATGTGCATAAGAGCTTATATGTTGTGTCCTGTACCTGTGTGTGTGTGTGTGTGTGTGTGTGTGTGTGTGTGTGTGTGTGTGTGTGTGTGTGTGTGTGTGTGTGCTATTTATGTACTTATGGACTTTATGTACTAAATACATACATTTATGTATTTATGTAATTATGTACTGCCAAATGTGAGGGTCCCTCCAACCACAGTATAGACTAATACACTGTAGTATACTATGTATGTATGTATGTATGTATGTATGTATGTATGTATGTATGTATGTATGTATGTATGTATGTATGTATGTATGTGTATGTATGTATGTATGTATGTATGTATGTATGTATGTATGTATGTATGTATGTATTTGGTTAAAATGGGTAAGGTTTTAAAAAAAGGCAAAAGCATGCTCTGTTGCACTGGCCTAAAAGTGGGTCCTCTAAAACTGCTCCAACTTCTGAGAATGTGTTTGGTTCATTAGTCACCAGATGGCATACCTTATAAGTATGTATGTATGTATGTATGTCTGTATGTATGTATGTATTTAAAAGGGGGGCTGTATGTATGTATGTATGTATGTATGTATGTATGTATGTATGTATGTATGTATGGCGATACCGTACACTAATATACTACCGGTATATACACTTTTCCTGGTCCTCTCAATAGAAATATTTGAAAAAGAAAGAAAAGAAAAAGGAAAAAGAAATAGGTTAGGTTTAGGGGTTGGGGTTACAGTATGCCTGATTTATACCTAGCTGCACGCCAACGTCACACACAAAATGGTAGATCTACCAAGCTCATCACAATTACAGTTAAAATGCAAAACAATGGTACATATTTTGACTGACTGCACAAGTATACTGTAGTAAAACAGTACACTGTGTGTGTGTGTGTGTGTGTGTGTGTGTGTGTGTGTGTGTGTGTGTGTGTGTGTGTGTGTGTGTGTGTGTGTGTGTGTGTGTGTGTGTGTGTGTGTGTGTGTGTGTGTGTGTGTAGACGTACACACATATGATGCACATGAGCTTACACTTGTGTTTGGCCTGTGCACATTTTGCAGTATGTTTGAGGTCCAGTGAGGGCCAGGCTAGTGAGGCTACCGGATAATTATGCAACCATCTACATTCACATAATAGGCCTATGTGCTAGCAAATGCAGAAGCATTGTGTGGGGTTATCAGCAGTGCTGCTGTGGACTGTCTGTGCTGTTGTATAATGTTGCAAGCATAGCTAGTCAGAGAGAGGCCAAGGATATGGTTTATTTCTGCTCCCTGTTGACGTCTGCTGGATGCCTACCAGTATAGCTATAGGGTCATTCAAGGGTCAAACCAACCCTTATGACTTAAAATTGGACTTGGTTATTGTCATTTTGGTGCACTTGTTAGAACATAGAAAAGTGCTATGATGAATTCTAAAGCATATTGTACTGTAATGAAGACCATGCTTTATATATCTGTTCTGTATTCCTTTGTCAAACATTGCTACAGGGTTCTGTAGGACAGCTCTTCTGTGAAACAAGCTTTTTTTAAAGCTACTAGGGATGTCCCGAATACCATTTATCAAGCTTCAGATAATCAGATAATTATAGCCACTTTGCCTCTTTGTGTCCCGAGAGTTAAAATATATTTTACTGTGAATCTCTTGACTCTTACCCAAACATTGTTCATGTGTATAGTAGTCTCATTGGTGATTTTAAAGATCACTATGTCTGTTTAAGCTGACTATTGGGGTGTGTTGCCTATATAGACACGTACATCCCGGACCTACTATAGGCTTGATGCTGGATCAAAAGCTCAGCATGAAATAAAACCTCAGTAATCCTCATCGAGACCGCTTGGAGCAACGACTGCCATGTACAGTATGAATCCAAAACAGTTCAAGTCTTAAAAGAATATAGTTAAAGTCTCCCCCTGCATGGAGTACTTACTAGTACACCAATACGGCAATACCTGCGTGAACGTGAGTGTGGAAACACTGTGCCAGCAGCCTTGCAAAAATAGAACAGCCACAGGACTAGAAACTGCATTGTTAAAGATGGAGTGCCGTGATTCTTTCCCCCCTAAAACATGATCATCAGGTACTATAAAAAACGAATTATAGGATTATAGGAATATTCTTTTCAAAAAAAGTGTACAGAAAGTGTTAAAATTATGTTTTTATTTGGCCACACCGGCCCACCATGTTCATGAAGTATACCTGGTTTTCACCATAGCACCACCCACCTGAAAGCCTCGCTCACAGCTGCTGATAATGGGGGAGGGTTAGGGTTATGACATGACACTAAAGTGGCGTATTTCGATTGGGCCTTTTGACTTTGACTTTTAAGTTTTCAGGAAAAAACCAAAAATACACAGGGAAGACATATTAAAATATTATAAACACAACTGGTGGTTACTAGAGTAATGTTAACTCCAAAGACACATACAAAACAGATCAAAATCACGGCACTCCATCTTTAAGATTACTGTGATGTTCATCAATACATGTTTTTAATGGTCACAGGGGTGCTCAAAAGGTAGATCGCGATCTACCAGTAGATCACAAAGGATGTGCAGGTAGATCACATGACATGCCCCTAAAGAGTATTTCATTTAAATATCAAAAAGAAAAAAAACATTTCTCCCCCTCTATTTCCCATTCCAAGTGCATTTGTCTTATACTGTACAGAATGTAACACGAACTCTACTATTCCGAAGCCCCCTCAGGTACATATTTAAACTATTTTCAGCAATGGTATAATAATTGATTTGGTGGGTAGATCTTGCCGAGCTGGTCATTTTGAAAGTAGCTCTCAAGTCAAAAAGTGTGGGCACCCCTATCATAGGGTGTGTAGGATGGGTGACAAATTCCAAATGTACTTTGTCAATGAATTTAGCTTTCTCTCTCCATTCTGTCATAAACTATAGTAAAACCAAACCAAAACAGGGCGGCGGTGGCTCAGGGGGTAGAGTGGCTGGATGGTAACTGCAAGGTTGCCAGTTCGAACCCGGGCTCCCCCAGAGTTGGTGTCGAAGTGTCCTTGCACTATATATTTCTAAAACTATGAAACATTTCAAAGATTCCATTTCAGGCAAACATGTCCACCGTAAGATGAACCTAAATAAGTTTGAATGGGGTTTCTATAGGTGTAAGTATGTAGGACTAGTAGCATGCCAAAGTTTGTGTTATTGCCATTGAGAATGCATTGGGCGTTTAAGTTAAATAACTCAGAAACTACAAATCATTTCAAAATAAAAAGTTCCAGCATGTGTCTCCACAGTAAGCTGAATTATAAAATGTGTGAATAGAGTTTCTAGGTGAAAGTGCTTTTTTTACGTGCCAATATCTGCCATTGAGCCCCATTGTGAATTTCTCAAATTTGAAAGCACTATATTTCTAAAACTATGAAACATTTCAAAGATTTATTTTCAGGCAAACATGTCCACCGTAAGATGAACCTACATAGGTTTGAATGGGTTTTCTAGGTGTAAGTATGTAGGACTAGTAGCATGCCAAAGTTTGTGCTATTGCCATTGAGAATGCATTGGGCGTTTAAGTTAAATAACTCCGAAACTACAAATCATTTCAAAGTAAAAAGTTCCAGCATGTGTCTCCACAGTAAGCTGAATTATAAAATGTGTGAATAGAGTTTCTAGGTGAAAGTGCTTTTTTGACGTGCCAATATCTGCCATTGAGCCCCATTGTGAATTTCTCAAATTTGAAAGCACTATATTTCTAAAACTATGAAACATTTCAAAGATTTATTTTCAGGCAAACATGTCCACCGTAAGATGAACCTACATAGGTTTGAATGGGTTTTCTAGGTGTAAGTATGTAGAACTAGTAGCATGCCAAAGTTTGTGCTATTGCCATTGAGAATGCATTGGGCGTTTAAGTTAAATAACTCCGAAACTACAAATCATTTCAAAGTAAAAAGTTCCAGCATGTGTCTCCACAGTAAGCTGAATTATAAAATGTGTGAATGGAGTTTCTAGGTGAAAGTGCTTTTTTGACGTGCCAATATCTGCCATTGAGCCCCATTGTGAATTTCTCAAATTTGAAAGCACTATATTTCTAAAACTAGAACCACCGTCTGGAAGCACCCTTACTGAGACAGCATGTAGTCCAGGAAGGAAGTGAAACCAGACACTTTGAAATACTAAAATATCTAAAAGCACATATTACCCACATAAAAACCCCAGGAAAGTGTTCTTGTCTCCCAAACATCATTAAAATAAGATATGGTTGCAAAATGGGTGTAGTGGCTCTTTAATGTCTCTTTCAATGTCTTTGAATATAGGTGAATATTGATTTGCACAAGTCATGTTCAATAGGTCATGTTTTGGTCTCCTATTTCAACCAAGGTTCATGTTTTAGGTTGTTATTAGAGAAAGTAAAAGGTGAGTGTTACATATTTTTCATTTTCTGCTTTCATTCGTTTTTACGAGCTATTCTTTACAGGGGGGCGGGGCATTAGAACAAGGCTAAATATATCTATTTATACAACATTTTACGGCGATTTCTTTATTATTATTTACTATAGCCCTACTAGACCCCAGGAAATCACATTATTGAGCCTACGACACATGTATGGCGGCCCCCATATGTTCCAGGTGTTCGTTCAGACACAGAAAAAAAACTATACTGTGGCCAGATGTAATTTCCTGGGGTCTAGTATAGTACTATAGTAAATAACAATAAAGCAATTGCCCTAAAAATTTCTAAAATACACATTTAGCCACTTGTTCGAATGCCCCCGCCCCCCTGTCAAAAATTGCTAAAAATGCTAAAATGAAAGAAAGTAGCAAATGAAAAAAAAAATAACACTCACCTTTTACTTCCTCTAATAACAACCTAAAACATGAACCTTGGTTGAAGTTATCCTTTAAGCACAGCAAGTGACATATGCAAAGTTCTTGTCGAAATAGCTCACCTATAAACTGCTTCACAAGAACAATGTTATTGTGAGAGATTTACTGATGTCTTGTCTCTATACAAGGATATGAAAGTGAAAGTCATTAAAGTAGTTCACCCCCAAAAGTATTTTTTTGCTATCAATTACACGCCCAGTGAAGCCTTGAATTCATGGAGATGTTCTTTAGCTTTTGGCGCATTCCCATGCCAATAATTTGATGACAGTCCCCTATTCCAAAGCCCCCCCCCCCCCCCCCCCCCCCAGGAACATTATATATTTAAACTATTTTCAGCAATGGTACACTTTTTCAGTGGGTAGATCTTGTTGAGCTGGTCATTTTGAAAGTAGATCTCACGTCATAAATGTGTGGCCACCCCTGGTCTAGTGGTCTTACCAATATAGGCATTTTAACATGTAGATCACATTGTCTATAGAAAATGAAACGACGCCTCCGATTTTGTACTTTTCCCCTGTATGAGGATGATAAAAATAAGTGGATTTTCGTGTGAAGTGGCATTCCTGGCAATTGCCACAAGGATAGTTGCCAGCTGGGACAGCACTCAGGAAGTATGAATGTGCTAAGTCTGCCTTTACCAGCGTGTTGGGGGGCTCTTGTGCACCACATATAGCGGGGCTGAGGAAGGCATTTCTTACAGTAAGTGTATTTAGGGTTTGTATCAATGGTGTAGGCTACCAATGCTGTTGTTGATTGTTGTTAAAAGGACATTTCACCGCTGGAAGAAACTCCAGTCACTTAATGTTAATAGTATTTGTAGTAGATAACAGTACCACAATTTGAAATGTGCACTCTATGGCCAGAAAAATGTATGTAGTCTGTGTGTTTGACTAGGGTTTGACTGTATTGCTGGATTACTACAATGACCATAATGCTTTGGTGCACTCACCCCACCTTGTGGAGAGAGAGAGAGGGCTGTCTTAAGCCCAAACCACACCAAAGGGTTGGGCTGGGTCAAAACAGTTTTTAAGGTAAACCACACCAATGCAACTCATTGAGTTGCAATGCGTTGCATTGGTGTGGTCTACCTTAAAAACGGTTTGTCCCAACCCGACCCTTTGGTGTGGTTTGGGCTTTACACTGCGTCCAGACAGTGGAGTCACGAAGATTCCAAAAGCCGCGAGCGGCAGGCGTCTCTTCCGGGTTTTCTTCCGGGAATTCTTCATGACTCCACTGACTGGAAGCACCCTTACTGAGACAGCATGTAGTCCAGGAAGGAAGTGAGACCAGACACTTTGAAATACTAAAATATCTAAAAGCACATATTACCCACATAAAAACCACAGGAACGTGTTTCTTGTCTCCCAAACATCATTAAAATAAGATATGGTTGCAAAATGGGTGTAGTGGCTCTTTAATGTCTCTTTCAATGTCTTTGAATATAGGTGAATATTGATTTGCACAAGTCATGTTCAATAGGTCATGTTTTGGTCTCCTATTTCAACCAAGGTTCATGTTTTAGGTTGTTATTAGAGAAAGTAAAAGGTGAGTGTTACATATTTTTCATTTTCTGCTTTCATTCGTTTTTACGAGCTATTCTTTACAGGGGGCGGGGCATTCGAACAAGGCTAAATATATCTATTTATACAACATTTTACGGCGATTGCTTTATTATTATTTACTATAGCCCTACTAGACCCCAAGAAATCACATTATTGAGCCTACGACACATGTATGGCGGCCCCCATATGTTCCAGGTGTTCGTTCAGACACAGAAAAAAACTATACTGTGGCCAGATGTAATTTCCTGGGGTCTAGTATAGTACTATAGTAAATAACAATGAAGCAATTGCCCTAAAACAATGAAG
The DNA here is from genome assembly GCF_951216825.1 of Electrona antarctica. Taxonomy (NCBI): domain Eukaryota; kingdom Metazoa; phylum Chordata; class Actinopteri; order Myctophiformes; family Myctophidae; genus Electrona; species Electrona antarctica. The sequence continues at coordinate 23,572,029 of NC_136799.1, read as the reverse complement.
CAATTGCCCTAAATTCTAAAATACACATTTAGCCACTTGTTCGAATGCCCCCGCCCCCTTGTCAAAAATAACTAAAAATGCTAAAATGTAGCAAAAAGTAGCAAATGACTCACTCACCCCCAAAAGTATTTATTTGCTATAAATTACACGCCCAGTGAAGCCTTGAATTCATGAAGATGTTTTTTAGCTTTTGGCGCATTCCCAAGCCAATAATTTGATGACAGTCTCTGAGTCTCCATTGAGTCTCTATACCAGAGAGTCCCTTCCGCTAAAGTTCACAGCACCTCAGAACTAGACTGTCCAATTTTAGATTAACTGCAAACAGACCATGAAGGACCCTTCATGCACTTAGACACTTTAAGAATGAACCACCGTTTACATTACTACCAGTCACTTTTTAGTTTAGTGTTTATCAGACTTGAGCTTATCTCCCTCCAGGACATAAGCCAAGGCAAAACGGATTATTAAGTACTTAAAGCCCAGGGTATCAAACAACCAAACTTAGTCAGAGGTGAGCTTGCATCCCTCCGCGATTGTGAAGTGGTGTTTTGAAAAAACTTTTAATACAGTTTTATTTTTCAAATGCTGTTATTTTTGTAATCACTCACTCACCGTACTGTGCCCTTTTCTTTCTATGTAAAGTTGAGTTGGCCCTGAGAGAAAGATTTCATTACTGTTAAAGATGGAGTGCCGTTGTTTTAAAAAAAAAAATCTGTAATTTTGTATTCTGATGTTTGCAAACTTTGCATTGTCAATAAACAAAAAGATGGAGTGCCGTGATTTTTTTCCCACCCTAAAACATTATCATCAGGTAGGCTATTATTATTATATAAGGGGGAAGATTTTTCTTACAGTATTTGTTAAAATGTAGTTTTTATGTGGACCCGCCCACCAGTTCATTGGTTTGCCTGGTGGGTGGTGATGGGTGGTGATCCACCTGAACTGAAGCCGCATCCACAGCTGTTGTATGATACAGGGTTAGGGTAGGGGATGATATTGTGATGTCACTCACTGTTTTCTTCATTGGCACGTTTGAGCCTCCAGGAAGAAACTCAAATAAATACAAAGGGAAGACATCATTGCACATAACAACTAGCCTGGCTAATAAGCCAGACCGAACAGTGTGATTTGAGTCTGGCTTATTAGCCAGGCTACATAACAACCACACCAAGGGGTCTAATGTCACCTCATAAACATGAAAAACAAGCAGATAATAGTATATTACATTACACAGGGAAAACAAAGCGTATAATACAAAAACAGAGGTGCGAAAAGGGTATAAAAGGTGGAAAGTATCTATCTATTTAAGTCTAAAGACTAAAACTATTTTTGAGCAGTGCCTCCGCTCCATTATGCAGCTATGTGTGTCCCTATACTGTATGGGCTCCATTTCCGTCACCGCTAAACCCCATATCCCTAAACTTCTTTGCCTTTTTTTTACTATTTTGAAAAACGTTTTTGAATAGTTCAACTAGCCAATCTACATTGACACGTTGTGAGCTTGTAGACTGGCCATTTTAACTATTCAAAAATGTTTTGCAAAATAGTAAAAAAAAAAAGGCAAAGACGTTTAGGGATAAGGGGTTTAGCAGTGACGAAAATGGAGCCCTATGTGTCCCTATGTGTACATGTCTGACTGTCTGTCCAAGCACGGACAGCTGCAACACCTAAAGTGGCCAGTAGAGTACAGCACAGAGTAAAGTGGCACAGAGTACACTACAGTACGAGCCCTGGCGTGTTCCTGGGGGTCTGGATGTTCCGGGGACCCCCCGGGAACCCCAACACAGTAACTGTCATTTCTCGAGGATTCTTTCCAAAAATAATCAAAGTACAGTAGAGAGCACCGTACACTACAATGCAGTAATACAGTAACTATAAATAAATGTATAGTTGCTCATCACACAGGTGTGACTTTTACTCATATAGTCTACCGCACTAAGAAAATAGCCATTTATTTAGAGGGCAATATGCACTGCTGTCCCTCCTACTACACGAAATGTTTTAAGTTGCTATTCTATTCAATATACAAGTAATTGGTAAGGTGTGTGCAGGCTATACACTGAAGTACACTTAAGTATACTTCAGTGTATTGCCTGTACACCTTGACATCATGAATTGCTGTTTGTGCAGAATCAGGAGCAGTGAAGGAAAGATGGAGCCAAATGTAATTAGCATAGCGGAAAACACAACACCTTTTCTTCTCGGGAGGGAAGGGGGGAGGAGAGGACAGGAGACCATAAACTAATAATCTGCATATAGAAAATAGTTCACGAGCACAAACATTCACAGCTCTGAGGACTTTATAGGGCTTTTAGATTATTTATAATCTATCTTTTTATGGCATTTGCAACACATTTCCGATTCTTGTGTAAATTCTTTTTATGGCCTATCTGTAAATCATGGTCGCTGTATTACCAGGTTATTTGTCTTACAAATAGATCTAAGACAGAATCTGTTCCTGTGCATGCACTGCAGGGTACATTATCTGAGACATTGTGAAGTTTCAAGCAAATACACATCATAGGCTACAACGTATATTATGTAGGCCTACTGTGCACGGGCAAACATAAAGCAAGCAGGGGTAATGCAGTGTCAAAATAGAAATTCATGGAAGCAGTGGTATCACACGAAGCGGTAGATTAATATTGAGAATTTATGCCAGTAGTTAATAAGCCAAGTCTGCAAATGACTGTAGTTAATTCTGAACTGCTGATATTAATTGAAGAGTGGGGAAAATACAGTGCTTACACTGCCTATCAGTGAAGCAAGTTAATTGAAGTTCTTTAAATGTTGGTGATAATAAAATGGAGCCTATAAGAATTTATAATATATATAAAATGTCAATGTCAAACCACAAAGATTCACAGAAAATGTTCATCAAACTATATGTCCTGTTGCAACTTGTCAGCGAGAAAACATTGATATTCCTTGTACATTATATTAGGGCTGTGCATTGGCAAGAGTAAGAATCTGGTGATACTATGTATCCCGTTATGGGGGTTAGGGTCCAAAATGTGCAAATATTTTCATACACCCCTACAGTACTGTATATGTGAAAGTGCACCGTACAGCCATGAACGAGGAATAAAATAGGCAGAGTAATTTCACTCCTTGTCAGTGAAGTTAGTAGCTAGTTGATATTCTATACATTTGTTGGGATGTGGACTCTTTTGAAGTGAGATTCCCCATGTCAGTGTCATTGATTCTCTTTAATGCTGTGTGATCCTCATCCATCGCAAAGGAGTCATTCTGTAGGGAATGTAAAGAGTTTTGAGATGCGCGGTGAAAGTTCTGTAGGATTCCAAGGGCCCCTGGCTTGACAGTTTCTCTCAAAACTGGCACGGATTGTGGAATCTAATGTTTACTAAACATTGGGTGCATGGTGTGATACATTTTAAAATGGCACAGAATTCTATAAAGCTTCCATGCCTCTTCCACTCAGTTACATCAAACACCCCCATATGCTGACTTTTATCTCAGCTCGATTGATTCAGGTGATCCTATTTAGATAGCAAATCATTCCTCTAATAGTGAACAGGGGTGCCCAGATTGCATTCGGTGGGGCAGAATCACACTCCTGATTGAAGCCAACTTTTATCTAGCAGCATCGCGTATTACTCTCCTCCTGCGCATCGGAGGGAGATCACGCCGTCAGATCAATAAAGGCTCTGTTTACTGCGGGAAACAAAACACACACGGCAGACCATTATTCTGCCTCTCCCGAGGACGGTAAAACATCATACAAAAATAAATAATCTCCCAACAGACCAGATGCCTCACCATTGATTATGGCTTTATTGATATCCACAGGTTGGATACCATAGGAGCCATGATGATGGGACAAATACCAGGGTGCCACCAGCTCCTTGTATCTGATCAAGATTGTTGACCTTGACTTATTGGCAGACAACCCCCATACAGATGCATCGTAGCTATATAGGCTTATTTGTGGTATCGATCCCGAGGCATGCATGCAATACATTTCTGTTTATCAAATAGGGAACGTGCAAAATGACTTTTCTCCTTTGAAATCAATATTCATTACCCTTAGTTTACAACCTAATTATGAGCAGGTGCAACAGACAACAGTCAGCCACTAGATGTCACACTACTATACACTCCACATCGCAACTCCTCTGTTGTCCACTAGATGTCACACTACTATACACTCCACATCGCAACTCCTCTGTTGCATAAGGTTCCTACTATACACTCCACATCGCAACTCCTCTGTTGCATAAGGTTCCTACTATACACTCCACATCGCAACTCCTCTGTTGCATAAGGTTCCTACTATACACTCCACATCGCAACTCCTCTGTTGCATAAGGTTCCTACTATACACTCCACATCGCAACTCCTCTGTTGCATAAGGTTCCTACTATACACTCCACATCGCAACTCCTCTGTTGCATAAGGTTCCTACTATACACTCCATATCGCAACTCCTCTGTTGCATAAGGTTCCTACTATACACTCCACATCGCAACTCCTCTGTTGCATAAGGTTCCTACTATACACTCCACATCGCAACTCCTCTGTTGCATAAGGTTCCTACTATACACTCCACATCGCAACTCCTCTGTTGCATAAGGTTCCTACTATACACTCCACATCGCAACTCCTCTGTTGCATAAGGTTCCTACTATACACTCCACATCGCAACTCCTCTGTTGCATAAGGTTCCTACTATACACTCCACATCGCAACTCCTCTGTTGCATAAGGTTCCTACTATACACTCCACATCGCAACTCCTCTGTTGCATAAGGTTCCTACTATACACTCCACATCGCAACTCCTCTGTTGTCCACTAGATGTCACACTACTATACACTCCACATCGCAACTCCTCTGTTGCATAAGGTTCCTCATTTCCCTGAGCGATGCCTATTAGGCAGCACTCATGCAGTTCTCCAAACTGCCTCCAAGTGTCTCTTAGAGCAGGGGTTCTCAACCCGTGGGTCGCGACCCCTCGGGGGGTCGCCAAATTATTTTAGAGGGTCCCCAAATTATTAAAAAAAAAAGAAAAAAAAAAAGATTTTTTTTTAAATTTTATTTTCACGATTTTTCAAAAATAGCAGACCTACAAGCTCGTAGCGCGCCACTCGGTGGCGCGCTATGAGCTTGTAGATCTGCTAGTTTTCAATAGCTAAATTATAACATAATGCTTAAAACACCAAAAGGGGTTCCCGCCCAAAATGGGTTAAGGTTATTGTAGCAGTCAATTTATATTGGGGGTCGGGAGGGGGCGGGGCGGGGGTCCCGAGACATTGCCAAAGCATTTCCGGGGGTCCCCGGCCAAAAACGTTGAGAACCCCTTGTCTTAAATGATAAAAGTAACTTCTCCAGCAAAAGCGGAAGCAACATGGACAGGCGGCCCTAAGCTTACAGAGGAAATTTTAAGAATCACACACGTGTGTAATCAGGGGCACCCACTGTATTATTATATCGACCACATGACGTCTGACGTCGTCATTTAGTGCCCTAAACAAACATTAAAGTCCATAGACATGGCTGGCTCTAAACAAACATTGTAATATCCTCAAAGTTCATAGACTTGCTGGCAAACGATTTACGTCTCTAAACAAACATTAAAGATCCCATAGACCTCGCTGCCATTGGACGTAATATTCAAAAGCGATACATTGGAGGGGCTAGCTCCCCTCAAAGATAATGTGCATAATCTGTATATGAATTATCCTCATTTAATTTTTTGTCAATTTTTTAAATGTATATAATATATATCACAAAGTAGCACACAAGACTTCTGTCCGTGTACTATGATGAGCCAGCCTGCAGCAACAGCATCTACAGTAACTTGAGCCATCATTTCATATCCCCCTATGAGCCTATCATTTATCTACTCACCCTGCGTATTCTCTGCCCTCACATGCACACTGACTGATAATCGATTATCCAAATTGTCTTCTACATAAGGAATGATGTGGCTCCCCTCCAAGACCAAAGGACTTGTCAAATCAAGCTGATGTATTGAAGACATATGTGAGTGAGCCACCTTCATCATTCGTCCCACCAGAGCTCGTCTCTGGCTCGTTTGAAGACAACTTTCCCTCTGACATTATCCTGATGTTTGTGTAGGCTTCTCTGAGCGTTGGAGGGCCAGCTGCAGACATTTTGGAGAGGTAAACAACTTAATAGGCTGACATGGGACTTGCACTCCAGATTCAGTCCAAGTATGTCATGCTTTCTTCCCGTTGCAGTGCTTAAATACAGGGCTTCTCAACCTTTTTCATTTCAAGGAGTCCCAGTTTCATATGTGCATTTAATAGGCCATGGACCCCCAATGGACCCCCGTTTGATATGTTTTATTTATTTATTTGTTAAATCGGGACCCCAATCCACACTGTAACATCCCGGTGTTGATTTAACTCCGAGAGTGTATTAATGTGGTTCCTGCAGTAATTTATCTGGGGACCTACCCTGCATGGGCCCCCCATAGGGCTGGGGACCTACCCTGCATGGACCCCCCATAGGGCTGGGGACCTACCCTGCATGGACCCCCCTCAAGGACCCATGGAGGTGGGGGGTCCCATATACCCCACATTGAGAACCACTGCCGTAAACGACTTGAATCACAACCTTTTTGTCATCCAGAGCAAAAAGAGGAATTCAGGACCACCAATCTCAGCCGCCACTCTCACGGTTGAGGCACTTCAGCAACATTGTCAAGAGTGTTCGATCGTTTTCATCACGGTTATGGGGGCGGGTCATGACTCGCTAACTCCTATACAGTATATAGATATGAAGTTTGAGCGCAGAGAGGCTCTCTGTTTAAAATGAGTGGAGCCATCAGTGTGCAGAGCTGTATTCCGACAGTTTGGTTTATCATTTCCCTGCTTCAGTGAGAGATCAGTCACCATCATTCACCTCCCGGCGGTGCCGAGGGGAGGAGAGGTCTTATTGAGTCTGTGACCGCGTGTGACTGATTATGACTCGGAAAATACTTTAACATTTGAGGCGAGAAATAGGCCATGCAGTTCCTCAATATTGATTAATTTCATATTTACAATGGTTAGTTTACAGTATATAGTTTATGGTGCATGTGTGTGTGTGTGTGTGTGTGTGTGTGTGTGTGTGTGTGTGTGTGTGTGTGTGTGTGTGTGTGTGTGTGTGTGTGTGTGTGTGAAAGACAGAGATATTGACACGAGCAGCAGGATAGAAACACCTTTAGGTGAAATGGGGATGTTGAATTCTCCTTTGATTGATTTCCATTTCTAGGCCATAGTTCACAGAAAACCACATGTTTTCATTCAGCACAGTTACTTACAGCACAATACAAGGCTGCAAATGCATCTGCAGAGCCACGTATGCACGCACGCACACACGCACACACGCACACACGCGCACGCACACACACACACACACACACACACACACACACACACACACACACACACACACGCACACAGCACAGCACCACACAGAGGCACAGCACAATAAATACTAATACACACACAACTACACAAACATCTGAAAAGTGAGGATTAACAACCTCTGGCCACAAATTGGATGTGCAGAACTGTGTGTGTGTGTGTGTGTGTGTGTGTGTGTGTGTGTGTGTGTGTGTGTGTGTGTGTGTGTGTGTGTGTGTGTGTGTGTGTGTGTGTTATCTGTTTTGTGTTTCTGTACAGATGGAGCAAATAGAGTATGATGTAGAGTATGATGAGAGCGCATGAGAGATAGATGGAGCAAGGGGGGGTAGCAGCATACTGCCACTGTAGCAGTGAGCTGAATGTTCAAAGTCTTGTGCATTTTTGTCCTGCTGCCTGTGTGCCACAAATGACCTCAATTAGCTTAGTGTCTGATAGAGACCGACACACACACACACGGACACGCACACAAACACACACACACACGCACGCGCAGAGTCACACACAGTCACACACAGCCCTGTACACGTGTACACGGTATCACACGCGTTTGCGCACTCTGACACATGCACACACATATGGGGGAAGGGATGCGCACTCAGGAGGCATAAGAACATTCTCACGTGCGTGCACACACACACACACACACACACACACACACACACACACACACACACACACACACACACACACACACACACACAGTGTGTGTGAGTGAGTGGAGGAGGGCAGTGGAGAAGCTGGGATTAGAGGAGAAGGATGTTTAGCAGTGTTGCTCAAACATGTTCGTGGACTCCTCCATTTTGTAATTGGTCCTAAATGACACGATGAAAGACATCGTTAATGTTAATGTAACCCTGATAGTTAAATTGTTACTGAGGATTTTCACTGTGCATACCAAAGTAAACAACAGAGAGGAGAGAGAGAGAGAGAGAGAGAGAGAGAGAGAGAGAGAGAGAGAGAGAGAGAGAGAGAGAGAGAGAGAGACAGGGGAGGGGGCGTTGAGAGAGACAAGGGCAGGGAAGGGTCAGAAAAAGAAGAGCGGGAGGAAAAAACAAAGGAGCAAAAAGAAAGCAACATGAAAGAGAGTAGCAGAAGGATATCGATAGAGGTGAAAACGAAAAACGAAAGCGCTAGAGAAGCACCGAGGAACAAACAGAAGGAGCAGGTGAATGCAAAGGCACAGATGAAAGAGAAGAAGAAGGCGAAGAAAAAGTAGGACGACAGTTCAAAGAGAAAGAAATGATGAAGAATGCATCTGTTAATTTATCGATTTGTAACTTTGACTGAGAGTACTGTAATTATACAGCTGTACACTGACTACACTCACAGAGTTAAATGAACAGTCAGGGTTTCAAAATGTAGAAGAAAATGGAAACTGGGATGAAGACGCAGGAGACTAGTGGTGCACAGATGTAGAGGTAGGAAGCAGGGATCTATCAAACGGCAGGCAGCCATGTTCTGACCTTCATAGGACACGCTGCTTCCACTGACAGGAATTTATGCATGCTCTCACTTTGTATTATTGGCTTAGTAGTACAGTGTGTCGCGTTACTGTACCTGTGCACGTGTAGTGCACAGGTCTGAGACAAGCAGGGATGTGTGTCGATATGTGTCTGGTTGCACGGGTGTGCGTGTGTGCGTGATCTGCATCAAGTGGTCAGGAGGTGCACGCACGCACATCCCAGGCTAATTCAACGGGTGCTCGAACAAAAAGAACAGACTGCAAAAGAAAGAATAAGTCTGCACAAAAACTTTATTTACCAAGGCGGGGAAAAAAACACAATGTTTCGGCCTCTGTGGCCTTCAGGTATATTGATCTGCATCAACCCACTGTGTGGATAAAATGAGCTTTGGACTATTTATACAAAAACAAATAAGCCTACACAATACAAATTCTAAAAGATAATAGAGCTATTCAAATATATAATAAAATATACTAAGCTACTAAAATCCAATTATATTAAATCTTAAGTGTGTGTTCTCACTTGTGTGCAAGAAAGCATGATGGATAAAGTTCAGGCAGATTGCACTCGAGAGGTTTACATGCACGCGCACCACTAGGTTTGTGTAGCCTATTATGTGATGTGTCACGCATCTTTGACATGACAAGCAACTGACCAATTTGGTATCTTATTTAAGCTTTCCTCATTCCACAGTATATGTGACAGTTGCTGAATGTCACATATACTGCAGGCTGTGCCTCACTAGCCACCCCGGCACCACCAGCTTCCCCTGTGGGTTCTGTTTTCCCCTGGGAGCGTTTGTGATGTATCTCCTGCTTCTTCTAATTGTGCTGAACATGGGAGTATATGTGTAGCAGAGCCTGAACGCCAAGATCAAAAATAATATTCACACTGGCATGTACATTAAATACAATTAGAAAAAATCATTCTGCGTGCATGTATTTCTTAATCATATCATTGCCCTTCTCTCTCTCTCTCAGTCTCTCTCTTGCTACCTTTCCCCTTCTTTCTCTCTTGTCATTCATCCTTTCTCTTTTTCCCTTTGTTCCTCCTCATCCCTCTGTCAGCTCCTCTCCATCTCGCCTCTCCGCAGGAGCTCCATTAGACCTTTTCTCTCCCTATAATCTTATCCGGGACTAAACAGAGCACATCGCCTGCAGTTCAGACGCATTGTTACACGACATATCTGAGAATTAAACGCTGTGTGGTTCGCGCCACGTCTTAATGCTTGACAACACCATCAAAGAAGAAAGGTGGCAACCTGAGACACCCTGTTGCACCATGTATAAATGTGTGGAGTATGCATAAGCAAAAGGCTGCTTCAGCACTGAGGCAAAAAGACACCATTTGTTATCAGAACAGGCTGTCAAAATGACTGTAAATACCATTGGAGTGGGACCGCGCGAAAAGGTCACGCAGTGACTTGGAAATCATTGGCAACGGATGAGGGATTTTCTCAAATACAAACAAATGGTTGACTTTGGGTTGCTGGCTGTCTGAAGATTAGAGATACCGTCTTTTGACCGCGAGGTCACCGGATTGAACTTTCATGAACTCGCTGGGAATATCTAGGCAGCAGAAAACAAAATAACACAATGCATGATCACACAGATGACTACTGAATTGGTTGTGTTGCAGCCCCCAGGTATGAATATAAGGTATGGTGGTGATTCATGATGAAGCATGCAAATTAATACGTTGAGAAAACATAAATTAGGGATTTCCATAATCACACAGCATGGAAAATGTTGTTCATATAATGTGTGTACAGCGATGTTTCATTGCATTAATATGCTGTTTGATGTTGAATTGTGCTGAAACACTAATGCATTATCGATTTCAATTGAGTAACTCCTCTCACCTGACATACCTTTTCAAACGTGTGTTGAAACGAATGAAGAGTTATTGTATAACCTTTAAACATAATTTGAACAAATGTTATGCACTGCCATACACATGTGTCCCCCAGAGAACCTTGCTGCAATGCTGCTGGCTCCGCCCCCAAGATGAATTGCTGGGAAAATCCTCCTGCGGTACTAATGCGAGATAGATGATTCAAACCCGTGAACTCCTACAATAGCCACCACCACCAAGTTCATTTTTAAATGAATTAAATAAATATTTGCTGTACAGCTCAAAATGTCAGGTAACTTTAATAAATGTACACCACGGGAACAAATAAGTCGGTATGCAGAGTCTGCTATTTCACTGAGCACTCTCTCACAAGCATCTTTTCAAATTGGGCTCTCTCTGTGTGTGTGTGTGTGCGTGCGTGCGTGCACAACTGCACATGCTTGCATTTGTGAGTGCGTGCAAGCATGCGTTTGTGCACACACGTACACTCATTTGTGTGTGTGTGTGTGTGTGTGTGTGTGTGTGTGTGTGTGTGTGTGTGTGTGTGTGTGTGTGTGTGTTTTACAGTTTGCATAGAACACCCCCACACAATCATCTTGATTGCCTGACTGCAGCTGACTATATCTCCACTCGAGAAACATCTACATCTCTCCGCCGCTAGTTTTCCACCTGTCACCGAAAATGATGATGCATATAAGGCTCAGGAAGAGTGATGGAGGCTGGAAGAGCATAGGCACTCCAGCAGAAAGCATCTTCACTGGGGGTGTGCCAAAAAAAGCACAAAAAGCATAGCGCACATACCGACTCACCAACAATGCAGAACTGGCTTAATCTGTGTCTTTCGAATTACGCATTCTGCCTGTGCATGAGAGCAAAGGAAGTCATCTGTCAGTTGTTTGTGGATGGTGCGATCCTTGTCGCTATCGCATTGCAAGGGAGCTCAATCAGTGAGCCTTGGGAAACGATTGTCGGTGACAGTCACCTGAGAATTGGTGATTTCTGGTCAGGATGGAAATTTACAGCCACATCCAGAGCAGATTGAAAGACTTCCATCCCCGTCTCTGCAGTATGTGAACATACACCAACGTGTGGGGGCCATTATTTATTGATGGTGAACACATGTCGCATGCATGATGTACAGAATGCATTTAAGCTATATAGTCACACAGCTTGTCACTGCATGCTGCCACCCGTTGGAGAATCACTTTCTGAAGAGAATATAACAGGCATAAACATACTCTCTCCTCATGCCTTCGGCCTGGTGGAGACAATAATTATGCTCAGTGTTGTTGACTGAACTCTGAGAAACCCATATGGACCCACAAGGGTCAATTTTCACACTCTCAGGGGCAAATTGACAAAAGGATTGCATGGCTTTTACGGCTGCTAAACCTGTGCAAATAAGACAAAAATAAACTGTGTAATTCTTAAAGTGCATTCCTAACTGTGCTGCCAAGCAAACAGTGTCTCGGTGCTCTAGCTGGTGCATAGCATACATTTGGCAAGAAATTGGCCATTTCTATGTTAATGAGCCTCAAAGCAAAACAATGTAGTTGGAGTGACAATTATTAGCGTCTTCAGACAGTTGTTTGTAACTGAAGCACATTTATAAGGGGTGTCATGCCCAGACTTTCCAGTGATCATAGCAGCAGTGATGGTAGCCTGGCGAAGACATCATCAAGCCATGGAGAGTGTGTATATTTTGACCCTAGTACAGGCCAGGGTTAGCCTTTCGTTTTTTGCTTTGATTACAACATTTTCTACACAATGCAGTCGTTCTGCCAATTGATTCCTCCCCACACACATTTGTGTGTTGTGTTGTCACTGCTGTTGTATCCTACCGACTCTCACTGCCAGTGAGGAGCCCCCAACCGGAGGATGTCCTACTCTTCCCACTCAAAACTCCCTGTTGACAGATGCCGTTCCCACCCTCCCCGCCCAGCTTTCCTCCCCCGAACACGGGCCACTTGTCTGGGCCTCATACTGTATGTAGCAGATAATCACTGAATTCAACTTTGAAACTCAGGTCCAAATTAAATCCATTTATACTTTGTCCTGAAAAAAAGGCAAATCTCTCCAAATACTGAAAACACACGTCACTTCATTGGTGATCTTTTGTGAATGGGATCTTGAGATCGGGGTGAAAGTGATGCACAATCTCTACAGTATGGGACTATCCATTGTTTGTGAATTCTCCACACCTTAATCAGTCATGGAGGGGTTTTATTGCGTAGGTGAACATCAGTCTGTTAAGCCTGATTCATACTTGGTTACGCATTGTGTCGCACCGACATTAGTAGATCTACAAGCTCACATCGCTTTGCAGCACCACACATTGTGAGCTTGTAAGGTGGTTATGTTTGGTGTGAGACGTGATGCGCATCCAAGTGTAAATCAGGCGTCACGCTGTCTGAGAGCTCAGTGGTGTTGAGTCATGATGCCAGGTAGAGATTTAAGGCCACACCGAGAGCAGATTAGAAAAGGCTGAGAGAACTTTAATCTTCTGTTCAACAGCACCAGAGCTCACACCCACCCATATCTACACACATGGTGCACATAAATACTAATGAGTGATACATGTGCAAATACACAGTATTGAAAACCACACACTTATGAAACACAGACAGTTGTGCGTACACAGACAAAAGCATAAAGATAACGCACACCACAACACAACAGACAAAGGTCTGCGGCTGTTTTCTGACATGTGATTACCAAGAGCTGCTGCATGAGTTAAACTGGCCTGTGGTCTGGACACACACACACACACACACACACACACACACACACACACACACACACACACACACACACACACACAGACAAACTCGCACAATCGGGTAAGTTAAAGAGGTTTTTTGCCCTGTGGTCGTCCTTGGGCAATATCATCAGAGAGAGAATCAATAGAGTCATCGCTCAGAGTGAACAGACAGGAGAGAGAGAGAGTTAGAGAGAGAGAGAGAGAGAGAGAGAGAGAGAAAGAAAGAGTAGTAGTACAAAGAATGACCCTACCCCTCTGCCCTATATCTAGTGATGGGGGGACAGTGGTAGAGAGAGTGAGATTGCGGAAGCCAAAAGAGAAAGGAAATTAAAGAGAGCAAGTGTGTACGGGGTGTGTGAGGAGGAGGGAGAAGTGTGTGTGGAAAAAGACAAATGGAATACAAAGAAAGGGAGTTTTAGGGCAGAGGAGTAAAGCAAGGAAGCCGGCAAAGATGAGAGAAGATGGTGGAAGGGGTTGGGAGGCAACGAGGAAGGAAGGATAATGTGGAGAAACTGGGAAGGGGAGGGGAGCAAACAACTGAACAGAAGTGAGCAGCGGGGAGTGGAGGAGTAAATGAGAGGGAGAAGGCAGGAACAGGGATCCATCTAGCTGAAATTATCTTCAGAGAGAATAGAGGCGAGTGCTGGCCGCCCTTCAACTTCATTAGTGGTCCCCGTGTTACCGTAATGACAAATGGCCAACATGGGACGGAGGCTGATTGGATCACAATGGATCATAGGAGGCAAAGATTAGCTCATATTAGCCTCTTAGGAGGTCCCGCCGTTATTACCTGCTGGACCCAACATGCCTCCTCCGAAGTTAGCCTCACTCCCCCGTCCCTCCCTCCCCCCTCCACATATTGCAGAGTACAGTTGGACCTCTCGGGGGGGAAGGCATACTGGCCTATATTAATGTAATCCCTTGCACCTATATAGCGCTGCCAGCTCAGCACAACACAGACTCGCCAAACGACAATGGGACTAATGGCCACTGCCTTTACCTATTATCATAACTCACTGTAAGCTAGAGGAGTATGCTATTAACCTATGGAAATCCTTATGTACATCTTCCTTCACGCCGATAACTGTGTGTCGATTGCAGACTTATTTTAAGTCACCACACAAGAAAATAAATAAGACCCGGGATTGTTTGATTTATACTCCATATCCACCCTGTTCTTTTAGGCAATTCTCTGTTTATGAGAGAATTGGGTATTTATTTACCATGGCTGGAAAATTGTAATTGAAAAGCATGGTCAATAATTTACACAAATAATTTAATAAACAATTTAATTAGCATCAACCTCCCAGAGGAACCTGTTAGAACCTGTTCAGATTAAATCATAGAAGTTCTCTCTTCAAGTCACCCCAAAGCGGACTTTTTGAGCTGTAGTTCTATGCTGGGGGACTAGAGTTTGTTAGTGGGACCATTGTGCCAAGACCCTTGTTTTTTAGCTAAGCAACTTTGCCAAGATTGTACTTTGTGAGCTGAATGCCATGCCAAGGCTCTACTTTGTGATCTCACCAAGTAAAGATTTTCTGCAGATAAGCCCCTTGACGGTGGACAGGTGCTACTTCTGTGGACACTCAGACGTGCATGCCGTGATTGGGTGATTGGGCCAGGGATTTCAGGTGCATTGTCTGGATCAAAAGGTCTGAGCAGTATGATGAAATGGAGTGTATTAATGGATTAAAGCTTCTAAAAAAATTCAAAACATTCCCCCCAAATATTCATTGTCAGCCTCTATTTACCGTAAATGGATCCCTTCCAAAGAGTTTCTCTTGAACAAATCCAATAACCTTGAAAGTACATTGACAAATAAAAAGTTTCATGCTCAGAGGATATAGCTTCCTCCTGAAGGTTCTTTAAATTTAAATAGTAGAAAACTATTATTGCCCTTGCAGATATTGAATGATGGCCATGAGGGATGTTTGTTCCCTCACAAGACAGGTAAACTCTGTGAGATATTGACTCAACTGTCTAGATCAATCTGGTTGTACCTTAAATATGGTCGGCTTCTCTTGCTGAAGGAAACCAGCTGGACAATTGAGTCCCAGCAACAAAAATATATATATATATATATATAAAGTGCACATACAGTATCTATAGTAGATTATCTGTGTGCATGTGTACAATTGAGCGCATTAAAGCACATTGTTTAGTGTGAACATGTGTGCACCTTCTTGTGGTATATGATGGTAGTGTACAATTGTTTGTGTATTCTGTATAAGTGCTCATGAAGATGTTTTGTCATGAAGTCTAATTCACCCCCAATGACAAACCTCGGGCGTATCGACCTGAGGTTGGATATTACAATGTCAAACATGGAGGAAAATCTAAAACATCGACTGTGTCCTTGTTGACAGTAATGCTAATCTGTTGTTTATTGAATGAAATAATAGTCAAGCCAAGCCCAGACTAGACAAGTCATTATGCATGTTTGCCATGTCTAAAAGGTGACCTGCTGTGAACTAACCCCCGTCCTCCACCACCACACAGAAAAGCCACAACATCTTAGGAAAGTCCCCACTGCCCAGGGGTCTGCCCGGGGGTCTCCGACCTCCAGGCACCTGCACAATAGGAGGAGTATTATGAGCTTTCCCAGGGAACCAGGGACCATGGCCGCCTATAGATAAGGCAGAGGGCTCTGGAGGTCAGCCGCTCCTGGGCACTGGCCCCATATGCCTGGACAGTAATCCATCCTCCTGGGCACTGGCCCCATATGCCTGGACAGTAATCCATCCCTGCAGGTATGGGACCAATCAGTGCAAGTACACATGCACAACACTGGACTGTCACCACGAGCAAATATGGCTGCATCATTCCTCGCTGCACTCACAAAAACACAGCGTATGGTTGCTGCAGATGGTGTGGTAGAATTCATGTGGATAAACACATTATATTTATCCAGGTGCAAAGAAACCAAAACACACCGAGCGGAACACATTGCCTGTGTCCTTGTTGACAGTAATAGGCTACTAATCTAAATGTTAATCTGTTTATTGAATGAAATACTCATTGTCTTTGTGAATAAATACTTGGCTTATTGCAAGTCGCTCTGGATAAAAGTGTCTGCTAAATGCCTAAATTGAAACTAAGCCTATAAGCAATTATCACCAGGCCTTGGTTAACCTCAGGCAATGATGAATGCCTTGGTGATAATCTATATATGCATATATTGATATACTGTAAGTATCAATCACATACCCAGTCGTTCATTGCCCTGGGTGAGGAGAGTGATAAAAGGATTCACAGGGTGATAATTGATAACCCCCAGGGATGAGAATTTATAACCCCAAGGGCCCAGGGATGAATTAAGGGGTGGATTAAGGTAACAAGACCCATGGGCATAGCATCCATGCAGGTCCAAACTGCTAATACTCAAACTATAACAATAGTGGGTCAGACTAATTATTATTATTATTTTACTTGAACTGAACAGGCAAGTCCAAGGCAGCTCTGCCTTGGACCTTTTTTAAGTTCACCATCTTATTTTCCACTGTGATGTTTACAAAGGAAAAGCACTTAAAAAATATTTGAATACATCATTATAATTATATATTTTTTCCTCAATATTTTGACAAATACAATGGATTCATAATCAAGGCTTACATGACAGCACATTTGCGAAATTCCAGATGACTTTCATGACCTCCAGGTTGGTACAGTATATGGACAATGGGAAGAGTATTACGAGTTTTACAATTACAATTCACAATTTAGGCATTTAGCAGATGCTATTAATCCAGAGCGATTTACAGTTAGCAAGAACAGAGAACCAGGGGCCTCTGCCCACCTGGGGCCACTCGCCCTCAGGTTGGATAAGGCCTGTAGGCAATGGTTCCCTATAGGCCTGCTGTGTAAACCATCCCTGGAAGTAAACACGGACCACGCAGTTAAATCATCCCCGCTGCACTCACCATGTCAGTCATGGATGAAAATCAGCCACCAAACACGGTTTCTGCAGATGGTGTTGTTGTATTCATTCATGGCTTAGGAGGGTGAAGTTTATCCAGGCACAAAGGAAAAGGGGAAAACTGCTAGCGAAGCTAAAGCTACAGCATAGCTAAGGGCATAAGCTAAGGCTATGTGCATGTGATAAGCAAATTATCGCCTGGGAAATTGGGGTATGCCCTCAGCTGAATAATTCTGGCAAGGATTACAATAACAATTTAGGCATTTAACAGATGCCCTTATCCAGAGAGATTTGCAAGTGCAGACATACATACAGACAGACAGACAGACAGACAGACAGACAGACAGACAGACAGACAGACAGACAGACAGACAGACAGACAGACAGACAGACAGACAGCGTTGTGAAACAGTGAGGGACAGACAGTTTAGCTAACCGGTAGAGTGGAGCTCCTGAACACAAGGACAGAGCTGGAGGCTAACTCTGGACCTCCGCCTTGGGAAAGTTTACATGATTAATAAGCACTGAATATGAACCCCTCTGCGGCGCTTCTACAGTACCACTACTACTGCTGCTCATCATCCTACAGTAGCTCCTATTGGCCCTCATCATTTTCAATAAGTGTCCCCATTGGCCGGAATCCTATTTGGCCAATTTTGTCCCATTGTGCTGAGAAACTGAGGCATTCCTCAGGCAACCCTGACCTGTCCCAGGCCCTGATGCTAGATTGACAGCCCATTAGTGGGCCATTGATTGGTTGAATCTGGGAATGCATGAGCCAACCTAATTATAGGGGCACAGTCCCTCCTCTCTGAATCTCAATGTAGACCCCTGGACAAAACAAAAGCACAATTAGCTGTATACACAGTGAAAACAAAAGCACAATTAGCTGTATACACAGTGAAAACAAAAGCACAATTAGCTGTATACACAGTGAAAACAAAAGCACAATTAGTGTATACACAGTGAAAACAAAAGCACAATTAGCTGTATACACAGTGAAATCCATAGTGTTAATTCAATTCTGAGAGTATACAAATGTAACCAAATGGACCGGGAAAACCATTCCCTTGAGGCGTGTCAAATACCAGTCCAACTACCCATTTAAACTCAAATGTGAATAATGTGCACATGATGAACATATGAGACAAGCTGTGCAAGTGTACAAATATACATATTACTACAAACTATATTTACTTTATTTATTTGTAATGCACCCTTTACATTCATTAAACATGAATGTTGCCATTTGATATAATTTGTTACAGATGCGTCCCTACATTTTAAAAGTGAATTACCATCTGCAGTCTCTTTGAGTACGTATGCACGCACACACACGCGTGCACACACACGTGCACACACACACAGTCATTGAAACACTGCCAGAGGTTCTGATTAACTCGTAACCTTAGACACCTGCACACACCCTCAATGTCTCATGGGGAGGTGATTTAGAGGGCACAGGCAACCATCTTCTTGAGCACACAACTACACACCGCTCATAAACAACACACAGACTCAAGCGCAAGCCAATACACAGAAAGGAATGAGCTTTTATGTGTTCTCAAATTACAATTGCAAAGCTAATCTAGATGCACCCACATCCACACATTTGTATATTTCTTTACATCCACTATATGTAAACTCTCTCTCTCCATCTCTCTCCCTCTCACACACACACACACACACACACACACACACACACACACACACACACACACACACACACACACACACACACACACACACACACACACACACACACACACACACACACACACACACACACACACACACAGAGCTTAAATGTGTGTGTATGCCCATCATCATGATGGGTAAAGCCGGCCCTTTCCCCCTTTATACTTGACATTACAGTTTTTCACGATTGTTAAAGGGGAATACCACTCATTTTCAACATTTTACTATGTCATTAATATACCTTAGAGGTGTTGTGTGGAAATAATAAAAAAGTCCCCCCATTCTGTGTTTCCTAGAACTGGAGGTCTGAAAAAGATCATTAACATGGTGAATCACATCTTGATGATGTCATCAAGATGTGATTCACCATGTTAATGATTTTTAATGAAAATGAGTGGAATGCCCCTTTAACACACAAAAATTGAAAACACAATTTGCACAACCTCCACTTCATGTACCTAATCGCTCGACACAATTTGCACTAATGTTCAGTTGTTGCACACACTTCTCACATAAAATCTCAAAGCATCAACCAACACAAATAGTCAAATCTCTAAACATTCAGATCTGGTGAGCCATTTGCAATCAGGACTGCAGCATAAAAGGGACTTGAGAGCCTCTGTTTTGTTTGGTGAACAATGGAGAACCTTGAAGAGATCGATAACCAGAGAAGGAGAGGGGTAAAATTAAACAAAGAAATACAATATTTTTGCGCTGTTTTATGTTTGACTATGAAAAAGTAGGACTACACAGAGTCATTTTGCAAAAGGAGAAATGGCCCATTCTCCAGAGTCATTGTCATTCATGATCATGTGTGTTCCATTTCTATGATTGTGTTTTCAAATTTTCACTTCATTGTGCTGTAAATGCTTGGTAGTGTTCAGCAAATGCTTAGTTGTGTGTACTCAATGAATGGTATGTGTGTGTCATTTGAAAATATGGCTGTGTGTACCAAATGAAAGCACAAGTTCCCTTTTGGGAACAGTTAAGAGATTTGATGGCAAAGAGTCATCATGGAAAAGGAGTGTCAGGAGTGTGAGGTTTTCAGTTTTGTGAGTGTTAACAATCGTGAAGAACTGTAAGTACAAGTGCGCATCGTCAGAGCAATACTTTTGTTCTGCAAGACGAAAAAAGAGATAGGTACAGCACCGTGAAGAAGGAGGTAGAAGAAGGTAGGAAAATAAGATAGACTGTGGCAAAACTTACGAAGAGTGGGTACATAATTCATCACTATGTACTACTGTCATTTAATTCATGGTCAGTACTCAGTAGAAGATATTGCCCTATCTTTCCCTAGTTTATATAGCAGGTGAATGTCTGTTTATATATTATGTACACAACAGTGTGAGCAGTGTCATTTGTGTACAAAACGAGAGTAGATTGAGAACTCTGCGGCACGTATCCAGACAGTCTGGAGTCTGGACTAATCAATGCAGCTCTTGACTCACTCGGACGGGCCGTAATGCCTGGATATATCTGCTATCACAGTGTTGTTCCTCACTCCTACAACTCTGTGTTGACTCACAAAGAGCATTTCAGGCTACCCGGAACATACCTTGACAGCTGGGATTTTAATAGGTTTGTGAATTCAATCATGAAATACTTCATTTGCGTAGTCACAAAAGATGGTTATTGCCTTTTTCCCGTACCGCAGGCAGGAGTGCTAATGAGACGGGGTGGTGGTGCGGTGGGATAGTGGTTGTTGTCAGATACAGTGGCGTGTTTGTTGCCAACCTGGACAATGGTTTGGCAGGCTGGCTACCCTCACCTGAGTGCTCCCTGAGCAGTGGCTGAAAAACAAAAAAGTCCTTGGCATGGAACGGAATGAGTGTGTAAAACAAAAGCCACACACACATGTAAAATAATATACGTGCGTGGAAGTGCGTTGTCACAAACACAATGTGCTTACGTTAACCCAAATGGATACCGTATGGCACAGCCAGGCGTCCACACGTCATGGACTGTGCTGGGCACCCGCAGACAAAAAAACACAAACACACTTATTCTTAGAGGACACTCACGTACACACACACCACACCACACACCACACACCACACACCACACACACACACACACACACACACACACACACACACACACACACACACACACACACACACACACACACACACACACACACACACACACACACACACACACTCACACACACACACACACACACACACACACAGGTCCTGCTGTTGGGCCTAGATAAGTGGCTCTCTATTGGCCAGGGCCTTTGTACATCAGGGAGAGCGGCACGTAAAAGGAAACAGAGTGCAATGAACTCATGTTAATTTGTTTTAACTCTCAGAGCACAGCACAGAACAGCACACACACTCCCAACAAACACAGCTCCTCCTACACAACCATTTCTCCACAACTCCGCCCCGGCTCCCTCCCTCTGTTCTTCGTTCCAACTTTTGTTTCTTTGTTTTATTCCTTTCATTCTGTCCCTTTTGTTGTTTTTCTTTTGTCCTTTCTTTTCCCCATCTCTCTTCCTTCATCTATGACTGTATGCCCCCCCTCCCCCCTCTCTGTCTGGTTCTGTGTGTCCTTGTTAACCATAATTGTGGCAAAAGGTGGTATTGGTGTCTGTAGAGCTGTGCCAGGAATACTAACACGTCTCCGTGGCATTTAGACAGTCTCTCTCCTACCTGGGTATGCAGAGCCAGATTACCATGGATTACACAGTTGGATCTGGGTTTATGCGCGCGCGCGCACACACACACACACACACACACACACACACACACACACACACACACACACACACACACACACACACACACACACACACACACACACACACACACACACACACACACACACACACACACACACACACACACACACACGTCAAAGTGCAAACCCAGAAACGCATGCACACACACATCAAGCCCCATGCACACAAATTCACACACATGCACAGTGCACACTCACCCTAACTATTTTATGGAAGAGCACTCCCTCACACTCAAATTGGCAGTAGTTGTTGGCTCACCTCTCAGCAGAAGCACTCTCCAGTCTTTTACCAGTGTAATTGTGGTGTCCTTGTGTGAATGAATCATTGATGTTGTTTAATGGGACAGGCAGTGTGTTGGGGGGGCCAAATAGCATGTCTACATTCAAACTCAAAGAGACTCAAAGGGAATGTGTGACATTTAGGTGTGCCAATGTGCAGGTATTGACAGCAGTCAGCAAGTGTTGTCAAGGCTTAAGTTGGCACACCTGAATCTACGTAACACACCCATATTCAATTGTATTAGCTGCCAATGTGTTGCTTACATTACAGTGTACTACGGTCAGCATGCACCTGCCATGTTTTACCGTTCCCCTTTAAAGGACGTGAGATTAGAGGCGCTTGGGTGGCGCAGTGCTAAAGTCCCTGCATGCCCACCAACACGGAGGTTGTGGGAATCCACCGTGGTGCATCTAGCCTTGTCGAGTGTCTGCACACAAACACAATTGGCCCGGGGCGCCGGGCGTGGAGGGTGATATTGGTCATCGCACGTACTTATGGGCTGGGGGCGGCACCTTTCAACTGGGAGTGTTTGGCGGGAGGAGTAGGAGGACGAAGGCTCCACCTCCTTTCTGGTGGTGGCTCCTCACTGGCAGGTTAGTCAGTACGATGCGACAGCAGTGACAACACAGAAATGTTTGTGGGGAGGAATCAATTGTCATAACGACTAAATTGGGGAGAAAAGAGGGTAAAAAAAGAATTGGCTACTCTAAATTATTAAAAAGAGAGAAAAAAAGGACAAGAGGTGGAGGATGAGCGATAGAGAGACGGAGAGAGAATACATGGACGTGGAGGAATTGTATTAGACACACAGGTAAAACAAAGAGGGAAGGTAGAAGGAGATTGGAGATGAGCAGAGGGTAGAAGGTGACATGTGAACGAGAGGAATGACAGCGTCCAAAGACAGGCAGGGACACATTGCCCATGTTAGCAGAGATGGAGGGCTACTATAATTGGGTTTCTGATGCCTGCCTAATCCCATTCTGTATATTAATCCCTGGCAATGTACATAATCAAAACAAATGCACCCCATGGGGGGGCGGGGAGCCGAGCTGTTAATAGGAATTGCTAACGCAGACGCAGGCCAGCATGTGGAACATGCCCATGCAACCTCAGGCTTTGGGGAGAAACTAATGGCAAAGCCCAGCCAGCCCTCAGCACAGCAAAATCATGAGAGTTAATTTAACTCTGAGAGTGAGAGAGACCATTTTGCACTCAGCATTTGAGCTACGCTTAATCAGAATGCTACATCACACACACACACACACACACACACACACACACACACACACACACACACACACACACACACACACACACACAGTGTGTGTGTGGTGTAGCAGTGCAGACACATGTCTGCACTAGAAGTCCTTGCATGTACACTTTAATTAATTGCAAGTCCCAGTGTTCCCAGGATATATTTTTCTTAAATGCTGAATGAAGGGAAGGAATCAATAATAAATGATATTTCTTTCTACTTCAGAAGGTGGTGTATGGTCAGAAGTTGTGGAGTGCAGCGAGTTTCTTGCAGTGTTAATATTAATTTCTGAGATGATTAGGTGGCGGGCGGACAGTCTTTGATAATGGAGCTTAATTTGGTTCGCATGACAAACTGTGGTTAAAAGAAATGAGAGAGACCCTAGTTTAAAAGGATAGCTTGCTCCCTTTCACACTCATGTACACACAGACAGACACACACATGGAACACACACAGAATCAAGATTAAACAATTAATAAGGCTCTGGCCTTATCTAATGCATTTATTGTATATTGTAATTATATAGCCTCTGCTGGCGACAGCCATGGCGGGAGGCACAATGCTTTGGGTTGTCCATCCTTCTGTCTGTCTGTCCGTCCGTATGTACAGTACATGTACGTACATACGTCCCATTCTCATGAATGTGTGTTACCTCGGGAAAGTCTTGAGGGAATTTCATCTGTCACAAATGTCCACTTGGAGTCAAGAGTCAAAGGTCAAGGTCACTGTGTGACTTCACAAAAGGCGTTCATTGAATTCCTTCAAAGTCTTCACTATACCTTTGGATGTATACTGCAACTGGTTGGTAGAGACACACAACTGTGGTGCAGTGTTTCTAGTCTTTATTGCTTTGCAAAAGCACTTTACGCAAGCCTGCAAGTATGAAAATGAATTGGACTATATGCTTCCCCCATTGCCTGAAAGGGAATGAAGCTGCCTGGGAAGTACCAATGCCATTATGTTCAATCCTGCATGGCTTCAACAGGTGAAAAATAAGACAGTCTGCATGTGTGTCTGCCCATGCAAGTTTAATGCTGTCGGTTTCTGCGGCAGAAGAAAGCCTACGGCGCTGGCTTCCATCTTATCTTCGTGTACGGCTAGTGGAGCATGCGGAGAGAGCGGAGAGATTGAAAACATAATATTTCACCCAACTGTCTGAGATTTGTCAGTAAACCTCCCCCTAACTGAACAGGTCGCCTAGCAGGCTGTGAAATGACTTGGATCCTGGTTGTTATGTGCATTTTCTATCTTCAGGGGTGGTCGAGTGTGTGTGTGTGTGTGTGTGTGTGTGTGTGTGTGTGTGTGTGTGTGTGTGTGTGTGTGTCAGTGACAATACCTCTATTCCCCTGGAGTGCCAGTGAAACCTTTGCTTGTCACACCTCAAATAGCCCATGCTCATCCGAAAGCTCTCATCGTCTCGGGGCTCAGCTCCTGTCAACAAAAGAGATGCAGAGAGATAAGGCGAAGAAAACAGAGGGACAAGGATGATCTCAGTTTCCACTCATAACTGACACCCGAAAAATTACCAGGGAGAGGCTGCAACAGAGAACACACACCAGCGGCCAAGATTAGGCTACTCTTCCTCAACATCGAGATTGATGCTCTGCCCTGAAGGCGGTAAATTACTAGGTGAAGGGAACAAAATTACTGATTGGTTGACTGAGCTCTTGTGCTATGGATAATTAGTATAGGCACACTGTGACACACATTATCTCATATCATAATGCGGACTGTCGTGCCAAGAATATATGGTTGCAGAATGAATGATTTTGCATGTGCAAGTGCAGGAAAAATGAGAATATATTTCAGTGAAATATTTCAGGAAAATTTGAGATTCAAACAAGGTCTGGTCGCTAGCCCAGCCTTGCCAAATAGTTCTACGCCTACACTGAGGATTGATGATCTCCTTTCGCC
Organism: Electrona antarctica; assembly: GCF_951216825.1. Taxonomy (NCBI): domain Eukaryota; kingdom Metazoa; phylum Chordata; class Actinopteri; order Myctophiformes; family Myctophidae; genus Electrona; species Electrona antarctica. Next base: position 23,546,748 of record NC_136799.1, on the reverse strand, counting down.
TAAAACGACTTAATCAAAAGTAACATTCTAAAGGGTGCTCCGTGTTCCATTCCCAACCATGAATGAACTGGAAGTAAAACGTCTGAATCTACAATATTGTGTAATTAAAAACGCAAAGAGCCAGAACTGGGAAAAGAGGAAATGAAACTGTAGTGCCAACTGCCAAGTTCTGCCAACCAAAATTTCATTACAATTCAACCAGAGGCACGCTCCGTGACAGAGGTTAGATTTAACGGGCAGGCGCGCGCGCATGTGTGTACACACACACACACACACACACACACACTACAGCTGGTGTTCCTCCTCTCTAGCGCTCTGCTCAGCAGAGACTGACAGAAGCGGGGCGACCGGCGACCGTTGTAGCTGTGCCTGTGCGCGCTCTGCTCTCCTCTCCAGCGCGTCTTTTTTCCGCCAGCTGTCAACGCAGAAACTTTGAAAGAGGGAGAAACAAAAACGTCAATAGACCGCGGCGTCGACAAAGCCCACATCGACAAACAATCACCTTCGACAGACAGTCCCCATCAAGAAAGAAAGACGCAAAGAAGAAGGGGGAAATTAACACACCAAAGTCGGAGGGAAAGCGGGGGAGCCGGGAGAAAGAGGGAGCTATGCCATCTCCTGGCGAGCGGAGCCCAGTCCTCCTCTGTTCTCTGTCGGAGCCACAGCAGCATGGTGCCTCTATCTGGACCCTGGACGCACTGCTTCGCCCGCCTCGGAAGACCACATGTTCTCCTCCTGTCGTCCACCGCCAGACCGCTGCTCCTGCTGCTCGTCCTGTTGTCCGTGCTCTCCTGTTCCCCGGAGCCCTGTCGCCTGCACCCGCAGCCCTGCCACATCCTGGCGCGGATCGGATACACGGTGCGCCTCGGCGCGCTCCTGCCGACCCGCCAGCCCGTGCGGATACAGAATGCGCTCAACCGCGCCCTGGCCAGCCTCCGGCACCAGGCCGGCCCCGGCCCGTCCGACTCGTCGTCCGCCACGACGACCACGTCCCAGATGTCTCCCCTGCTGCCCTACAACCTCAGCCTGGAGATGGTGGCTCGGACGCCCGCGGGAGGCGACCCGGAGTCGCTGTCCCGTAGCACGTGCGAGGACCTGGTGGTCAGAGGGGTGTCCGCCGTGCTGGCGTTCCCCCGCTCCTCCGAGGAGCTGATCCAGCTGGAGTTTCTGTCCTCTTTCCTGGAGATTCCGTTCATTTCCATCCTGGAGGATACAGAGCCCCTCCGGACCAAGGTAGACAGCCCGACGGTGGCTTATTTAGTTTAATTGTGCGCGTGTTCGCGCGTGTGCGTGTTTTTACATGATTGTACCTGTAGAATCATTAGAAAATATACTGTCAGTATATGTAAATAGATTTATGAAAATTTGGTTTTGTGTTTGTTTTGGTGACTCATGTGCAGCATCTGTATGACCAATACTGCGCGCGCGCGCGCGCACACACACACACACACACACACACACACGCTGGGCTATAATGACCAAATAAAATATCACAATGTTTAGCTTTAGCCATGATATTGATAATCTGACAATATTTTGCTGCTTTCAGAATAATTTGCAATAGGCAACTTTTTTGAGAAAAGGCCATTAGTAATATGGATTCAAGAGATTTGAGTAATAACAGAATACGTATACAGATAGAAGAAGATGATATATTCCTTACAGCTATAGGATTGGTTGTTCATTTCACTCAGTCTAGTGGCCTAATGACTAATAACAGAACATTCTGTGCACGTTATTGTAAAATGCAGCCTTATTTGAGCATTTTCAAATAGGCTTTATATAATGGGTCCTCACTGTTGTTCATTATAAGACATTTCCATCTTAGGTGGACTGTGGACAGTTCAAGCCTGATTTGAAACTTATTTTGTAATTTTTGAGGGGCAACGTCTAGCTTTCAGACATGAGGTCATGTGGCAGCCAAGTCTATTGACTTTTTATTCCCTCTTGAGTCTTCCCCCTCCCCCGCTTTACGCATGCCCCCTGTGACGTCATGTGGCAGCAAAAGACTGAGACAAGGCGCCCCTCACTTCACATGAGTATGATTTTTATGATGCAAGAACATTGGTCTCTATTTCAGCATGATTGACTGTAGTTTCCAATAGCTCAGAATCCCAACCGATGACATCATTGGAGAAATGGGGCCAGCTTGATGAGCATTACTGAGGACCAATTATAGGAAAGATAAGGTGGAACATTGGTGAAGTGCTCCTTTAAGACCAGGAACATAGTAAGGAAATGTATACGATACGTTTGTATACGAAGGATTTGTTATCATATATCATATTAGGATATCCCAAATCTAGTGTCAGGGTGTGATTGAGGAGAAGGTAGGACCGGTCCAATCACAGTACAACGGAAAGTTGCAGAGACACAGCAGCCCAAATGCAAGAGTTTGAATATGACTGGGAAGGATTCCGAACAATGCTGACTTATCCCAATGACGATAGACAATCCATGGAGCAGTGCCCTGTAGGCCAGGTGTAGCTAATCAGTGCTGAGATGTAAAGCTTAATGGTACTGATACACCTCAGTAATGGCACCCCTGTGTAACAAACTCAGTTAAACGAAGAGCAACCACAGACAGGGACTAACAGGACACAGGTGAGCACTAAGGACAATTAAAACATGATTGGCTTGGGCTAAACAAGACACAGGTGAACTACATTAGCAAAATACAAGGGCAGATGGTAAATGATGCATTTAACCTATATAGTGCCTTTATCCAAGGCGCTTTTACATAGATTGTGCATTACATTCACCCATTCACACACTGATGGCGGAGGAAACTAACCTGACTCCGCCAGATTGCGGCAGTATTGAGTTCCCTCCTCCTACCTTGATCTGGTCTCTCTCAAGCAGAAACGATGAACCATTTGCGCTGTGGCACAGCTACAATATGTCACCAGTCTCGTGTTGATCCTGCCTCTAGCGTCCGCATACGTCCGCATATCGCTCCGATCAGATTTTGTTCGGAGTACATCGTCCGAGACCAGATGGGAGCAGGAAGAGGAACTCACTGCTGCCACCAGCTGGCGGAGTCAGGTTAGGAGGAAACCATGCAAGGCACCAACCTGCACATCAGGAGCAATTAGGGGTTCAGCGTCTTGCTCAAGGACACTTTGACACCAACTCTGGTGGAGCCCGGGATCGAACTGTGAACCACACGGCCCCTAGGAACACTAGGAACATACAATAAAAGTAAAGTAAAACCTAGGTACAACACAGAACTAAGTTATACAATAAAAGACTACCCAACAACACAACTATAAAGTAAAACCCTAATGCAACTAAAAACAGGGAGACAGAACTTGACACATGTATGACAGTCTCCTATCATATCTCAATATTATATCGATATATTCCAGCTATTTGCTGAAGAACATTACCAACCTGCTAACACTGTGGGGCATCTGGGGACACAATCCTCAGGGGTGATTCATCTCTGACAGTTTACAAATGGCATTATTTTGCGTCCATGTTCTCAGAGTTACATTAACACTGAGGATTTTATGGTGCAGCATTTTGTTTCAAATCAATTTCTTCAGAAGCCAATCTCAACAAGGGCTTGTGGAGTAGTTGTAAAAACAACACCAAACGCAGGAGCCGAAAATCCCTTTAAATTCCGCTATAAGCACATCTCCCCTCATCAAATGCAGCTTCGATCAGTTTGCTCTCTGGCGAGCTTTACCCCTGCACCTGTCAGCCCAGAGCATGCATGTTTAATGGTGGGTCTGCTTCTTGACTGTTGCCCTCTAGTGCTTCGGCATCGACGGGCGTGTTAGCCAACTAAGCCCAGTGGTTCTCAAACTTTTCAATTTCCAGGACCCCAATGACCCTGAGAGTGTACAAATGGAACTAATGGAACTCTATTTGTAATCTCTCAGAGTTCCAGAGAATTCAGACCTGTTAATGGTCCATTTGGAATCCGCTCAAGGAACCCAGAGGCAGTGCTGTAGCCTATAGGTTTTTTCCAGACGGTATACCATGATTATTCCTCACGCAACATGCTCACATATAGGCTATACGCTCGCACGTGGTCAATGGATGAAATGATTAGCAGACGGTATACAGTACGCTTTTCCCCAAAAAAAACATTGTCACAGCATACTACGCATATAGCGTATAGCGGTAGACTACACCACTGCCCAGAGGGTCCCTGGGCAGTGGTAGACTACACCACTGCCCAGAGGGTCCCTGGGCCCCACATGGCCCCACATATAGCGGTAGACTACACCACTGCCCAGAGGGTCCCCCGGGGGCCCCACATGTGTTAGCCCGAGTAGCATGCCAAAAGCAGCTGATCTACAAGCTCACAAGGTGTCATGACGTGACGCCTTGGTTTTTGGTCGGCTATTGCTGGCTCGTGACTCATCAGGAGGTTTTGCACTATTTGACATGGAGAGGGGGTGTTTGCAGAGGTAAATGTGTGTGTGTATTTGTATGTGCTGCTGTGTGTTTAGTGTTTAGAGCTGTGTAATTTGGCAGCAATCAGAGCGAATCAGTCAAAGTTGAAATGTTGGAGAGAGTTGTGGTGTCTGCTGTGACTGTGGGCAACAGCCCAACAGCTTGTACTGCAGCAGGTTGTTGCGTGCTTGTGCATCTCCCTGGGTTGTGTTGGTGTGTGTGTGTGTGTGTGTGTGTGTGTGTGTGTGTGTGTGTGTGTGTGTGTGTGTGGAGGCTGGAGAACATGTCAAGATAGATGGCCAGCCAAACAAGCTGGCCATCTATGTAAATGCAACAATGCACCCTGACCTTAAATTCCACTGCGAGTCCCTCATGTTATGTATGCGTGTGTGTGTGTGTGTGTGTGTGTGTGTGTGTGTGTGTGTGTGTGTGTGTGTGTGCGCTCGTGCACACGTGTGCATCGCAAGTGTGTGTCCATGTTAGTATTCCTCTCAGCAGGCCAGGCTGTTTGCCAGTCAGTCAATCCAACTTCATATCTGCCTCTATCTGACTGTGCAGTCAAGTGCGACACACACACACACACTCACCTAAGAGACATGCGCGCGCGCACACACACACACACACACCACACACACACACACACACATACACACACCCTCGCCTAAGATGCATGCGTGCATGCAGAGACACAAACAAACATATTATTCCTCAACCATGAAGACTTCAAGACAGCATGAGTGAAGAGCTGTATCAGAAAGACAGAGAAGCAATCTATATCGTAAGCCTGCAATCTCTGTCCATGTTATGTCTCTCTGTCAAGCCATGGATCGCTTATTTCGATTTCAGAAATGTTCGTAGTAGGAATTGTTAAATCACAGCACTTGAGGAATGTCACCAATGCAAGGAGATATAGAGACTTAGAAAGTGCTGGAAGAGAGTGTGTGTGAGAGAGAGAATGATAGAGAGATAATGAGAGAGAGAGAAAGAGAGAGAGGGAATGGGGCAAAGAGAGCAGGAGAGTCAGAGTGAATAAGAGGATGCGAGGGACAGGGAGGGGAGGTGTTCTGTCATTAGTTAAGCAGAGCTGTGCCACTGAGCAAAAATAAAGAAACAAGGAGCTCTCTCTCTCTCTCTCTCTCTCTCTCAACTCCTTCTCCCTCTCTCCTCTCTCTGTGTCTGTCTGTCCATCCACCCATTTACCATTCGTCCTTCCATCCATCCGTCTGTGGTTATTGGTATGCATGCCATGCATGCGTCTGCGTGTGCGGCTGTGCGCACGCTTGCATGCCAGTGTGCATTTCAGTGACTGGTGGACATCGTGTTCTCTGTCTGTCTGTCTGTCTGTCTGTCTCTGTCTGTCTGTCTCTCTCTCTCTCTCTCTCTCCCTGTAAGTGTCCCTCTGAGTCTGTCCCTCTCCCTCCATCATTCTTTCGCTGTCTGTCTCTCTCTCACTCTTTCTCTGTCTCTTCCTGCCTGTCTGTCTGTCTGTCTGTCTGTCTGTCTGTCTTACCGTCTGTCTCTCTGCCAAGGGTACTCCCTATACTTAGACAGGTTGGGTGGGTAAGAGCAGAGACAGGGTTGCTTGGGTCAACATGGAAGGAAGTTATTTATCTGGCTGTACATACAATGAATTGGCTTTGTTCGCTCGGCAGATAGCGAGACATGCAAACAGGAGATAAAATTCTTATTAAAATTCTTATTTACAAGTTGGTGGCAAGGGACAGGAGGCGCGCCCTGAGGGGAGGGGAGGTTTGGGATGTAGAGTGACAAACAAAACGAACAGCACTGCCAAGGAAATGAACCGAATCCATCACAGATTCATCCTGAAAATGAGGATTTTCTTTTTTAATAAAAACACAATTTATTTTTCTTTCAAAACACTCTCTTCTACAGTTTCTGGTGTTTCGCAGTGCAGATTTCATGTGATGACGTGTGTTTCTGGAGAATTGAACTCTCCACTTGAGATTAGGTTATAAGAGAGAGAGAAAGTATAAAATCCTGAGTGTTAATGCTCCACATTTTACAGGGTAGATGCCACAGAGACAAAAGTGAGAGACTGAGATAAGAGACGGAAAGATGAGAGGAAAGATTGAGAGAGCCAAATGAACAGAGAGGAAAAAGAAAAATAGATAGCGTGAATGACAAGGAGAATGAGAGTGGGCGACAGACAGACAGAGATGATGCTGATGCTGATGATGAGAGAGGACAAGAGCCTGTCTGTGTCCATCCATGGCATCTCTCTCTCCCTCTCTCTCTGCTTAGTCAGACCCAGAGCAGTGGGACTTGGCTGTGTCTCAGTGAGGAAGTGCTTATTCCACCCAACCTACTTAAGCTAATTAGAAGCACTGGGCGACCCCCGACTGTAAATCTCCCCAGTCCATCTAGCCGTGCCCTGGGATGGGATGGGACAGGGTGGGAGGAGCGAAAGGATGGCGACAGGAGAGAAGGAACAGAGGGAGGGAGGATTCGGGGAAGATTAAAAAAGAAAAAAGGAAATGGGTTTTTCCTCTCTCATCAGGGCTATTATGGGCATTTGGGGGAGGTGAATCGGCCATCAGCAACCATTCACTGGATGAGGTTCGGGAATGAGTTTGTGGAGATTTGATGTTGTAGAGTGCTGGGATTTGCTGTAACCTTGATTAACCTGGGCCCCATGGATGACAACAGTTTTTTTCCCTTCTTTTTAAGTGGTGCAACCACTTCCTTACGCAGCTTTGTGTGTCTGTGGGTGGCTGGCTGGCTGTGTCCGTCCCTGGCTGGGTCTGAGCATGAAAATAGCGTTTGGTTGGTTGTCACTATTGAGCAGCCTAACACACTCACACATATTAACTGTATATATGATGATTTCGGGTGTGACAGTACAGTGACAGTACAGTACAGTAGAGGGATCCCCACACGGTAACTGTCATTTCTCAACCGTTTCGGACGCGGGGTAGCTTGCCGAAACCGGGCCGGCACCCTGGGCGCGTTCCTGTAGGCCTGGAAGTTTCGGGGACCCCCCGGGGACGCCCACATGGAATTGCACCACTTACTTCACACAGGTGTGATTTTTCTTTTTACAAATGCAGGAAGATCATTCACCCAGTGTAGGTTCACTTTGCAGCAATGCCCTGCTTCACTCTCACATGGTGACACGTTCACAACTGTGAGCTGCTCAGTACAAACACCATTTGTGGGTTATTATCTTCCCCTCCAGATTTTCCCTATACCAATCCAGGTTACTAAACCGGGAACCTTTTGGCCACACATGCGTACCTACAAAGATTAAGGACGTGCAAATCCCGTATATGAACAATATTTCAACCGGGAAAGTTAGTTATTTTTGGCATTTCTTGTGTTGCTTTTCAACCACACTTAAAAACCCTATAATGGCCTATACAGTATATTGACCGGGGTCCACCTGTGACATAACATTTTACAACAAATCTCTTTACCGAAAAATGTATAATAGCTCTCAATCCGTCACTTGAGCTTGTAGATCTGCCATTTGTATGCGCCCCAGAATAGGGACGCTAGCGTTCATGTGGTTAATTGGAGAGGAAAAATAAACATTCCTTCAACCTTAGTACATTTTTTTATATATGTGGTTTTAATGAAATGCACTCTGCCCCCTATACGTAGTTTTAATATGCACTCTACCCCTTTACATATAGTTTTAATATGCACTCTACCCCTATACCGATTCCACATATATGAGCTGATAACATGGCAGAAAATAATTTTGTGGATCATGACTTCTTTTCCTACAATGTATTCACAGCAAGAGATTGGGAGGAAAGTGGTATTGCTGATTCCTCAATGTGATTAGGCAGGAAGGGGGATGCTAGTCGGAATTCATTATTTGTCAGTCTTCAGTCTTCACACTGTGCGCACAGCATTTCTCTCTCTCTCTAGCTTAGTTACTGTCGCATTTATACTCACTGATACAGAAAGGTATTATTGAAATGTGGCACGGAACGCAATCACGTGGCATTCTATAATCATGCGTTTCACAGCGGGATTATGAATGGCAGTTGTGGTTTGGCGCTTTGCGGTTTAGCGACTGTGCTTTAGCTGGCTGCTGTCACGGTGCACCCATTTAACCCATTCAGGCCTGACGTCGAAATTAAAAAAAAAAAAAAGTTTTCTAAATCATGACAATTTTCAGAAAGATTTGAGGCACATTTTAACGATTTTTCAAAAATAGCAGACCTACAAGTTCATAGCGCGCCACTCGGTGGCGCGCTATGAGCTTGTAGATCTGCTATTTTTCAATAGCTAAATTATAACATAATGTTTAAAACGCTAACGCTAACGTGACATGGATGCGTTCCAGGTATCAATGGATTAAAAAAAAGGGGAAAAAAAGGATGTAAATCACGAGGCATATTTCACAAATTTTCACTGGGTTTGTTTCCGACTGTAATTACTTCTCATCTTTACCTATCAAAACTTTAGCAATTCTTACTTCTGTATGCTCGTATATGTTCACACATCAGGAATTCAGCTGCTTCTTCTGTTGCGCTTAATGCAAGCCCCTCCAGACAAGAGCGTGCCTAACATATAAATGCAACATGTAAATGAGTAGCGATTACAGCCTCCTTCCTGCAGTTCAGGCTGACAGCCTCCTCCAATGTGTTAAACTCTGAAATACGGTAAACATGTTACAGATGTAACATATTCTTTCAGTGGTGCAGCCACTCCAAGGAACAGCAATGTCCCTCCCTATGTATGTCCCTATGTTTAGAGTACCAGTAGGGGCAAAAGTGGCACTGTTGTGCTAGAAACAGAGAGAGAGAGTGTTGCACTGTTGCCTGCTAATTACAATGTGGAGCCGAGCGTGCATGAGAGAGAGAGAGAGAGAGAGAGAGAGAAAGAGTGTGTGTTGTCTGCAAATTCTCCCACACAGTAACTCTGTCATTTCTCGACCGTTTCGGACGCGGGGCGGCCTGCCGGAACCGGGCCGGCACCCTAACACACCCAGGGTGACATGAATTATGACAAACCTAACATTTTATTATATTATGTTGACTGTGGAATTTGGTTGTATTCTGCAATGACAATAGACATCTTATCAGCTTACTATACGCAACGCAGTGCGCTTTGTGCTTATAGATCTGCTATCTTTGCTGAATGTTCACCCCAGAATAGGGACACTGACGTTTTATGTGGTTACTGCTGAATTACACAGTGAAACACATTAATGTGACAAATTATTCCTATACTTCAATAAGTTTGATTCCGATTGGCAGTTATTGTTTTGGTAGGGAAGTAATATTCCGCCCAGCCATCTATCCATCCAACAGTCTTATAAGTCTTTCATTAACTCACTCCATTTTTAAATGCCCCGGCTCATTCTTCTCAGTAAAATGAAGATTAGTGCCGTAAAAAAACCCAATTTGCCCCTTTGAATGAAATTACATATTAATCCTGAGACCCTGCTGAATAGGACGCATTGTGGCTCTGGGCTAGCCTCGCTCTCTGAGGAGTCAGGACACACGTGCGCGTCACACTCACAGACACTTAATACACACAGGCATGCATCTCTGTATATGTATGCATGTATGAACCGTACACTGCAATTGTGCATGCACACCTGCATTCGTTATTCCCCAAGGCGCGTGTGTGCACACACACACACACACACACACACACACACACACACACACACACGCACACTCATGGTAGTTGGTGCTCAGGTTATTAAACCCTAATGAAGCTGCAGTGCCTCTGTGTTCCTCAGAGATGACGAAGGGGGATTTGTCTCTCCAAGCCCCAACACAGAGGAACAAATGAGGGGGAGAGAGAGAGAGCGAGAGAGAGAGAGAGACAGAGAGGCAGGGACAAAATGCATGTCGAGCCAGGGCTGCGGGCAAAACTGACAGCTTGAGACGACCAGGGCCACTCACTACAAACAGCTCAAAGCGGCATTCTCTTCATTAGGCTTGTGATGACAGTCAAATGCGGTCCTGCACTGAGCCGGATTAATTGAGCGAAGAAGAAACGGCACCGTGCTGCTGTACTATAAAGAGTCTAAGCGACTGTCTTGTCGTTATAGCAGCTCTGGGCGGTTAGGGCTGCTAAAGGGATATTTCACTTTAAAAAATAAATTGTGGTCATTTTATCGTCTACTCAGGCTTATGACAGTTGCTCGATTCAGTATTTAGATATTATAAAATTATAAATATATATACCAGTAAAACGCCCTGAGGGCGAGAAGCGAGGTCGCGTGCACACATCCGCCTGGGTGACGGCAGACTGCTGGGCGAGTGCTGGCGCTTTGGCATGGGGGGGTCAGATCAACATATGGAATGAATTCTACTGGCCATATATGGAGCGTGCGACCTATGGTCGCAAAAATATAAATGAAAACAGTAAATGTTTAGTTTAGTTTAGTTTATTTGCACATATGTACATAATAACAACAATATGGTAAAAACAAAGAAATACAGAAAGCAAATATTTCAATAAGAAACGAGATTAGTTACATACATGATGTGCTGGAAGTGCCAAAAAAAAAACCAAAGGGGCTTATCGAGTGGCCTTCCTATAGAAGCTACCAGTTGAGCTTAGATAAAAAAAAAATAATAATGAAAAAATATTCCAATAATAAATAACAAATAATAACATGACTAGGGCGTGTTGCCCCAAGTTTGTTAATAAAAATTGCAGTAATTGTCTCTTAAAAGAGCTGAGACTAGTACAGACTCTGATATGAGACGGTAAGTTATTCCAAAAGTGCGGTCCTCTGAACTTGATGAAAAATTGGGCCGAAGAAATTGTCCTGAAGAAAGCGGAATGAAGATCAATGGAAGCTCTGGTGTAATTATTATGGATTTCGTTATTAAAATGGAATACAATACAAATGAAAAAAACAAGTCCCCCTCACGTATTAGAGGGACAATATCAGTCACCAGAAAAAGGTTGGGTGTTTTCGATTAATCTATCATGGTTAAAATGAAGTTTGAAGTTATATCAAATATCTGAATACTGAATCGAGCAACTTAAAAACTCTCTGGATTGTTCACATAAGCCTGATTAGACGATAAAATTACCAAAACTTTTTTTGAAAGTTAAATATCCCTTGGGAGAGGGTTTTTTGTGTTCACTCAGTGTTGTGTGTGTTGCATGTGCTCAGGCTGTAGCCCGAAGGAGAAAGGCACGGGTGAGTAACGTGCTGTGGTGCTATCCACGCATCACTGGTGCGTTTGTTTTTCTTGATGGGCAGGTATGGGGCGGCGGCGCAAACAGAATGGAAGCAGAGCACTGAAGGATGGAAGCAGGCAAACAGAGGAGGGGGGAGGGAGGGTGGTTGATGTGAGGGAAACAGAGAGGTGACGAAATGAAAGATGAAGTAGAGGTAGTAAAGACAAGGGCTGTCTCACGAATGCAAGGATGAATGGATAGATGGGTCACAGTTATCACAGTATAGTCTTAGTTTAACTCTGAGGGTGTAACAATGGACCTGTATGCACGGGCCCAGTTAAATTAACATTGAGCATGGAGAGAGGGATGCAGGAAGTCATAGGAGGATGGACGGGGAGAGGGAGAGGCAGAGAGAGGGAGCAACGAAGTGAAGAATGGATGAAGCTTGAGTGGAAAATAGAGAGGGGTTATAGGAAATGAGCGTGGAGGGAGTGGTGGTGGAAGGACTAATGCAGGGACGGAGGCGGTATGCGTGACGTACGTATGGAGAGAAGAAAGGATGGATGGGCGGAGGGAAGGAGTGGTGGAGCATTAGAGGAGCAACACTGGGGGGCACGTAAAGGTTTGCAGCCTGGAATGGAAGGAGAAGCCATGGAACGGATGGGAGGGGGGGGGGGGGGGGGGGGCAGGGACTGAGCGACAGAGTAATAACAGGGATAAATGGAGGTATAGAGAGGGAAGGAATGATTGAGTGAATTAGAGTGGCGGAGGGAGGCATGGGGCCTGCGTGCTCCCTCTTCCATTGAGGAGTTTGATGGAGGCGGTTTTTTATCTGTGTGCCAGTTCATTAGAGGATTACCCACTGATAACTTACACTTATCACTGATTGAAAAAAGAAAGAAAAGAAAAAACAGCGCACATACACACCACAAAAAGCACAGACCCCATAGAGAAAACACACAGAAGTCCTATGGACAATGGTACACACAGTACACACACGCACATATAAAAACCTGCACAAATCAATGACCACACATACAAGCACATATAAAACCTGCACAAATCGATGACCACACATACAAGCACAGTACACAGAAGATATAGTACACTATGGACTACCACACACACACACCCATCCAATCCTCCTTTCCCGCCTCCCTCCGCCCTCACACACCTACTTCTTTGTATACTCCGACAATACAACTGTTGAGCGGTAATCGTGTGTGTGTGTGTGTGTGTGGGGTTGGGGGGGGGGGGGGGGGGGGGGGGTGACTATAGGAGGTTGACTAGCCATGTGAGAAAGCCTGCCATGGCCAGGTGTGCTTGGTAGATAAGGACAGACGGACAGCAGGTCCAACAGGTTACAGGTGAGATGCTATAGGCCACTGGCTGACGAACGGACAGATAAGTGTGGGACAGACAAACAGAGAGAGAGAGATAGAAGAGTATATTAAACGAGTGGTTCTCAAACTTTAATCATGTCAAATACCCGCAAATTCTATATGTATTTGCTGCAGACCTCCATCAGAACATATTTATAAATAATATAAGATTTGTGCTGTCGAAAATATAAAAATGTTTCACATTCAAGATTTCTTTTTGAAAATGAGTCTTTCACCATCAAACTGTCCAGCGTGATGACTGCAGTATCCAGCTCTAAGTGCTCTGATATAGGCCAATTAGATTATATTTTCACCGTGGTCTCAGATTCATGCTTCAGATTTGGAGTTCAGCATAATCATCAATCCAAAGGTTGTTACGTCTGAATTGGTTATCCAAGTAATTTGTTTTAGAGGTCAGGTCGGCAAGAGAGGACAGAATATTACCCAGCTCAATGTTAACTGATTTGTAGGAATTGAGCAGCATTGGCACCAATCATTAGTTTCTGCCTGTGAATACTAGGCTCCGAGTAATCATTGCTTAAACAGTACATTTATTTGTTAGGACTCCGACTTCTTCTGTTCTAGTCTTTGTGAAACGTATTTTATTGGTTGAGCAATTCATGTACTACTGAGAGTGATACGAACCCATTTTGTTGGCACGATCACCCTTATAAGCTAGTGTAGCAGTGTAGATAGGGTAACAATAGAACGCTGTCAAAGTTCTTGCTCCATTCGAGTGCTCTCAATTGCAGTGTGGCATTAGTCATTTCAGTCCAGCATTAAACTGATTAAAATGCACAAAGTCGTATTTGTAGCGTTCTTGGGAGCAATTTCAAAGTTTGGAGCATTGCACCTCACAGCATGCAGCACAAAACAGGAAACTGAATGTAAATGTACACTCTCAGTATTTATTTATTGAATGCAAAGTCTTTAAGCCAAGCAGTTGCCTCCTGATCTGCAGTATGGAGGGCGACTAATCCTCCTTTTAGTCTTTGGAGAGGGCAAGCTCTAAACATGTGCTTCTTTTTATTGCTCCTCTCCACAAGCACAAAGTCGGCATGGGCTACTGGCCCATTTGTGAAGGCTGGTTAAGCAGGGGCCTGAATCAATTATGGACTGCCGTGATTCTTTTCAGGTACTATGATTATACTAGGAAGATTTTTTATTTTTCTAGAAACTGTACAGAAAGTGTTAAAATGTTTATTTTTTATGTGGCCACACCAGTTCATTAAGTATACCTGTTTTTCACCTTAACACCACCCACCTGAACTTAAGCCTCGCCCACAGCTGTTGTATGATAAGGCTTTCAGCTTTGAGGAAGATTATATATATTATAACCACACCTGGGGGTCTATTAGCGTAATGTTAATTCCATAGAACCATACAAAGCAGAAAAAGTCACGCCACTCCATCTTTAAGGGTTGACCACTCTCTCCTTGTGAGGTTGAAGCATGGGACCTGTTGATTGAGGCCTGACACCAGGTGTTCCCATTTGTTTACCTTCCAAATTGGTCATCTATATGGAAGTCAGTGTTGAAGATTCCTTTGAGTAAATGCTACATGTATCGTTGGGTTGAACACTGTGTTGAATCTGCAGTAGCACTCAGGATTGAAAACACTTGAAAACTAAAAAGAGAGAGAGGGGGGGGGGGGGGGCCTTGAGGAATATGTGTAATTAAACAGATGGCGGCCAGTCACGGCTGAGAGAATGTCAGAACGAGGTTAACCAAACACCCAGCAGTGGAGATGATAGGGGAGTGAGAGGCAGACAGACATGAAGGAGAGATAAATAGATGGACAGACATTTGAAGAAGTGTAGCCTGAGCTAACGTGTGTAGGAACAAAGCCCACCCGAAAGGGTTGACTCCAACTTCTAGATCAGAGCGGCCAATGCGTTCTCCCAGGCTTTCGATTTTTGCCTGAGCTAACGTGTGGAGGAACAAAGCCCACCCGAAAGGGTTGACTCCAACTTCTAGACCAGAGCGGCCAATGCGTTCTCCCAGGCTTTCGATTTTTGCCTGAGCTAACGTGTGTAGGAACAAAGCCCACCGTGTAGGAACAAAGCCCACCCGAAAGGGTTGACTCCAACTTCTAGACCAGAGCGGCCAAAGGAAAGCCTGGGTACCGAGGCTACAAGAAGTGAGACTGAGGGAACTATGTATAGAATGAGAAACAACAAAAAATCTTGATGGGTGACAAAGGGAGAGGGAGGGAGATGAAAAGGCAGAGATGCAGATTATTGCACGGACCAAGACTTTGCAAGACTTGGATTTAGCGAGTATAAGAATACAAGAGAGAGACAGGGGAACAGACCGAGAGGGAGAGAGAGATACACAGTACGAGAAGAACACTGAGGATTGGCAACTATAAACATTGAAAAACTAACAGTGACGAGGAGAGAGATATACAAACAGTTGGACGAGAGCGAGCGAGGGAAACGGCAGGAGTTGGAAAGAAATAGCGAGCTGTCACAGATGAAACAATGTAAGGAACAGATGAGGCGCGGACAGGAGGTTGATGCTGAGCTCTACTGTGGTAACTCTTCTACACTTCCTCTTGTGAGTTTTTGTGTTTGCCAAGAAAACAGCAGTGAGTTGAGTTACAACCCATCTGGATGGGTTTCAACACCAGCTGCCTATAGCCGTCTGTAAGATAACAGTCACGCACAGATGCAACAAGACAGATACGGTCTGTACCACACACACACACACACACACACACACACACACACACACACACACACACACACACACACACACACACACACACACACACACACACACACACACACACACACACACACACACACACACACACAGCTGCCAACAAAAGGCCAAGCATGTCTACAGTATGAACACACAGATGGGGCGTCTGTAGCTTAGTGGGTAGAGACACCTTCTGGTATAATTGGTAGGTCACTGGTTCGCTTCCCCACCCGCCGTCTACGTCTAATAGCTACCCCCCAAGCACTCATCATGCCTCTTGTTGTCTGAGCAGCCATCAGCTGGGTGAAGCTGAAACCGAATTTACCCACACAAACCATGCACAAACTGCTCACACACACATACGCGCTAGAACAAATATATATATCCCAGCGCATCTGTCACACACACACACACACACACACACACACACACACACACACACACACACACACACACACACACACACACACACACACACACACACACACACACACACACACACACACACACACACACACACACACACACACACACACACAGTTATCATCTGTTGGCAATGTTACCCCAGAGTTTTGTCCGTCTGCATCTGATGACCTCTGTGTTTGAGCTGCCTCCATAAAACAGAGGCTGTATGGAGCTAACAGATTAACTCTGAGTGATCGGCCCGGACCAGCAGGCAGGCTCTCAGCCGGTGCTGGTGCTGCTGGTGGAGGTGGTGGTGTTGGGGCAGTGCAGTGCAGAGATGTCAGTACGGATGAGCTATATGGACATACAAGGCCCCCCTTCCGACAGCAACGATATTCATATGCACGTAGCATCAGCTGCAAACAGTGCTTCTATAATAGGACAGAAGCAGACAGGCGGACACATGCAGGGATAGGAGGAGGAGAGAGGGAGACCGGGAGAAAGAAGAGTTGTTGGCAGCCAGGGCAGGTGTGAGTATATGTGCTGGATAGATGGATGGATGGAAGGAGAGAGATATAGAGAGGGATGGAGGGGGGTTGAAGGAGACTGCATGAAGGGAAAAGAACTAGGGAGAGTTCAAGAAAGGATGCAGCTGCTAGGGAAATTGAAGCCACTGAAGTGTGTGTGTGTGTGTGGGGGGAGGGGGTAATAGTGGACAAGAAGGGGTAGTTACCATACAAGCACAGAGCAAGTGACTGACGAGGAGACTGCAGTGAGAACAAGACTGAGAGCGAGAGACAGTAAGTAAGAGCGAGAGGTGGAGAGGAGAAATTCTGATTAAATTGGTCCCCAGATGTTTCCTTCCACGGTGTCCTTGGTGACAGAGGGCAGACGATCCTCTAGACACACTCTGTGACTCAGATTCACTGCTCCCCTCATCTTCTGCCAAGTCACCCTATAGAACCGCACGCAGCCATAGTAGCTCTCATACAGTAATTAGATCTGCATCCATTTCGCAGTCACACACGCTGCAGAATGCAAGAGCAGGCTCGCACACAAAACAAAATGAATAAGTGGAATTAAATAGCAATATTGCAACTCAGAACTCATCTAATATTTAACCCGCAGGAGTAGTGTCCGTCTTTTGAGTCCCTCGGGCAGCTGCAAATGAGAAGGGGAAACTTGGTTTTCAGCATAATTCCTCCTCAGTTGGAGTGATAGGTACAGTATGATATAACAATGCTGTAACGCTGCAGGCAAGAGGTTAGAAGTAATGCTACAGTGACCTGTACAGTATGTATAATAGAACCGAAACGAGGTGTAGTGATGTAAGTTACAAAGCAGTAGAGATACCTCGAGTAGGGCATAGAATGGAAGTAACCATAGAATGGAACTACAGTAATCTTAACACGGAGATATCTCAGTCAGGAGTGACAGGCAGAGGCATCGCATTTTCATTCATGACGAGTAGAGTGGATAATGGGACACTCGAAATGGCACAGGAATTCTTATTTCAACAATGGTGGTTGTCACTTGAGACAGGCTTCCATAGAATATTGAGTGATGGAAATGAGCCCAGGTAGGAACAGCTTGTGGGGGTAGCCCAGTGGTGTCGGAGGCAGCAGCCTTAGTTTACCCAAATTTCATCCGAAAAAGTTTTTCTTTTTACAGTTTTTCACGATTGTTAACACACAAAAATCTAAAAACTTGACACAATTTGCACAACCTTCATGTACCTAATCGCTCGACACAATTTACACTACATCACCCTTCCTTTATCTGCATTAGCCTCTGACTTTCCTTCTTTTCTGATCAATTACACATTACCTTGTTGTACACTACAAACACTACACACAGACACAATGTTCAGTGTTGCACACACTTCTCCCATAAAATATCAAAGCATCAACCTACAACACATAGTCAAATCTGTAAACATTCAGATCTGGTGAGCAATTTGCAATCAGGACTGCAGCATAAAGGGACTTGAGAGCATCTGTTTTGTTTGGTGAACAATGGAGAACCTTGAAGAGATCGACAACCAGAGAAGGAGAGGCGTAAGAGTGAGAGGAGAACGAGGAGGAGGAGGATGGAGAGGAAGAGGAGAAAGAAGAAGGTAGTAGTAAGTAGCCTTGCCGAGCCATGAGGCCCATAGGGCAGGAGCCTATCTCCTGTTTCTGTAGCGTGAGGCAGCTTGATGTAAAGGTACACCCCCTGGACATGACGCTAGTATGTTGCAGGTACTTACCCCCAATCCAACCCTGTGTGTCAAGCAGGGAGGCACTGGGTCTTTGGTATGACCCGGCCGGGGATTGAACCCCAACCTCCAAGTCTCAGGGCAGACACTCTAACCACAAGGCCACTGAGCTGGTAGAAAGAAGAAGGAGAACGGTCTAATGAGATTCGGCAACTGTGGTTGACCATGTGCTCAATCATGGTTTGACCATGAGCGAGGCTGGCCAGAGGGTCCAACCCAATCTCAGCCGCTTCACAGTTGCTGGCATCATTAGAACATTTTTCTGTTCTATTCCTATATCACCTTTGAGCAGGCTTGTTTACAGTAAAAAGAAAAGGAAAGAAAACATATTTTGGCTGCATATTTGTGTGCTGTTTTATGTTTGACTATGAGAAAGTAGGCCTACACAGAGTCATTTTATAAAAGGAGAAATGGCTCATTCTCCAGAGTCATTGTCATTCATGTGTGTTCCATTTCTATGATTGTGTTTTCAATTTTGCACTTCATTGTGCTGTAAATGCTTGGAAGTGTGCAGCAAATGCTTAGTATGAATGAATTAATTACTTTATTTAAGTGTCATGCCACCTCGTGGCCCATCCCTCATGGGATTATATGACACCTTTTCATACATGTACAATCATTCGGATATACACGTCTTTTTACACAGTAATGCTGATCGTCTACTCAACATGAGTACAACAAAACAAAACAAAAATAAACAAAACAAAACAGCCCTTACTGGCTGTACATTGCTTGGTTGTGTGTACTCAATGGAATGGTACGTGTGTGTCATTTGAAAATATGGCTGTGTGTACCAAATGAAAGTACGTGTTCCATTTTGGGAACAGTTAAGAGATTTGTCATCATGGAAAAGGAGTGTCAGGGTTTAGCATTTTGTGTGGGAGGTTTTCAGTTTTGTGTGTGCAGTTTTGAGAATGCTGTTAGGTTGTGAAAAACGTGTGTTAACAATCAGAAAGAAACTGTAAAGGAGCTATATTTTGTCACCTCGACAACATCCAATCAAAGTGTCTAGATATCATGCACGGCAGATATGCCTGGAAACTAGTTCTTCACTTTCACAGGGCTGAGTGGTAAGAGGGAAGTAAGGAACAGAAGCCTGGTCTATACTTTGTTGCGTGTCGGTGTCGCTTGCCGGAAATAGCAGAACTACAATCAAGTATAAATTAAGCAAGAGAGTGTTGGGGCCAAATCGCCACCTGTTCACACTTTTGTAATCCCTCAAAATGGATTCAGAGCTCCGCAGCCGAGTCTGTCGGCAACTCCCATTACGTGTAGAGTTGTCGAATTTGCACCAGTCTTAAGTCCATTTTGGAGAGCAAGATCTAAAACCCCCACAGCGGCAGCACTAGACACTCAGTCATTGTGCTGCCCAGCGACTCTTCTTCACGTGTTACACATCCTAACCAAACCCTGTGCGTTCCATTGGCCACAGTGTAAAAAAAGGACCCACCATCGTTTCAAAAATGTTATATTATATTGTTATCTATATTCCACTTTTCTGTCCCCTATTTCTTATCCTGTCCATTTCACTCTGGCGCG
>NC_136799.1:23516928-23524428 GCF_951216825.1 Electrona antarctica | reverse complement strand
GAACACATGCTCCACCAGACTGTATACTAGCCTTCTAGAATGAACACATGCTCCACCAGACTGTATACTAGCCTTCTAGAATGAACACATGCTCCACCAGACTGTATACTAGCCTTCTAGAATGAACACATGCTCCACCAGACTGTATACTAGCCTTCTAGAATGAACACATGCTCCACCAGACTGTATACTAGCCTTCTAGAATGAACACATGCTCCACCAGACTGTATACTAGCCTTCTAGAATGAACACATGCTCCACCAGACTGTATACTAGCCTTCTAGAATGAACACATGCTCCACCAGACTGTATACTAGCCTTCTAGAATGAACACATGCTCCACCAGACTGTATACTAGCCTTCTAGAATGAACACATCATGCTCCACCAGACTGTATACTAGCCTTCTAGAATGAACACATCATGCTCCACCAGACTGTATACTAGCCTTCTAGAATGAACACATGCTCCACCAGACTGTATACTAGCCTTCTAGAATGAACACATCATGCTCCACCAGACTGTATACTAGCCTTCTAGAATGAACACATCATGCTCCACCAGACTGTATACTAGCCTTCTAGAATGAACACATCATGCTCCACCAGACTGTATACTAGCCTTCTAGAATGAACACATGCTCCACCAGACTGTATACTAGCCTTCTAGAATGAACACATCATGCTCCACCAGACTGTATACTAGCCTTCTAGAATGAACACATCATGCTCCACCAGACTGTATACTAGCCTTCTAGAATGAACACATGCTCCACCAGACTGTATACTAGCCTTCTAGAATGAACACATGCTCCACCAGACTGTATACTAGCCTTCTAGAATGAACACATGCTCCACCAGACTGTATACTAGCCTTCTAGAATGAACACATCATGCTCCACCAGACTGTATACTAGCCTTCTAGAATGAACACAAAAAGCAAGATATTTGCTGTCGGGCAGAAACCTCCTATGTCTCCATATTCTAACTTTTTGAGTTTCTTCATTAATGAATGCCGTCCCTGAGCGTTTTGAGCTTGTCGATCTGCTACTTTTGATGAAGTAACAGCCTTGAACATAATCTATGAGGTTTCCACCCGACAGTGACGATATCATAAAAACAAAGCATAGCCTGAGTAACATAATTAAGCGTGTGTGTGTGTGTGTGTGTGTGTGCACACGTCTCTATGTCCACATTTGTGTGTGCATGCTCAATCCTCCACATCATACATGTGTGCGCGGGCAGTTATAGGTCCTCTAGGTTGGGGGGAGGTAAGGGTGGGTTGTAAGAGTGCAGCAATGTTGTGTCGGTTGTAATTCCACTCTGACCCTTAATGGATGAGTTATTGATCCCCCCCCAAACACACACACACACACACACACACACACACACACACACACACACACACACACACACACACACACACACACACACACACACACACACACACACACACACACACACACACACACACACACACACACACACACACACACACACACACACACACACACACCCCCCTTGTTTCCCGGCTTTGCATAAATCACTTTGTGATTGACAGGTATGCCTAACGGGACCTATCTGTCCCACGGATGATTCCATCAGCTGCAGCATAAATGTACCAGGGGGATGAAAAGGTTCAAATCGGCAACAACAAAAACACCTGAATAACACTATTTTGATATCATGGTGAGCATTTTCCCAAACTGTATAATATTGCCAGAGATTTGCTCGCCCACCACACGTCAATACGTCACCATAGCCGCAGACTGAAGCAATGCACTGTAAGTGATTAGTTTGACCGGGAAAGATAAAGCGGTCTCCGCTGGCTACTAACAGTGGCTTGTCATTGGAGAAACACAGAGAGCGTCTCTCCAGGAAAGGAGGAGAGAGAGCATTCTGGTCGTCTGCTGGCTATTTAATTATGGCGCCCGTGAGCTCCATCCTTCCGCCCGTCCGACGGTGGTCCCCGCTAACAATGGCTGGCCCCGCGAGTGGCTTTGATTGATCTGAGCCAATTTGTGGATGGCCGTGAAAAGACAAAGAGTCAGTGATAGATAGAGGGAGGAAGTGAGAGACACTTAACCCCTAACTGCTGCTCCCCGGATGTCCTATTAAGACCCGAGGCCCATTCTAATAGAAATAAACCTGTACGTGCCCGTCAGCTACCGGCCTACTTGGGAACCATGCAACCCTGTTTGCTCCCCTGTTTACCATTTTCGGATTGATATTGTTCAGGCCTTGTGGAAATGTGGTGTTTAACTTTACAATCCACTGCTTTTCTGTAAATCTGCGTTCCCCCTCCATCCAAGTTTTGTTGTGTTCTATACCACAAACTTCCATGGCACTAATTCCATGTGTCATGAAATGAAATGCTGTACAATTAATAATGTTGTTTCTTTTGCGTTATTTATATTATATCTATGTTGGTTTAGTCTATCTGCTATTGTGTTTCTAGTTTCACCCACATATTGAAGGTTGCACTTGTTACATGTAATTTAGGTTAGTGTTTGAGCTAGGTAGGTTGTCGGTCTAATGACAGTCAGACCAATAGTATGTCTAAACTAAAGCCTGTATTTCTTATTTTTTTGATACCCATAAAATGACACAGATGCTTGCTTGATTGATTGATTGATTGATTGAATACAGTTAGCAGCATAAAAAAAGCACAGAAGAGTACAGTTTAATACAAATACGCTAAAAGGATTTAACCCAAGAAGCACTATGGCTTGTTTCCATTGGGGTCCTGTGTATTCAATTAATTGAAACATTTAGTGATAAATCTATACAATATGCAAAACATTATAAACAAGTACTGATCAAAAAGAAAAATATGTACAGTAAACAGTTCGGGGGGCATTTGATTGCTTGTACAGGAAGCCAGTACAGTAGGGCATTCCACATTTCGGTGGCATAGCATTAGAAAGAATTTAACGGAATCCACTGCTCCTAATAGTTAGGATGGGCAAGTGAAGTGTGGTGGTCTGGTGGACAAATTCCACACACAATGTACTGTAGCCTACTGTAGTACAAAATACCCCAACAACTACTAAGGGGAATGATTGGAACTGTGGGACTTATACATATGGAGGGATGGTGAGAGAGAGAGAGACAGACAGTGAGAGAGACAGAGGGGGGGACAAACTGACACAGGCATGCAGTGAAGAATGAATAGACGGACGGCGGGAGAGAGAAATAGGGCGAGACAAAAGGGGGATGAAGCAAACAGAGGGAAAGATTGAGTGAGGACGGTAGGGAGAGGAAAGGGGGATGGAGAGGATGGTGGCGTTATTGGCACAGTGTGCTCATGAACGCACTGTCAAACACACAGATGTGACACAGACAGACACATACGCGGCCGCCACGCTCTTGACCCCCCCCCCCCCCCCCCCCCCACACACACACACACACACACCAACAACCAACAAACCAGAAGTTCTGGTCCAGAACACAGACACTCACAAAACAGCACTTGCCTGCACGCCAAAGTACATAGATAAAGCAAACACAGTGTGTGCGCACACTGGAACACGCAGTACACACAAGCAAACATAAACACACACTAACATGTATACAGTACAAACAGTATATGCCTGGTCATAAGCAACAATTGAAAGTCTTCAGTATCTGTCCTTCCGTTCTCTCCCTCTCCACACACACACACACACACACACACAGTAATTTGGTGTTAAGGATTGCATTGCAACGTATCTGGGGAGCAGAGGCTGGCTGTATTTGCATAAGTGGGTATTATACATTGGGCCACTGAAAGATGGTTAAAGAATATGAGGCAAACCTGCCCCTAACCCCCCCCCCCCCCCTCACTCCAGCTCTCTACACTCTTTATTTCCCTTTGTCTGTCTCTATTTTATGTCCATCTGCGTCTTGTGACTGTATTTCCCATCCCACTTTCTTACTCTGGCTCTCCACTATCCTATCTCCATGTTGCATTCTCTCGTTTCCTCTCTCTTGTCCTCCCATGACCCCCATAAACAAGCGCACGCACACATGCACGCACGCACACACGCACACACGCACACCCGCGCACACACACACACACACACACACACACACACACACACACACACACACACACACACACACACACACACACACACACACACACACACACATACACACACACACACACACACACACGCACACACACACACACACACTTCATCTTCCATATTTGTTGCGTTGCAAATGCTTATGCTCTGCCCAACTTTTCTCCCCCTTATCGGCCTCCCTTAACTCCTAGGGTGAGAACTTTTTCAATTATCCCTCCCTCCCATCTCCGAGGGTGAGGGACGAAGGCGCTGTTCTGGCAGGATAAAAAGTGTCCGCAGCGGAGAGAAAGAGAGAGGAAGTGGCGGAAGGAGGGAAAGAAAGAACGAGTGAATAGAAGAGAGAGAGAGAGAGAGAGAGAGAGAGGACAGAGGGGGGTTGGGGTAGGGTTTACTGTTTTTTTTTTCCAAAAATGTCATCTTTCATTTTCATCAAACGTCCTTGAGATCTAAATAACCCAGGGATGTGATCATGCTCTGGTGTCCTCCGTGCAGGCGGAGAGGGTTCCAATACTTTTAAAGACAACATCAATGCTGCCTGCCATCATCCATCCAGGCCACCCCGTCTGCACACAACCTAATGAATGTCTCTCTCTAATACACTCACTCACTCACTTATTATTATCCTACAGTGGCCTCCTGTCCAAAACTCTCCGAACACAACACACCCCCTGGGTCTTTTTGTTTTGTTTGGCATGACTACAAAAAATGAAACTGTATACACTCCTCCTGTTTGTCTCTTTGTTGTGCCACCTATCTCTCTCTCTCTCTCTCTCTCTCTCTCTCTCTCTCTCTCTCTCTCTCTCTCTCTCTCTCTCTCTCTCTCTCTCTCTCTCTCTCTCTCTCTCTCTCTCTCTCTCTCTCTCTCTCTCTCTCTCTCTCTCTCTCTCTCTCTCTCTCTCTCTCTCTCTCTCTCTCTCTCTCTCTCTCTCTCTCTCTCTCTCTCTCTCTACCCCTCGCTGTAGCCAAAACCCCTCTCCACCCATTCACTTTTCCCCGCGCCTCCTTTCATTTTCTAGCTGACTATAAAACCCCTTCCTCTCTCACACTCTGTCCTTGATTTTCTCTCTCTTTCTCATCTACCCGGTCCAATTTATTTATTTCTCCATTATTTCACCTTTCTCTTCCTGATTCCAAGTTCTCTCTCTCCAGTCCCCCTCCCCCCGCTCTCTCTCTCTTTTTCTGCAGGGTGAAACATTAAAATGTATTTCCGGGTAGTTAACACCGTCAGCGGTGCATTGTAACAATACTACCGGTATTCATTGCGACCGTATGTTGTTGATCCTTTCCCACCCGTCCTTCCTCTTCGATGTCTTCCTTTTGACCGATGCCTGTCAATTCAAATTCTAGACGCCCCAAAGTTATTAGTAGAGTTCTCAACAGGCCCAAAGATAAAGGCCCCTGCCCTACCTGGGCCCTCATCAAACCCTGTACACTCAAGACACTGCCCCCACTGCCACCCTTAGATCTCCATATATGGAGCTGACCTGTTCTGACATCCATGTTGATCTGACCTGTCAGGCGTGACAACAGGACACTTATGATATTGCCATTGACTATTACAAATATATAATTTTGTTCAGTAAGATAACTCACAAATAGATTTAACCAATAACCTAATTATAGTATGAGAATACAAGTGTGCATATACCATTTTATCTTGGCGCTCGGCTCTGCTACATTTTTCTCCCTGCTCTGCACAATTAAAAAACCATCATTAAACATTAAGAGCAGGGAGATAGATATACAATAACACCCACCCATGGGGAACAAACTAATAGCGGAGTCCACTGGTGGTGCTGGGAAGGTGGTGGGAGCAAACAGGCAAGTACCAACAGTCCAGGGACAAATAACAGCAGGAGGATGACATAGGACCCAAATGGACCCTTATGGAGACTAGCAGGACACTGCCAAAGGCATCAAGAACTGCCAGCCAGCAAACTGGTGCTCTGGGAACCAACACACGGGCATCGATCATGAGGACGTCCCACGCTAACATACGTGGATGTACTCAAGAGCGATGCAGGAGTGCAAAGTACCAACGAACTGGCCAGATGTATGGAGAACCGGGATGACTGGAAACGACGATGGAGGGCTCGTCTGAGGACGACCTAGAGAGAGATCTGTAACTCAGAGAGTGTAAATGGAACAAATTTGTACACTCTGAGTTAAATTAACAGTGATTTTACAATATAAATTGGGGTCGCAGAGGGGGGGGGGGGGTCCATGTCAAACTGAGTGTCCTTGAAATTAAAATGGTTGAAAATCACTGTTAGAACCATGGAAATTATCCCTTATGGAGGTCCTTGGCATATATTTTCAAATGGGGGGTCTGTCGGCAAATAAGCATTCATTTGGGGGTCCTTGACATTAAAAGGTTTGAGAACCACTGGCGTATGAATCATGTGTAGTAGCATTGTAATACACCTCCGTATGCGCCCATGAGCATAGCATGAAGCCCCTCGAGTACATCTGACTGAACTCACTCCGCAAGCTACGTATCATTTGTAAATATCCACAGGTTGACAAACTTTGTTTAAAAACATTCTGATCTGGTCTGGTCTGAATACATTACCTCTCTCTCTCTCTCTGTAAGTAGACCCAGCTGCAGCTTTATACACACTGTGCAGAAGCTACTGTAGCATTAGATGAAATCAGGTGAAAAATATCCTCTCCATTCTGTGTATACAGTATAGTACAGTGTGTGTGTGTGTGTGTGTGTGTGTGTGTGTGTGTGTGTGTGCGCTTGTGTGCATGCCTTACAAACTGAAATAACCATGGCCAGAGATCTTGTCTTGTAAGTCACCTGTCGCCCTTCTGTGCATGCGTGAGTGCGTGCGTGCGTGCGTGCGTGCGTGTTCCGTAGCCATTTCGGAGTTACAGAAGTGTGTAATTCCATCTGTCAGAATCTACCTCCCTGGGATGCACCCTGCCTGCCTGCCTGCCTGCCTGTGTGTGTGTGTGTGTGTGTGTGCGTGCATGTCTGTGTGTGTGCAGTTGCACGGTATCGGGCCATGTGTATTTGTGTGTATTTAAAAGTACCTGGTTGTGTGTATTTGTGTGTACAGCACATGTGTTGTGTGTATTGCCCCATGTGTGTGATTGAAATTGTGTGCACCTGTCAGTCTGCGTGTGTACTGTGCATAGGCGTGTGTGAGTGTCTGTGTGTCATGCACATACACACAATGCACACCCACAGTGTGTGTGTGTGTGTGTGTGTGTGTGTGTGTGTGTGTGTGTGTGTGTGTGTGTGTGTGGGGTCACCAGCCAACATGCACACACCAGGCTTGCTTGCCTTTCCTGTTTCCTCACTGCTTCTTCCTTGTCCTGTTAGCATTTCCCTCAATCTATCTTTACTTCCTGACTGCTCCCTCATTCTCTGTGTGTGTGTGTGTGTGTGTGTGTGTGTGTGTGTGTGTGTGTGTGTGTGTGTGT
>NC_136799.1:23426520-23516728 GCF_951216825.1 Electrona antarctica | reverse complement strand
TGTGTGTGTGTGTGTGTGTGTGTGTGTGTGTGTGTGTGTGTGTGTGTGTGTGTGTCTCTCTCTCATCTGGTTATCATAGATAGAGCTTATGGGCAGGGCTGTTTTTATGTACAGGAAACTATAGGCATGCTCTGTAATGGGGGCTGGGGGGGGGGGTAAGAGCACCCATGCAAAACGAAAATTTACCGATCTACAAGTTCTCAATGCGATTTGGTGTAGAGGGGAAAAAAGGGCAGACCACGTATTGAGAGTTTTAAATGTGGTTAAATGTCTGGAAATGCAAATTAACAAAAACATAGTAAGTCTATAAAGCTATATGAAATCAATGGGGAAAGTCATGATTATGAAATTTTACTTGTCGATTAATTGTCACTCAAATAATTCTATATTAACGATTTAATTGTGTTTGTCATTGAACATTGGAACATTATGAATACAAAAAAAAATTTCTAGTTGGCTTTTAGGCTTCATAAAGAAAGGTTGTACAGGGGCAGATATGACAAATACTTTTGCTTTAAAAACAATAATAGTGTGAATAGCCGGATCTACAAGCTCAAAATGTACAGCTTGGTCCCGTGACACATAGCAGTTATGTGCTGCTCGTTGCATGGCTTTCTCCCTGCTTTCCTCAGAGAACTATTGGACCACCGTCCTGTGTCTCTAATGTATTTCTCCCCATGACAC
Organism: Electrona antarctica; assembly: GCF_951216825.1. Classification (NCBI taxonomy): domain Eukaryota; kingdom Metazoa; phylum Chordata; class Actinopteri; order Myctophiformes; family Myctophidae; genus Electrona; species Electrona antarctica. The sequence goes on along the minus strand of NC_136799.1, from coordinate 23,516,044 downwards.
CATATGAAAGCACCACCTCACAAATACGTGTCGCCGACTTGCCTCAACAATTACTGACCTCACCCTCCATCATCTCGTCCTCTCTGTCTCCCGCCATCGCTTCCTCTCCACACTTTTTGTCTCACCTCTCCCGCTCTCCTCCTCCCCCCTTGTCATCCAATCGCTTGACTCCCAATATGTTTCACCTTTCCGCCTTCATCCCCACCCTCTCTCTCCCTGTCTCCCTAGCTGTCTGTCTCTCTCTCTCTCTCTCTCTCTCTCTCTCTCTCTCTCATTTCCCATGTGGGATTGCTATACAGAGCTATAGAGGCCTGAGCTTGTATTACCCTGACCACAGTTATTTAGACATGGTACGACAGGTACGGAAATGAAATCACCAGCTGCCTGTTTATGTGTGTGTGTGTGTGTGTGTGTGCGTGCGTGCGTGCATGTGTGTTTACCATTCCATTACCGTTTCCCTCTCATTCATTCACTGTAGCATGGGTTGCTGCAGGGCTATTTTTAGCTGTCCGTCAGCGTCTCGTAAAAAGCCCCAACAGACAGACATTTATTCAGGCGGAGTTTCGCCACAATCATCAACCGGCTGCATGATTGATATCCACAACCTTATGAAAGATCATTGTTCAGAGGCGCTCTGCGGGGTAAACAGAGCTATTACTACAGCAATGAGGTGATGCTCTTTATTGGGATTACAGGGAAGGGTGATGAGGAGGCCATGTAGAATCCATAAGAATTAACGGTAAGCAGAGGGCGCATTTCTTAGCAACTTAAACCACAGAGGGTTTAAGAACCGCAGAGGTTCTCAAACTTTTTAATTTGAAAGATCCATCACTCTGAGAGTGTGGGCTACACACTCAAAGTTACAGACCTGTAAGCCACCCTGAGGGTTGAGGATCCCTGGACCCCACTTTAAGAACCACTTTCCCTAAACGTAATAATAATACTTGGTTCACCAGGGTCCGCTCTTATTCCCCCCCTCTACACCAAATCCAAACCTAACATAGACAATCTAAAAGCTCACAACTGTCCGACGAATGTTTCACCCTGAATCTGGGAACCCATCGGCAAAAAAGGAAAGAACTGCGCCCTCTGCTGTTTGTTTCCTTAGGCAGCTCAAATCTGTTCTTGAGAGATTAGGGTTCAAGTAGTCTTGCGTGGCCAGACTGTTGCCTCTCGCACTTTTCTAATGACGCATGGAAGCTCTGATCATGAGTAAAATATAAAGCGGAAGTTCCGTTTTGTCTTTACGGTCACTCAAATTTATCCTAATATAAATCAAAATCTAAGCATACAGTATATAGCTTGCTGCTTAGCAGAAATGGAAATAAAATAATAAAACGTAAATATATTTTGAAAAATATGAATGGAAATACAAGGTTTCTGCACAGATGTGGTCATTTCCCACAGCAAGGTCAGTTGTGCTTTATAGTATAGTATAGGAATTCTCTGCTACCCATTGTATCTCAAAAATTATTTGTATTTTATGAACATCTTGAATGGTTTTTCATCCTTAGTGGCTCTGCAAGACACTGGGGAGTTACATCTAATGTCTTACAAAGCCAGAGAGTGTTAAAGGCATGAATAATGAAACAGGGAAATGAAAACCTTGGAAGGGCAAAACAGAACCTAAGGCTTCTTACAGCGTTGAGTTTGACAAAGTAGCCCAGGTCCAGAAGGTCAAACATTGGTGAACTGATGCTGTGAGACTTTCGAAAACGTTTGGTATCCACAGCCTCTGGATGTTCCTCAGCTGAACTCTAGCAAACTGCTGAACAACTGCACTATAGTGGGAACACCACGCTGACTGTAAATTGAAGCAGAGATTACAATAATAAACCCCCTTGTGGTTGTTAAAAGGGGCCGATTCAGGGCCCTTCATGCATTTTTAATAAAGCTCTTTATAGTACCATGGAGGTGCCTCTATTCAGATATTCACCATAAAAGCACAGGAGGACACACGTCCACTAAACTTTTTCCCTCACATCAGAACACACTTCATATACACCCACAGTAAAGGAATGATCCCAACAGGGGTGTGACCTTTAAAATGATGCTAAAATCGCAGGCGAGTGTTTTGCATCAAAACCTTTCACACGGTTGATGCCCCGCTTGTACAGTTGGCCTTTATTCACTGTTTAAAATCAACTTTGTTTTAAAATAAATGGTGTGCATTTATTGCAATAGTCACGTTCTGCGTGGATGTACTCGTGACACAAGCAACAGTTTGAATAAATTAATTTTCGGGCGAATTAGTCACATGAAATACATGGCATGCCCCCCATGGTATGTAAGTACCTTAAGAATGTCACTTACATCCTAAATCATTCTAATTTAGTACCTAGTCATCACAAATCCCTGTTCAGGTGCAGTCACCGTGTCAGCCATGCACCTCTAGTCCTCCACTTCTCTCCGTTCTCCTGACAAAGTCCTGTCAAACACCAGCTCCTCATCCTCCTGAGCCGCATCAATATCCTGTTTTGCTGTCTGCTAGTATCATACGGTTCGGCTGGGATTTCGACGCAACCTTGACTTGGCCTCGAGGTGCCCAACTGTTGTCAGAGCCAGAGATGTCAGAGCCAGAGATCCTGCATAATATTCCATTTAATAATTTCACTGTGCAGCACCTCAGGATCAAGGAGATGGGTCGCACACACCAAGGCTGTGGTTGAAAAAGTTTTATTTCAAACCATATGACAGTGCAGCACCTCACACCTCACACCTCACACCTCACACCTCACATTATTAACATCGTTCCACCCCTCATATGAGAAACTCTAAGCTACTGCACATCCACAAAGAGCAAAAGCAAAAAAAAGTAGGAGGGAAAAAAAATCCACGATAGATTCTGTGGGCATTGGCTTTCTCAGGGCCCTGGGGGCCCACATAGGGCCCACATGGGAGGTCTTTCTCAGGGCCCTGGGGGCCCACATAGGGCCCACATGGGAGGTGGCTGGGGCACAGGGTTCTCAGGGCCCTGGGGGCCCACATAGGGCCCACATGGGAGGTCTTTCTCAGGGCCCTGGGGGCCCACATAGGGCCCACATGGGAGGTGGCTTGGGCACAGGGTTGGTTCTCAGGGCCCTCGGGGCCCACATAGGGCCCACATGGGAGGTGGCTGGGGCACAGGGTTGGGGATGGGCTGTCTGAAGTTCTCGACCTGGGGAAATGTTAAGATCTGATCTGTAAATGTCATTCCATCCCTTGGCTGTCTTTCAAAAAAAGAAAAAGAAAAAAAGCGAAGAACCTTTCTCTTTATCTCCGGGTTATCTTCCCCCTCTCTCTCTATCTTTCTATCTCGTATCTTCTACCATCGTATACTTTCCTTCAACTATATCACTCTCTATCTCTCCATCTCTCCAAAATGCTACACTACCCTTCAGAGCTCTCATTTACCTTTGAAACACACTTGCATACTTGCCAATAGCACTCCTCTCGCTTCCCTTCTCCGTCACACACACACCCACACCTGCCCCATCAATGACAATCACCTCTCTCTCTCTCTGCCTCTCTTGCAGTCTCCATTTCTCTGTTGCTCTGCCTTACACACAAACACACCCGCCAAAGGCCTCTCTGCACGCCAGAAGGCACCTTTTCTCTTTGAGCAGCTTTCCCAAGAAATGTCAGTGAATGGTGGGCTGGAGGCTTGGGGAGGCTTGGTGAGGCGATAGTGAGGAGGAACTTGGAGAAAAGGGGGGAGGTCTCGAGGGAGAAAAGTACGTGAGCGTGTGGGGAGGATTCACTGTTTTTCATAAGATCACATTATCTGGAGAGAGCAGGGTGTGCCCATCACCAGAACACTGGCAGGAGGCAAGGGGGTGGGTGGAATAAACACAGAGAGAGAGAGCGAGAGAGAGAGAGAGAGAGAGAGAGCCAGTCCACACACTGTAAGCTGTAATGTCCCGTCCTCACAAATTGCAAGAACAGTGATTTAGCATTGATGGTTTACATTTTACAGAATGAAATTTCACAGCTTGTGTCGCTTAGTTGTTTCATTTGCGGCCGGGATGACGGGATCGAGTGTCAATTTCACGGTGACTTTGTCTCACACACTGATGTAAGCTTCAAAGGAAAAGGAAATGTCTTCGGCGGTAGGAAGGAACACATAATCGCCGACATGATATGCACTCACACATGCTCATTCTCAGTACATGTGCCGCTCTCCGTAATCTGCAATGCCGTTTCCTGTGCACGCACGCACCCTCATATGCACATGCATTACATGTACGGCATAGGAACCACATTTGTTCAGACAGACAATAAATGTATATTTATTGAGCATAAATTTATACAGCATAAATATTTAAGCATATTTGGCATCACGGCTCTGTGCCATTTAATTCATTCCCTGAATGAATTATAATAAATGATTGCCTCCTAGATTTGACAGGGAATGGCATGAAATAGACCCCAAAATAGAACCCACAGGTAGATGCTGGGGTGGTGGTGGGAGCACAAAGTAGCAGCAGAGCAGCAAGAAGAATGAGCTGTGAGCAGGGAGGTTAAAATAGCCCGCCCCAATCAGATGGAGTAAGCATGTGACTGATATATATAGACCATATTCACACAGCGGCCATGTTGGCATTTTGCATTAAAAAGCAGGGTGGTAACGGGGTGGCATTTCATTAACTTAATGGCAAGATATGACAATATGGTCTATTGACACTCCTGTTTTATGCTAAATCAATTAACTATGGCTGCTAACATTATTACTGACGCTTCTCCCATCTATCTATACATTGCAGGAATATGTGCATGTGTGTGGGTTAATTAACTAGACCAAGCACCACCTTACTCCGGAACGATGCAACTTGGAAGTGCATGCCCCACCCAGTTATGTAATTGCCATTGTACCCATTTTCAGAGTACCTGTTGTCTGCCTGTGTGCCTTTGCCCATTTATCAGTCGAATCAGTGGTTGTGGACAACTGCCGATCCGAGCGTCTGTGCCAAGCACTACGCATCCTCATTGGGCACCGGACTCATTGGCCAACTTTAACCATTAGGTTCAGCAAGGACTACAGCCATGTCGCCGTGCCTCTCATCTGGCTCACCTCCAAGTGAAAGAGATGCTTCACATCCGCACCTATCCTCATCCAGCCAGACCTTTCCATTTCATGGTGGAGGTTGATGCCACTCAAACAGAGGTCAGGGCGGTCCTCACCCCATGCCTCTGACCACAAAGTCTTTGTCCTCAGCTGGAAAGGATTATCTGAAACCGGAAACTTCTAACTGTTAAGCTCACCTTGGAGGAATGAGACAGAACACCCGTTTGTTGTGTGAACCGACCGTGAGAATCTATCTACAATACAGAGGCCAAATGCCTCAATTCCCATGTCAAGCCCACTGGACTTTTCTTTCAGCCACTTTAACTTCACACTCACACAGTGCTCCTGAGCTCGGCTGTGGTGGGAATCCCTTACGCACGAACAAACAAAAACTAATGCTTCCATTGTCAAATTCAAGCTTCTCTTCTTATGCGGATTCAAACCTGTATCCGCAAATCATGCCCCAGTATGTGTGTGTGTGTGTGTGTGTGAGAGAGTGTGTGCGTGCGTGTGCGTGCGCGGCTGCGCGCACGCTCCTTTACTGCCGCTCACTCACCTGGATCCTGCACACCTGCCATTAATCAGCTCTCACCTCTCCTGCAAATAAACCCTGGCTCATCACCCCCTTTTCATCAGATCGTTGTTTCATCTCCAGTGCTAGTGACACGCTTCAGACCTCCAAAGTTTAATGATTAGTTCTTCGTGTTTGAAGATTGTACCAACTGTCAAAGTCATTCCTCATATGCCTGCTTGTCTGCTCGCTTGCCTGTTAACCTGCTTGCCTGCCAGCCTGTCTGCCATTCCAGCCTGTCTGCCATTCCAGTCTGCCTGCCAGCCTGTCTGCCATTCCAGTCTGCCCACGGCATAAACCTCACCTTCTTGTCTCTTGTGTCCTGCATTTGGGTTTGCTCTGACCTTTGTCACACACACACACACACACACACACACACACACACACACACACACACACACACACACACACACACACACACACACACACACACACACACACACACACACACACACACCATCCCTGGGAGGTAGATACTGACAGATGGAATTACACAGTCCTGTAACTCCGAAACAGCTATGGAACACACGCGCACTCACACACACACACGCACGCACGCACGCACACACGCACGCACGCACGCGCGCAAGACAGGTAACTTTCCGAGACACCTGGCCATGCATGTTATTTTTGCAGCACATTTGTGAGGCACACACACACGACCATGAACGTCCAGCCTGTACCTGACACTGAGGAAGCGTTCCTACTTGCCATGCAGGGGAACACCTGAGAAACTTCATGAAGAGATGAAGTAGAGTTAATTAAACATGAGGCATTCGTCAAAAGGGGATGGTTAATCTTTACACACGATTATCTCATCTGATCTGTGATATTTCATAGCTGATGTGTCTATCTTGAGACCACGCTGGCACACGACGGCACGCATTTTTCACACATACAGTACACACACACACACACTCATTCTGCTTACACACAAAAAACGCTAGGCAATTTATCCAGCCAGTGAAGAGCAGGGATGTGGGTGTGCGTGCGTGCTTGCATGTGGCACTGCGTGCTGTGTGGGTTGACGAATGACATTTCTATGCACTTTTATGCCCTTTACATGTTTCAATCAACATCAATCAACATTTGGAACGCAGCTCTGCATAACTAATAACACTAAAGCCTGGAGACAGCGAAGGGGAGGGAGGGAGAGAGAGAGAGAGAGAGAGAGAGAGAGAGAGAGAGAGAGAGCTAGGGCATTTAGAGATCCTTTCAGTTAGAGGATAATAGGGTCAAAAGTTGCTGTAGACCACATTGATAAACACTGTCACACACACACACACACACACACACACACACACACACACACACACACACACACACACACACACACACACACACACACACACACACACACACACACACACACACACACACACACACACACACACACACACACACACACACACACACACACACACACACACACACACACACACACACACACACACAGCTGCTCCCTACGAGGATTGCAGGTCTTTTGGAGGGGTTTGCCAACTAAGGAAATTAACTTTGGCTCCTAAAAGTGTTTCACGCTACGTTATGAAAATCTGACGCACACAATCTTTTGATGAATCTAAATTGGAGGTGACTTTGGAGGCGGTGGGGGTGGGTGGGTGGGGGTGGCGGGGGGTGGCGAGTTAATAGAGGCAGATTATAGCTTCTTCTTTCTCCCCAGCTGGCTCTCCTCTGCTCTCCTCTTCAGCTTTGAGGAGCCAGGAGCCGTTATCATCGCTCTTTGTCAGGGGATGGTCTGTAGCTCAGAGGAGCGTGGCTGTTATCACCATTTGACTTTGTTTCTGTATCTGTCTCTATCTGTGTCCCTTTCAGCACACTGTACACACTGTACACACTGTACACACTGTACACACTGTACACACTGTACACAACATACAGTCACAAACACATTGGTTCTTTCAAGCACATTGGTTCTTTCAAGCACACGCGTACTGTAGATACAAACAAACAATATATACATACCTACACACAAACACACAGCAGAGTAGTACCGTCATCTAATCCCCGCTTTTATTGTTCAGACATAACAATAGCTACTTCACTGTGAGTGGGCCACCCCTGCGCTTTTGTTGACGATAACACCAGCAATTTTCTCTGACTATGATCTTCTCCAATTATACCCCCTGGCTAGAAGCTCTAATGGTAGATAAGCGACTTGGAAGCTGTACACAAATTGGCTCCATTTGATGATGTTATCAATATTAGCGAGGACAAGGGAACAACCAGACTGGTCACTTCCTGTAATACACAGTGTTAGCCAATGTTCATTGGCTAAAATCCTAAATACACAATAAAATGGCGATCAGAGTTATTTTCATTGCACATCATCCTGCAGCTGGGTGGCCAAGTTGGTTAAAATCTCCACCCTGTAATGGAAATGACCCAGGTGTCCGCTGGAACAGTGTTAAAAGTGTTCTTGAGCAAGAGAGGGGGAATTAATCATTTGCTTATTTCCAGTTAATTAACCCATTTAGACATGAGACCAGATTCTACAAATGTCTTCTAAATCATGACCGTTTTCTGAAAAACCCTATGTTTCTGTCAGTGATTATCAAACTATTTCATATCAAGGACCCCCAGAATTATTATTTTATTGGCCACGGACCCCAATTTCAAAATAATGATGTAGTTCCAGGGACCCCCAGAAGCAAAGATTTGAGTTAAAAACGTTCGCTCTGAAAGAATATATATATTCAAAGATTTGCGCCACATTTTAACGATTTTTAAGTGGTGCAACCACTTCTTTAAGTAGCTTTGTGTGTGCCTACCTGGCTGGCTGGCTGCCTGGCTGGCTGGCTACCTGTGTCTGAGCACGGAAATTGCATTTGGTTGGTTTTCAAAACCAAGTGTCACTGTTGTGCAGCCTAACACACACATACATATTAACTGTATATATGATGATTTCAGGTGTATCAGTACAGTACAGTACAGTACAGTACAGTACAGTACAGTACAGTACAGTACAGTACAGTAGAGGGACCCCATGGGGACCCCCACATGGTAACTGTCATTTCTTGACCGTTTCGGACATAGGGCGGCTCGCCGGAACCGGGCCGGCACCCTGCAGGTCTGGAAGTTCCCGGGACCCCCGGGGACCCCCACACAGAGTTGCACCACCAAAATGGGTTCCCGTCCAGAATGGCTTAAAAGAAGTTGTACAGATTTACATCAATGAAAGGAAATGATGAAACAAGGTATCCTGGATTGAGAATGATCAGTATCGAATAATATAATAATCAAAAAGCACTAGCCATAAATAGGATTGTAAGTGGAATAATATACAACAATAATATTATAACTGCGTAGGGGATGAATTAGAGGCAAAACAAATTCAAGAGATAGTGATGAAATACTGAAGTAACACCTCATCACTCTATGCTTTTCTACCTGCTGGGAGCTCGTGTGTACTTTCCAGGGACGTGCACACAGACATCAAAGGGGGCTTCAGCCCCTGCCCTTTTTCCCGTCTGTAAAACAACTGCCCTCCCCAGACCATGAATGCAACATTTACTATGGTGAAAGTAATGCAAATGCCACTCCTATCCTTTACTTGAGAGCTTGTAGATCTGCTATTTTTGTCCAAAAGTGCCCTCTTACAGGATTTCAGCCCCTGCCCCTCTAACACTCTCTGCACGTCTCTGGTACTTTCTAGCTAGGGCACCAATCTGTGTGAGAGATGAAACAAGGCTGCTGGTATTGTGGTTAGATGTTGTCGTGTAACTGAGCCCTGAGGGAGAAACATCAAGGGCCGTAAGAAATGCCAAGTAATTACACCACAGAATGCACAATGAGTCATCATGTCCTCCTCAGAGCACTTTATCCCACGTGAGTAGGGAAGATAAATGCTCCAAGGGGTTGTATTGAGTGTAAAATTCTACTAATATGTTTGTGATTCCCCCCCCCCCCCCACTCAGACCACCTACTGGAGTGCTTAAAGTATGTCCCTTAACGGCTTTGAAAGAAACATCCTTGTTTACTTAATGGGCTCTTTAAGTGAGCAAGCTGACAGCTCATTATCCTACTGAATGGCCTCAGTTACGCTAACATTTTTGCCATTTAGCTGGTGTAAATGTGCCTATTCAGAGTGACTTCAAATGGTGAAGCTGACAGGGACTTGGTATCTCCTCAGCACACATGCTGGTGACGGACTTAGGTGTTCGCTGTTGCTGGTAGGGTTGCCAATCGTCCCTCAAGGAAGTGTTAAGTATTTCAATAATTAAATGAAAAAATCAAAACATTTCCATAAATACATTAAAAGAAGTCTCGGGCAAACGTCTCTTTTGGGTCTTGAGGCGAGCTAAAAGGTTTGGTAAATGGTAAATGGTGCATTTATATAGCGCCTTTATCCAAGGCGCTTTACATAGATTGTGCATTACATTCACCCATTCATACACCGATTGCGGCGGAAGCCATGCAAGGTACCAACCAGCACATCGTGAGCAATTTGGGGTTCAGTGTCTTGCCCAAGGACACTTCGACATGTAGACAGGAGGAGCCGGGATTCGAACCGCCGACCCATAGATCATTGGACGACCTGCTCTACCTCCTGAGCTACAGTCGCCACAGTCGTGTGGGAACGACTGCCTTTAGTATTCGTCCCTTATTTGGAAGCTAAAAGACTTGTCCCTTATTGAACTACAGCTCATATACATATAATATATATACCATAATACAGGTTATTATTAACCACTTAAAAGCTCTAGACTTAGTAAACTGGACTGAGTTGTCTCGAGAGAACAAGTGCATTTTCCTGCACTGGCGTCACCCCCAGCGTCGCCATCAACTGCCGATAGTAGTCCGACACCCTACCCCAACCTAACTCTAACCTCACAGGGAAGCCACGGGTGATTTTTAACCGGCAGCGCATGTTCGGCAACTGCAGCGTCTGAACCGGTGGCCGCCGGATGGACCGTGTCAAAATCCCCCCACCTTCCCCGGCAGCGCCGTGTCTGATCGCAGGTGTCGGAGAATGCACTCACTCCTTCTGGTTGTCTCTGTACGCTTTTTTCTGTCTACAGTACACACAAGCACACATTGTGTCGCGAAGCACTGTTAGCTTGTGCAGATCAAGTAGATATGTATCTTTTTCTGGGTGTCTTAGTAATAAGGGATTTTCAGGGAATTTCAGGTAGTTGGCAACTCTATTTACTATAGTTGCTGGAATCAGATCTATGACTGACTGGTAACAGTACAGTCTGTCTCACCACTTAGCCCTTCTGCTGCCATACTGAATTAAAGCCGGCGGTACATAAAGGGTTTGCCAGGATTACAATATCATTCCACAGCCATTTGAACCTCATCACGCATCTCTTTGACCCTAAGATGAAAGTCAAGCGTGCGTGAAATGTACTCCTAGCAGTGCATGCGCATGAAATGTCAGGCAGCATGTGACAATATGACTGTTTATTATTCTCACAGGAAGTAAATATGGGAAATAGGATTATTATATTTTCCCCTCATGAGACCTAGATGCGGTGGTTTTGAATGTGTGTTTGTCAACAGGATGCCAATCTAGGTGGCTATGATGCAATACGATTTGGCTACACTGAATAATGCATTTTGTGGAATGTGCGTGATTGCAAGGTGGTGTGCAATTCATCAGGTGGAAATACATACGCAGAGACGAATGAAATGTTCTAGAAGGGAATGTGACTACTATTGTGACATTGGTTCTGGCTGTTTCAAATCCGTGCTGAGAATGTGCATGAACGTTGATTTCCTCACCAGCATGCCCTTGTGGGCTCTTGGTTTGCCTGATAAATTTACCATTATTTTACGACGATCGGTATTAGCAATAATGCAGCTGATATATCCCGATACACCACGGTGGATTCGAAACCACAATCTCTGCGGTGGTGGGCAGGCAATGACAATTCTTCACCACTTTCAACCCGGTGTGTGTCCCCATTTTGGGCATGTCATTATAGGCGAAACTTTTACAGATCTACAAGCTCACAATGATTCACTAAACAATGTGATGAATGTGATCCAAAATGAGGATAGGACCCAACGGTCTGGCTCTAGTTACAGGGGAGAGGCTCAGTCTCCAGCTGTAGAATCATGTTGTTTTACTGGGAAGTTAGCTCCCAGTTGCGAATGTGTCTGAATGTCTGAATGCGAAGCAGGGGGTTGAATGTGAAGGGTGGTGCTAAAAAATAGAATCCTTCACTGAAAATAAGAAAATCTCAAAAAGATGTTAAGCTGGCAGCCATCTTATAGGAGCATCTAGCAATAGTGCTGCAGCTGAGGCTATAAACAGTTGAATTCTTGTGGATGCTAGCAGCTAGGGGAAGGAACCAAAAAACAGAAGGTACAAACGTACGTGAGGCAGGCCAAAACCAGGACAACAGTCCAACACTGGCAAGATATACAAATAATTTGGTTTTCCAGGAATCTAGAAATAAAAAAATCAAGGATAGGTGAGCAGGCAGTCAGACCGCGTTCCAGAGACGGAACATGAATGAATAAAGAGGCTGGTACTGTTCTCAGATAACTAGAACATACAATGTACAACTTTGTAAACCATTACTTATTGTCCAGGCCGAAGGCATGGGGAGAGAGTCTGTTTTGCACTCCGTCCGTCCGTCCGTCCGTCCGTCCGTCCGTCCGTCCGTGTGTTTGTTTGTGTGTCCGTCCGTGTGTCCCTGTGTCCGTCCGTCTGTGGACAGCTAGTCTCCGGCACCGTTGGCTTGATCGCAGCCACACTCCCTGAATGCCACAGCTGAACCTCTGCCCCAAGGTTTTCACATTGGCCTCTTATAGCGCCACCAGGAGGCCGGTTTGTGCAAAAACTTTATTTGGACATTACGCAAATTGGTACACAGTCTCTCTAGAGCTATGTTTATATTACTCCTAAACATTTTGCCAAACATCACACACACTCCTATCCTCCTGGTGGAGACCTGTGCCCATGCAGAAGGGCACTTTTTCTAGTTTGTCTGCTCTCTTTTTTTCTACGCCAAATGTCTTCACTGAAAATAGTGCTTGTAGTCAAATACAGGTGCTGGGATGGGCCTCAGGTAAACAAGAATATGAACCCAGAGGTTAGATACTCGCACAGCAACAGTGACAATCTGACAGGTAACAGATGAAGTGAGTTGATATAAGTACTAAGTATAGTGAGGCTTGGGAATGAGGTGGGGAAGCTAAGATGACTGCATGAGTGGGGTGGGAACAGGTGTGATCTGTGATGGGTGGGGAATTCAGCTGATGGGGGAAATAGGGAATGTCTGAGGGCATGTTGGATAAGTGGTGTTACGGCCCCAGCCTTGGGGAACCGAGGCGCAACATGAAAATATGGAACCCCTCTCTCCTTATCTCCCAAAGAATTACCAGCAACCAGGAAGTCAGCCATAAAATGGGCTTTTATGATTTTCTTCAGGGTGGGTTAGTTGTTATGAAATAACTCAAATCAACTAAACAATATAACCCTAACTTAGCTACCCCAAATAATATAACCAAAATACCAGTAAGACGCCTGAGGGCAAGAAGCGACCTCGCCCTTTGGGGAGAGGTTGTGTGCACTGGCCATATATGGAGCGTGTCTTGAGTGTACAGGTGGTGATGAAGTCAGATCAAGATATGAAATGTCAGAACAAGATATGGAATGTCAGAACAGGTCAGCTCCATATATGGAGATCTAAGGGTGGCAGCGGGGTAGTGTCTTGAATGTACAGGGTTTGATGAGGGCCCAGGTAGGGCCGGGCCTTCATTTTTGGGCCTGTTGAGAACTCTAGTTTTCACCGGCTGCCAGGCGCGGCTGCACAAATAGCTTTGGGGCAGGCCCGGCGCCTCTGGCGTTCCCTGGCCAGACGACGGCGCTGCTCGTCGGCAGTCTCCTCCGTGAGAGTGTGGAGGTCGTACTGCTGGGGCAGATCGGCGTGTGCACGCATCCACATGGGTGACGGCAGACTGCTGGGCGAGTGCTGTCGCTTTGGCATGGGATCAACTTTGACCAAGAAATGCACAATGAAAAACAGGTATAGACAAGGGTTCATGGCCATGGTTTATGACCATATATAGCGTGTCTTGGAGATGTGACTAGACGTGATATCACAATCAGGAGAGAACATGCCCGTACAGTGTTAGCCTGGCTAATAAGCCAGACCGAATCAGCCGTTGGCAAAAAGAAATTGCCTGCCGGCGGATTACGGTCTGGAGAGGCTCAATTGTACGCCCATTTCCTACACCAGATAACTGGTGTGGCCAATCGGGACACGGTATGGAATATGGGCGGGCTTCGGTACATTGACTTTCAATGCTTGAGACCTTTGACTGACAGTAGCTCTAACCAATTGCGTCAAAGAGAAAATGTTTGAACCCGCCCCCCCGGGAAACAAGATCCATACACAGCATCTCCAGACTCAAATACCACACGACAGTGTGATTTGAGTCTGGCTTATTAGCCAGGCTAGTACAGTGTCCCCAGTGGGAATGGAACTCAGGACCTTTTGCTGTGAGGCGACAGCGCTACCGACTGCGCCAACGTGCCCCCTTTTTTATCATCTTTTTGACATAAATTTAACACAATCAACGGCCAATGAAGGGGCCCAGGAGCCCTTGTCTGGGCCTCAAACCCAGTACTGCATGATCCAGTTTCCCCGAAGGGCCCCTGAGAACCAAGGGCCCCTGGGCCACGGCCCCACCGGCCCAATGGCAAATACCGTGGGGGGTAGTTATGATATAAATTCTGATGTTTCTCATCCTCACGTCCCTATAGCCGCTGCCACTTAACGATGTGGGGGAGAGATGTGAATATGAGACAACAAGAGGAATTGATTTGTCACATGAGGCATCGTTGCTCACTGAAGCATCATTTTGAAGCGACATCAATTACTTACAGTATGGTCAGCTGTCACCGGCTTGGAACTTCTGTAATGTTTTCTTGTTTTGCTCAGATAATGCGATGTGATGTTGTATTGGGCCAATTTCTTTAAAGTTATTTACAGATACAAATTAAATAGGCATATCCATTAATTGAACTGTTTGACATGCAATCTCCCATAGAGCCAATCATCCACCCATGCAACAAAGTGCTACAAGGACTGTAAGTAAAGATCAATCAAACCATTATTGTATTTGTAATTATAGCTTATTCAAATGCTGAACTGTTTATACTGTAATGTGGGTGAAAAAAAAAGAATAGAGAGGGGGAGTACTTTTAAAGAAATACAATCCTACTGTAGGATGTGAAACTTGCAACAATTAATAAGAACAACCATGAATGAACTGCTTCAATGACTTTACTGCTGTTTTCCAGAGATATCCAGAAATCTCTCTTCCAGTTAATTGGAACACTTTCACTGTCTGTAATTGTATCAGTTTTCTGACACCAAAATTTGGTGTCAGCAAACTGATACAATTACATTTATATTTAATATAAACGCGTATATTATTAATATATGAGCACATACGTCTTGTTGGCTCACTACTGTATCATCCTTTTGTAGTGCACCAGTGCCCTCAGTTTTGGATCCCATCTCCTGGAGAGCATAGCGTTTAGATCCTCTATATATAGCCTCACGTAGTGATACTAATATCACTGCGTGGATATTAGTCTCGTACCTCTCAGTGTTAGATGGTTTTTTTTTGCAATGTCCCGCCCCATATTTGAATATTGGGTATAGCCTGGTTCCAGACTAATCTGGTTGGCCTTCAGCATTTCGGCCGGGCCAGACTTAATCTGCTTGGGGCAATATGCATCGCAAAGGCAGATGGAGGCTGGCTACGCGAGGCTAATATATAGCCCAAGGAGACATCCAGCTGCGGTATCTATAATAACAAACAGATTTCAATTCCTATGTCATCTGTTCTGACAAAACTTCTGCAAAGGATCCACCATTTGGTCCGCAAGCTCTACTCGACAAGCATGAATTAGAACGACCTTCAAGATGCTGGAACTCAATCAATTTTGATGTCACAGCTGGAGGAGTGAGGAAAGCGAGAGGAGGCATAACATTTGAGAGACAGATGCGGCTGGAGAGATGTAAACACTATACAGTAATATTCGTTTAAACAGTATAGTACATATTACTCTACATTGCACTTCTATACAGATTATGCAAAATAACTAAATTGATATGTTCCACTGGTGTCAACTTCAAGTGCTTGTGAAATCACCATGTGCCCAGAATGCACATCTAACTGCTGGAAAATCACATTTTCCGTGGACATCTATCTATACATTTCAGGAACCCAGTTTGTGTTTCATGTCAAGCCAATTTATTGACTGAAAAATCACGTTATAACGTCCAAGTTTAATTTCTGTATTTCTTCTTCTACTACTGCAGGGGGTTGGGAATACTTCTCAGAGACAATAGAGAGGAGAGAGTCCAGTTGGAGACAATAAATCACACTTGTGTGAAGTGAGGGGCGCTCTTACAGTTAATACAGCATCATCATACATCATCACATTCCGGCCAATCACTTTTGGCATCCCCACTTTTCTGCACTTTTCATCCTCACATTCCGTGCTCAGCCAATAACTTTTGGCGTCCTCACTTTTCTGTCCTCACTTTTTGAGGGGAGTTAGCCCCTCCTATAAACAGCTATAGTGTAGATTCTGTAGAGTCTTAACACAAACATTAAATGCCATTGACAATGAATGGAGAATTTACGTCATATGTGTCTGAGCAAATCAGCTGTCAGCAGAGAAGAGATCACATTTAAGTACAAGTCTTCAACACAGTCTCTCTTTATGCTGGAGGAAGTTTACCCCAGAGACACCTGGAACAGGAGAACATCACCTTGAGGTTCCCTCCAGGCGTTTCGGCCACCCTGATAGTGTGTCTTACCAAGAAGACAACAACAATGGCAGACATGGCGGCGAGAGAGAATTTAGCAGGTGAAACCTCGCAGACCGCGAGAAACAAACTGCACAGTCACAGGTCACATGTGTGGAAGTACTTCACTCTAGATAAAGAAAACAAACAGTGGCCTGTACACTCTGTAAGACCATGTACGCGTACAACAAGAATACAAGCGTTCTGCTCGGCCGTCTGAAAAGCAAGCATCCCGTTACGGGTGACGGCGGGAGTGGTGCCAGACGTCCATGAGCAGCTATGCCAAAAAGCCTCTATCAGACCAGAGAAGACAATCACTGATTTAATTCTCAATGTCAAAGAGAAAAGGCTTCAAAGTGATGGTGAAATATTTGGAACCGGAATACACAGTCCCGTGGCACACAACTCTGTGGGCTAATATCAATTATACAACAGGTCGTTACAAGAAAGCAATCTGATTGGTTGAAACAGCCTTCTAGGTTGAAAGGGCCTTTCTGTGTGGAGTTTGCATGTTCTCCCCGTGTCCCCTAGGGTAGGTACCCTCACAAAAAACATGCAGTAATCCTGGTCTCTAAACTACCTCCCCCTGGCCAGCCGGGGCGCCTGATGGAGGGGAAAGGAACTGGTTGGAATAACGTGTTCCTTCCACGCGCTACGTCCAACCAGGGAAACTCCCCCCTGTCAGGTGTAAAGGAGCAACTTGGACACTCAGGCATGAAGTGCGTCAAGTCCGTTGCTCTCCCCATGTCCCCCATATATGGGGACTAGGTTGGCGGAGGGTGTGTAGAGCCCAGGATCACATTAGAGAATTGACACAGGGGTAAAAAATGGGTTACAAAAACGTGGGATAAAATTTATTTAAAAAAAAAAAGAAAAAAAGAAACAGCCTTCTAGCTGTGCTTCAAACCAGCATGATGGAACACCTAATTAAAACAAAGAATTCACCCGGAACCAAATGGACCCGTACACTCTCAGAGTTAAATTAACTTTGCTTTTACAATATACATTGGGGTCCCAGAGATAGAAATGTCATTAAATAGGGGATCGTAACCTAATTCAGGTCAAATCTGGGGTCCTTCAAATGAAAATGGTTGAAAATCACTGTTCTTCTCTTATGGGCTTCCTTGGCATATATTTTCTAATGGGGGTCGGCAGGCTAATGAGTGTCAATGTGGGCTGTGGGGGTCTTTGACATGTTTGAAAACAACTGCTTTATATTTAGCTGCAATTATTCTTGTGGTGAAAGTAAACTAAATAGCAGTATTAATTTCCATGCAGGTGAAACTGAAAATGTTGATTTAAAAAAGGAAAAAGAAAATTGCATGTGATTGTATGTTGCAAAGACATCTTTAATTACAAGTTGCTCAAGTTGGACAGCAGTGTGTCAGTGTGGTTTCTCCACGGCCTCCCCCCTCCGCATTGATGCAACTTCGACTTCCCTGTCAGACAAGTCGACTGGGAAAAAAAATCTTAGCTCGTTAATGACCATTCCGTAGTCTGATAAATACATATTATGCTGTTGCCAAGTCCCGGAAAAGAAGCACTGTGATTGGCCAGTACAGAAAAGACGTGCTGTGATTGGCCAGAATGAGATTATGTATGATGATAAGAGCACCTCTCACTTCACACAGGTGTGATTTTTATCCTCACATTCCGTGCTCAGCTAATCAAGTCAACCCTATAGGGGTACACACAAAGCTTGGCATAGGAGGGGCTAGCGCCCCTAAATTACAATTTCACAATTGAATTCGCCCCATGTAACTTCAGACAGTATCCTGGACTCTGAATTGGAAGTAGGAGACATGTATCTCACTCTACAAACATTTCATTCATTGTATACGGTTCTCTTGATTAAGACAATTTAAATTAGTAATAATGCAAATCACATTTAAAATGATTAGCAATCTGAAGATCATTGTCTATAGTCCAAACCACAGTCTACCCTCAAACAAAGAACCATTTCATAAGTAAGGGCCTTAAAATGGCTCATAACCTTAATAGCAACCCAATAATGTGATGTACTCAGTGTACCTTCAAGCTAACAATCATTTCATAAGAGGTTGGCAATCAATTTCCTTTTTCAAATGTCGGACATCCCATGGAAATGGAACTATTCAATATTCAATACATTTTTCTACAAAATGGTTTCCAAGGGTAGTTGTCTGATGAGGTAAAAAGTCCAAACTGGAGTTGTGTACTTTACCGGGCTGAAGTTGTAAAAGCCTCATCTACCCTCCCAGACAATAAATGGCCCTTCAATCTATTAGAACACGAAGGGACTTCTAGTTTGTTATTACCACAGAGGAGAATCTAATGGCCATTCTTATCCTTTTTTTTTTTTTGCCACCGTCTCTCTCTCTCTCCCTACCACCCAAAATGTTCTCACTTTTTCTAATTACCCGCTCCTACTCTCTCTTGATCCATCATCTGCTCCCTCATTCTTGATGTTCTGTGTATTCTTGGTCACTCTGTCCCATCAATCTCTGTCGGTGACTTTCTCTCACTCCTTCGTTTTCATGCATTCTCTTTCATTCTTCAGCGCTCTCTCCGCTCATCCTTCCCTTTATCTCTTCTCCATCTCTTCTCTCGAGCCTCTCTCTCACTTCCTTCCTTTCTCCCACACCCCCTCTTTACCAACTGCTCCCTCTCTTTCTCTTTCCATCTCTCCGTCATCAGCCTCTTATAGAGATGGATGACGAGGATATGAGGGACTCTGGGAGGAGAACTCTGCTGATAGGCTGAATCAAGGCAGGTCATTTAGTCACTGCCATGCAGCCCCATTCATCCATAACCCCCACCCCCACTCCCTCCACACACACACACACACACACACACACACACACACACACACACACAGTCCCGAAATGACTTCCATCACTCTTGGTGTATTATTTTCACTCTTGAGAAGTCTGGTCAAAGTTTCTGTATTCAACAGGACCCCCTTCGAATTCTTCGATTGACTGGTTGCTTAGACACACACTTGGGAAAAGACTAGACCAACCCTGAAGTTCATCAGTCTATTTTAGTTCAAATCCCAGTCTACCCTCAAACATAGGGCCGTTTCACAAGCAAGGCCCTTAAACTGGATCGTAACTTTAATAGCAACCCGATAATGTGCGGTACCTTCAATCTAACAATCGTTTTATAAGAGATTGGCGATCAATTTCCTCTTTGAACAGTCAGACATCCCATTTGGGGAATGAAAGTGTTCTATATTCTATAAATGTCTTCGAGATTTCTATCTAGGATGAATCTAGGCTGGTCTGACTCACTGCCAGCCCCATTCATCCATAACCACACACACACACACACACAATGACTTCCATCACTCTTGGGGTATTATTTCACTCTTGGGTAGTCTAGTCAGAGTATTCGTGTTAAACAGTACCACCACAGAGGGAATTCTCCCATTAGATGGTTGCTCAGACACAATTGCATGCATGCCTACACACACACACACACACACACACACACACACACACACACACACACACACACACACACACACACACACACACACACACACACACACACACACACACACACACACACACACACACACACACACACACACACACACAAAACAAGCCCCAGAGTATATTCAATATCACACATTCACAGACACGCACCACATGCCCTAAGCTCTAGACACCTCATTACAGGTGTGTGAGGTGATTTGGGAATCTCAGGGTGTTGTGAATAAATGTCCCTTCGAATGTTTTCCTGTTTCCTCGGACACCCCCGGTGGGACGACTGTTAATGACATCACAGTGCTTGGTATTTGTAAACAAGAGAACGTGAATGCTTGGCAGCGACTGAGTAATGTTGGTGTCTCGTTGGTCCGGGCGACCCACTGCTTGAATCATGCCCCCGGCAAGCATTTTCTAGCCCAGGACAGGTCCTGTGCCCGGCTTGGGAAAACACCCAAACACCTTCTTTTGGCAGTGTTTGATTGCACCTCCAGCAGGTTAGTGTGAGCGAGGGAGACACTATAGATAGTGCGACGCCTTCAGGGGACGGGAATGGCACAATAATCGCCTGGAGAAACGGCACAGTAGTTAAGTTAGAGGAAGCATCGGTC
The DNA here is from genome assembly GCF_951216825.1 of Electrona antarctica. Classification (NCBI taxonomy): domain Eukaryota; kingdom Metazoa; phylum Chordata; class Actinopteri; order Myctophiformes; family Myctophidae; genus Electrona; species Electrona antarctica. The sequence continues at coordinate 23,495,546 of NC_136799.1, read as the reverse complement.
GTGTGCGAGGTTTCTGACTGTCATCATGTGGGTCGATGCGTTAGCCTGCTGACAGATGTGCGATGTAACGGAGAACGCGGAGAATGCGCTGCGCTATACTGTGGAAGGGGGAGAGACAAGAGCCGGTGATGAGTCAGAGGAGAAAATGCGATTACAGTTGCAATCATAACTCAGATTAGCCCTCCTCCTCTGTTCCCCCCCTTCTCTCTCTTCAGTGTTCCACGCGGGAATCAATCACCATCATGTTCACTCACTCTCTCACACACATGCATGCACACACACACACACACACACACACACACACACACACACACACACACACACACACACACACACACACACACACACACACACACACACACACACACACACACACACACACACACACACACACACACACACACACTAATGCCTCGCACAGCATGCGGCCTGCGCCAATAACACAACATTATTCTCCCTGGCAGAGAAAGCAGCATTGTTTATAGAAAGCAAGCAGGCACGATGATTCTTCTCTTTAATAAATAACAACAGCTATTACGGGCGTAAATAACGGAGGAAGGGGATTGTTCGTTTTTTTTGCTTGTTGGTGTGTGGTGTGTATGCCGGGGGGGAGGGGGGCTGGGGTGGAAGGGAGCGAGGGATTGCGATACATGATTCCATTCAGCACTTCTGCTGCGAGCTTGTATCTCTGCAGAGAGAGGAGTGGAGAGGATCAAAGGATGCTCCTGACAAAAGAGCAGCCTATGCAGCACAGTGAGATGACAGGCCCTCACATGGTACCAGTGCACTCAGCAACTAACAATCGGCTGACTAGAGACCTGACTGGCCATTCCACAGTAGCACAATCAGTCTCTTCCTCTCTCTCTCTGATACTTTCTCTCTCCCTCTCGCCCTCCTCAGGCTGCTGTTGTTCCGGCCGTTCTCTATCTGATTATTATTGATGGCATAAGAATGCCTTCCTCAGGTCCGTGGAGGCTCACAAAAGAAAACGTATGCCGAACCGGAGGCTAGCGTGTGCACGGAAGAGTCCCACGTCGCACTATTTGCTCAGCATTGCTTTTGGATTTGCATATCCCAATGTGCATCTGTGTTACTATAGGAGCATTTCCCTCCGGATCATCATTTGACTAAACTAAGTGACTTAATATCATGTTGTTGAAACTCCTGCATGGGTAATATCCAAAGCCCAGAGCACTCTGGGCTGGTTAAAGTAATCGTGTGTGTGCTGTTGCCATCAGTTCTACAGTGGTTCTTCAGGCTTTGGAGGAGAAAATCTGATGTGCTCCACTGCCTGATCAATCAAATTAATTTGGAACCACACTGAGAACAATATTCCTTCAAATGATTTGTAAATGCATGTACTCACTGAGAGAGAGAGAGAGAGAGAGAGAGACGCACACACACACACACACACACACACACACACACACACACACACACACACACACACACACACACACACACACACACACACACACACACACACACACACACACACACACACACACACACACACACACACACACACACACACACACACACACACACACACACATCCACCTTGTTATGGTTGCTTTGAAGCAGAATGAGCAAATCAAATTTTCTCACTCTCTCTTTCTCCCATTTTCCTGTGGTCCTCATAAAGCCTGGGAGAGAGAGAGAGAGAGAGAGGATAAACTGAGGCTGTTGGGAGTGGGACATTTATGGCCACATCACGATAGCTCACTTTTCTTTATGACCACATAGCACCCTCCACCACCAACACCACCACCCCCTAGCTACAGCTAACTAGCATGGTCCTTAACTTTAATAGGCTCACTTTCTAGTTAGGGTTGTATGGGAAAATCCTTTAGGATTTTTAACAATTCCAGTTCCTTAACGATTCCCTCTTAACGGTCCGATTCCTTAACGGTTCTCTTTAAAGATTCCTATATTTATTTATTTTGTTTTATATATTGTGTCCATTCAAATTTTGGATAAATCAATCATACACACAGTATTGCATCCATATTATTTTTGTGGTTCTCAAAGTGAGTGTGATTACAGACATCGTCACCGTGTCTCTCTCATCATACACAATATATCAATCTGTACTTCCACTATTCTCTTAGATTTCTGTCATTCAAATTTCTCTCTAAACTGCACCAATAAGAACAAAACTCCTCCACAAGGACAATGTTTATGTGACTTAAGAGATTCGCTGGAAAATATATTTTTATGATGCAACTTTCAAGAGTTCTGTCTCAAGCCTTTGCTTGTGCTGGCGATCCCATGCTTCCAATTGATTTGTAACTGGAGGGATAATGGCTCTGCAATTATTATTTCAGAAAAATTACATAGTTGTTATTGACTGATTTGAAAAATAATCAGGAATTGGCAGCATGCACCAATTGATGGCACTAATTGGCCCAGTAGCAGCAGGCCTATGCAAGATTAGCAGCAGACAGACAAACACACTCGCGAATGCACGTACATGTGCGTGGGCACGTGTGTGTGTGTGAATCTGTGAGTATGCGCAATTGCGCGTGTGTGCGTGACCCATGAACCATTGCCTACAAATTCCATTGCCAGTGGAATTAAAGTGTCTGGCTACAGCAGACCTCTCAACCTTATTTCAGATGCTACTCTTGCTCAGTGATCCTAATTCTCAATTCCCTTTTTGTCTTGCCCACATAGCAAAACCCACAAGGACATTTCTCACTGCTGTACAGTAGAACGTGTATAGTCTACTACGTGTGGTATATTATAAGAGATTCTAACCTTTTTCTGTCAAACTATGACAATGTTTAGATTTTGAAAGCGAAATGCAAGAAACAAGTGATCTTTTCTCACGAATCTTGGATAAACATGCATTTAAAGTTCTTCGGTTGTAATTATTTTCTCGCCCAACGTGTTTAATAGGGGTCACACCCACATTGGTCTCAGCAAAGCTGAGGAAAGCCGAGGGCTGAAACGCATCCGTTTCCCTCTGCTGTGCATTATTAAAAGTGTTACTGTACATACCGTACTTATTTGGAACTGCTGACGACTTCATTTGCTATAATCTGAACAACAACTGCAACATCTCCATCCACTGTTACGCCCCAAATAAGATTGAGCTAGTCCTGGCTGTGGTACTGTATCGATGGCACTTATCGCCTCCGTTTCTCCGTGCCTACAGGCTCCTATGCTTAGATAACCATAGTTATTTACTAGGCTAAGTGGTCGATCACCACCACAGCTGTATTCGCTGCATTTGTGTGTGTGTGTGCGTGCACAAGCCCATGCGTGTGACATGCATTTCATGCATGTGTGACCACGTAAATGTAATTTCACGACTACTGCCTGTGCATGTCTCTGTGTGGATACTCACAATTTGGTGCATTTGTTGTATGTTTGTGTGGCTGCGCCTGTGCATGTATTCCTGCATAGCCCTCATCGCATTGCTCTTGGCTCCAATCCCACAGCACCACGGTTGGCTGAGATTAAGTCCCCTGTATTATACTTAGCACCGGGAGATGCAGGCAAATTAGGCGGAAATTAAACAGTGCTATTTGCATATAATTATACACAACTGCAAGCATGGCAACTGCTTGGATAGCCCACCGGCCAGCCAGTTAGCGGAGAAGCAGAAGCTTTAATTAGCTATGCAAATGGGACTAGTTGGCCTTATTCAATCAAGTGCTGTTTGGACTGTGACAAAAACCAGTCCAAATAAATTACGTTCATTACATTCCTTTTTATTTTCAACAGCATTTTATTCATTATGTATGAGCCAATGCAGAGAGTATGGTAGTTGTTCTCGTTTTATCCTGTGACATAAAATCAGTTCCGTGCCACAGGGCTTGCCTGTATCCGATCGAAGTTGGATTATCACGCCCCTGCTGGCTCGTGTGTGCGCTCCTCTGCGGTGACATGTTTTTTCATTCAGGTTAGAGCTCAGCCAATATGTTCTGGTTTTCATCTCGGAAAGCAGCCACATGTTCAGGAGTCAGACTCGCACCCTGCCAAGAAAATCTTTCCCTTTCGCTCTCTCTCTCTCTATCTGAAACAAACATTCAGTCAGGCACACACCATCAAGCAACTGTCAATCTCTTCCTCTCTGCATGACATCACTCAATGGTGGTTGCTTTCCTCTCTTCCTCTCCCCAAAACACAAACATGAAACCACCCAGACCTCCCCCCACACACTATCCATCTTACTCTCTAAACACCACCACCCTACCCTACTGTATCTCTCTCTCTCTTTTCCATCTTCTCTCTCTTCTCTTCCTTTTTACCTATTTCTTTCAACATCTCTCTCATTCCCTCTCTCTACTCTCTCTCTCTTCTCCGTGTGCTTCCTTTACCCGGTGAAATATTAATGTGTTCAGTGAAGTGTTTGGAGCCGTGTTGGAGAATCACACTGACCCCGGGCTTTGTTGCCTTTCTCTTTTTCGGACAGAGGATGAGGTGTGGCAGGAGGGTTTGGGGGGTGGGGGGGTAAGTTCACACAGAGGTTCCACCCTACTGTTTGATCTCCATGAGAAATCGGAACAGGCGAGACCAAAGCAGTCTCTCTCTCCTCACTGACTCACCACCACGCAAATGCTTCACGACTGCAGTGTCAAGTTGTAGCGGGGCCCCGTCTGTGATGCTTGTGTTTTCTAATGAGCCCTGCTGCTATACACCCTTAAAGAGAGAGAGAGAGAGAGAGAGAGAGAGAGAGAGAGAGAGAGAGACTGCAGCTGGAATAAAGAAAGGAAAAGAGGAGAGGAGATACTACCAGGGTTAACTGTGTAGCTTCTATCTTTGTGTCCCTGACTCTTGCCCCACACACACACACACACACACACACACACACACACACACACACACACACACACACACACACACACACACACACACACACACACACACACACACACACACACACACACAACTTTGCTTTGAACACAGCCTGAAACTGCATCTATTGCTGTTTTTGTGCTCTTTCTCCCCTTTTTGCTTTTTAACTGTTTTCTGCATGCCCGTCTATCATGCAGGCAGATTCTTTTTTTGTGGGAGGGGGCGCCTAAATAAGGAATGAGCTTAGTGAACAAGGCACGTTGTAGAAGAGTCTTGGCTCTCTTGTCTGTCTTGTGCTTGCCTACTCTACATCACCAACAGATTCCCCCGGGGGCCTATATGGTAGAGTGCTCGGACTCCGGTGTACACACACATACAGTGTGTTCATTTTTGATAGATATATAGACACAGACCGACTGACAGACAGACTTGATCCCGTGGGGGACATTCAGTTGTCAATAGCAGCAGTAAGAAGCACATCAGGTCAGCTACAGAAAAAGGAAATACAGAGCAAGGGTTGAAACAAGATATTACTAGTAATGATAAAGATACTAATAAAAGGTTTGGCAGGTAGCAACACTCTGGGACTAGGAAAGGGCAACCAGACACCAGGTATACTTCAGAATAAAAAAACATTCTGTTCTTCTGCACTTGGACTATACAGTAAAGGTTGTGTGTGTGTGTGTGTGTGTGTGTGTGTGTGTGTGTGTGTGTGTGTGTGTGTGTGTGTGTGTGCGCGCGTGTGTATTCGGATTCATATACACAGATGGTGCATTTCTACACTCCCAGGATTTTACTCTGTGGATGCTTCTTGCTTACTTATTTTAATCTAAATGGTTTGGAGCAGTGGTTCTGGTTTCCCGTTAGAGAATCTCAAAAGCGTTCACGACCCACCCATTTGACCAGCCCAATCAGTCAATTCATCGATTGTGTTCCACCTTTGGTCAATATACTGTATTTAAATTCCTATATTTATCACAATGAAATCCATTTTAAGTTTAAATTTTTCATATCAATGTATCGGTCAATGTACCGGTATTATCAATAAAATCTTAGTGTTTTGCCAATTATTTGAGGGCCTACTTGCAATATCCTTATGACCTACCAGTGGGCCCTGGCCCACAGATTGAGAACTACTGGTCTGGCGCATCAAGCAGAAGATTGTTTATAGTCGGTTCAAGGTTCCTTATTTGCAGATGTGTGGGGAGAGGTATGGATTTATGGATTTATAGAGTACATGGAGAATGCTGACATTTCCTAAGCTCCACTTATCTCATTTCCTTAGATGCTAGTCTTCTGTGCACATGCTTACTGATGGAGTTTTTAACTAGGAACAGAAATAGATAAGTGTGCATGCGCGCGCACGCGCGCACACACACACACACACACACACACACACACACACACACACACACACACATGCCTAGAAAGAGAATGCACATAGAAAGACAGGCACACACAAACAATGGCAAAGAAACGCTATAAAATACACTATATTCTGTCTTTGTCAAAAACACACTCTCATATTTTCTATCTCGCACGCACACATGCTCTCTCTCACTTACACAAACACACTTGCACTCGCATACACACGCGCGCACGCGCACGCACACGCACACGCACACACACACACACACACACACACACACACACACACACACACACACACACACACACACACACACACACACACACACACACACACATGCAGGTGCAAAGAAATAAAAAATGACCTGTCTAAGAGATAAAATACAGGTGCGGGACTTAAGGAGTCCTGGGACAAATTATAGACCTGCACCCAGGCAGACTACACCTACAGCCAAACTCAGTTTGGTTCTGGTTGGTGGCTGCACACCTTAGACCGTAAAAAAGACACCTAGCATGACTCAAGTTTAAAAGTGAGAAATTGCCTTTGTGGCATTCGGCCGTATATCAGCCTCTCATTTTGTCTAGACTACGTTGTCATAAAGACAAATATTGCAAGATACAGTCACTCAAGAGATCAAAAAATTACTTGGGGGCCCTGCAGGGGTGATAAAAGATAAAAGACCCAATAACTCTGCAGCAGCTGCAAGTTGAAACAAAGGTCAGGCCATCTCATGGCCACACAAAGTCATGGATGAAGTCCCCCATTTTATACTGAGGCAAGCTGCTTGCACTGGGGAATCCATCCACTAAATAGGCCCTCACCCTCACACACAAACCAAAATCAACACACTTACTGTATACAGTACATGCACGCACACACACACACACACACACACACACACACACACACACACACACACACACACACACACACACACACACACACACACACACACACACACACACACACACACACACACACACACACACAGGCTACAGTACATAGGCTACACATACACATTTTCATGCTTCAGACATGCATGTCAGAAGCAGTCAGCTTATGGGGGCACGAGGAGCCACACAAATCATCTCAGCTGGAGTGTGCAGAGCCTGCCGGGAGATTTAACTTTCCGATCACACCGCAATGGTCTAACATCCCCACGTAGTTGATTTTCTCATTATTACACAAGAGCCCGAGTGCTAATTTTAAACAAGCACTCTGATTGGACCAAGACTCATTCCTGTCACGCTGATAACACATACAGCCTAGAATGGAATAGAAATGAGTTCTTATACGTGTGGTAACCAGGGTGCTATGGGCGATCCTTCTTGTGTCTCGCCCCCGTTTGGGCGCTGCTCGTTACTTCGACCGAAACTTTTCAGATTGCATCTTGTTGCAGCGCCTGTATTCACAGCAGGGAAATGTCTGTAGAACAGCTCATGCTGGTAGCATTAAGATTCTCTCAATTGTCGTGTGTTTCCGTTTTTCACAGTAACGCAATACATTTCCTTTGATGGTTTCATCCAGTTCTTGTTCGGGAGCTCTTGGGCTCACATTCTCCCTGCAAAGCTGCAAAAAAGTCACACATCAAAATCAGTGGAGTGGAAGTAATGACATGATGATAACACTGATAGAGAGCAGCTGACAGCTCTGTGTGAAACCAGCACAGATGGATGCCATAAAAATTTGATTGAGAGTGATATATTTAAAATTAAGGGGGAAAACACTGCTGTTTTCTGGCAACCCTTTTCCCATAGTGAGAATTGTTTTCTCATAACCTGTAAAACATGTTTGGTGTACATGTGTTCGCCCTTTGATAATGAGCCATTTTTCTTTCTTTCCTCTTCTTTTTACTTCAAACATACTTTGCCTGCGGGGAAGGTGCCAGCTAGGGCACCATGGCTTCATTGCAGTTTTTTGTTTGTTATAGCTTTGTATCAGAGTTGACTAGGTCTCTGTTGGAGGTGTATTACAGAGGCATTAGAGAGCGATGTAGTAGAGCCAACTTTGAAGAAAGGCACCGATTAGTCTGTTTCCTAAAAAAGGGTAAAGAGTAAAGACCCTAATGATTTTATGAATAACAATCTTGTTTGAGATGGCTGTTAAAACAATTACAGGTAAAACAAGGCAATCCTCATTATCCATCGTTAATCCATACTCCCCAGTAGCCACTGTTCATTAAATGTGAAAACACTTTTGATTAGGTTGAGTGGGGCTTTTTAATACAGTATGGGTTTGGTTTCGGTTATTATTATATAAACCCCCGGAGGCTGAAGTGCAAACCAATGGGCTCATTTCAGAGCATTTTGCGCTGGGCCGTGGAACGAGACAAGGTTCGCCGCTCTCTCCTTTGTTTTGTTTAGCCATCCAGCCTCTGGTGCCTACTATAAGGGGAAACCTGATTTCCCAGGTGTCTTGGCAGGTGCATAAACTGATGCTTTATTCCACAGCCGATATATTATTATTTATGTCTGACCCTGGTATAGGTTGGTACCTAGTCTACTCAGAATCATTGGCTCCTTCCTTTACAAAGTTTTCAGGTAGTCAGAAGTGTTCCATTTAGCTTATTGCCCCTGTACAGCCTTCAAACCAAGTGCATTTTAATGGCCCAAGCAAGGACAGACATTTAGGCAGTGGCGGTGGCTCAGGGGTAGAGTGGCTGGAGTTTGAACCCTCCAAACTGGCTCTCCCAGAGTTAGTGTCGAAGTGTCCTTGAGCAAGACACTGAACCCCTAATTGCTCCTGATGTGCTGGTTGGTGCCTTGCATGGTTTCCGCCGCCATCGGTGTATGAATGTGTGTGTGAATGGGTTAATGTAATGCACAATCTATGTAAAGTGCCTTGGATAAAGGCGCTATATACATTTACCATTTACATTCTCGAAAATGTTGGTGGTAATAATATAAATAAATAGGCCTACTTTGGAGCTGGATCCAGTGTGCAGACTCTGTTTTTCCAAAGTATTTGTCTCTGCCCAGTGTCTGTCTTTTTAACTTTGGAAGTGCATGCTTTATTCACACGTTTGCATGGTTCATTTTGACCTACTGTTTGGCTCACCCTCACTGTTGAATTGAGTAATTGGCTCTCCACTGCAACGTCTGTCCTATCTAATTGCCTAGAGAAGCAAAAACACATCCAATAACGCATCCTAAAATTATTATGGATTAAAGTTGCCCGGATATTTAATTTGGACCTATATCTAAATGTCTCCTCAAGTGTCTGGCTGAATTCAAAGTTATGAATTGGCAAATCCCCTTTTTGTTACTGTAGAGGAAATGGCTGGGTAGAGGTGTGGTATAATGGGAGATCTACACCATTTCAGAATGGGATTTTGAAATGTGTGCAACAATTTTCAATTCTCAGGTACCTGCAACTCCACCATTATTTTGTACATTATATAATTATTATAATTCTATATCCTGATTAAGAAATAATATATATTCTTAAAGTTAATCCGAAAATCCTCGCATGAATTGCAGGGACTTAAAAACACGACAGTAACACTGACTGTCGATAGCTTTAAATACCAGTTCCACAGGAATACATTTGCAAATCTGCTTTAATTCTCAACTTGGAGTTCCAGCAACGTTTTGACAAACACCACAGCACTCTGACATGCATGCTGTAGTTTGACAAATTGAAGGCGCTAGCAGCACAACTCCTAATATGCTGAACATTGATCCATTCTGCCAGATGCAGGAGACTTGTAGTCGGTACAGTACCTGCTCCTCCCCATCTCTATACCTCTACAAATCTCAACCTCTCCTGCTGTTACTGCCACTCCACTCCTCCCCTCATGTCTCCTCTCCTCCTCCCCTCCTGTTCCTGTTCTGGACCCCCCACCAGCTTCAAACGCAAGGAGCCTACAGTCCCCTTGTGACGTCCACCCTGGGCCCACTCCGCACACCTAGTCACTCCAGGAACACACACACACACACACACACACACACACACACACACACACACACACACACACACACACACACACACACACACACACTTAATTCCGCCATGTCGCTCAAGAGTTCAGACAGATTTCCCCGCTCCAGTAAGAAACACAAGGACTTTTAACAGCGGGTGTGCTCTGTTTACCGTTAACTCCCAGGGTGGGTATTTCCATTTCAATAGTGTTGCTGTGTGTGCATCTCAAAGGAATAAACATTGAGTCATAAAAAAAGAAAAGAAAATTGCTGTGTGTGGACACCATGTATGCATACATGCTCACACCTACAACTGTTACAGAATGTCACTGCACACCTGGTCTTCAACCCTCTTAAAGGACAATTTTAGTTTTTTTCAGGCAAGGTTGATATTTTTGTTCATGTTTTTTTTGCTGCTTTCTTTCGCTGAGCGATTTTAGCTATTTTTGACAGGGGGCCTTCAATAGATCCCATGATCAATATGTAATTTCATGGGGTCTAGTAGGACTATAGTAAATAATAATAAAGAAATCTCCGTAAAATGTTCTAAAAACACCAAAAACATATTTAGTCACTTGTTCGAATGCCCCCGCCCCTGTCATAAATAGCTAAAATCGCTCAAACGAAAGAAAGCAACAAATGAAACAAAAATGAACACTCCTCTTTTGTTTTCTCTAATAACAAGCTAAAACATGAACCTTGGTTGAAAAAGTTGTTCTTCTCTATGACTCCCTGGCCAATGATCCAAATGTCCTAGAGTATAGATTTCTTCCCCATGACTCCCTGGCCAATACTAAGTGTACTAGAGTCTAGACTCTTCTCCCTCCTCCTGGCTCCCAGAGCAGGACTGCAGACTCATCCCATATTTTCAACCGCAGTCCGAAAACTCACTTCTTGTATCACTTATTCTTACCAGATGTTGTTTTGATAGGTGCTAGTTATACAATGCATGTTGGTTAATTGTCCATGCTAATTAGACGCTGTTTAGACTTAATTTCTTTTCTTTAGTTATTTGACCATTTACCCAGTCGTTTGTGAGGTGTCATTAAAAAGCGTTTTGCACACCTACAAGGCGACAGGTGCGTAGGAGAATATCAGAGTAGGGCCCCAATGTACTCTCTTCAAATGGAAGAAAAGGTCTCCTGTTTAAAGTTAAGATAACCCGATGAAGGTCTAATTGACCGAAACATTGTTCTCATTAAACTATTTGTCTTGCAGACAGTGTGCAGTGAGTTTTTTCTTTCAGTACGCTGGAGCCCTTATAGTTTCTTCTCCTACGCACCTGTCGCATCTGGAGCCTATCCTTGACAGGAGTCTCCAGGCGTGCGTGCATGCGTGTATATATATATATATATCTCGCATTTGAAGACAGTGTGCAGGAGTTTTTTCTTTCATTACCAGTTATCATGCCACTTATTCCGATTGTAAGTCATGTTGGATAAGAGTACCTGCTGCTTAATGCCTAAATTCTAATTCTAACACCAGTATGGGTGTGTTAATCATTGTGCTGGAATATATCTTTAAGAATTTGCTGTCATAAATTGTGTTTTAAGTGTGTGTGCGCGTGCATGTGTGCGTGCGTGCGTTGGGTCAATGCAAAAGCAAATCTTCAAGTCATGTTTCACCAAAACAAGGGGCTGTCCTTCAACCTCGCTCACAGCACATGCTGATGAAAAATGAATCAGTGCTTTATCGGGGGGAGGGGGGTGTGGTGTAAAGTCCATCTGTGAGCTGTATTCAAGGACATCAGTGTTATCCATTTGGAGCCGTATAAAACAAGCCAGTGTTTGCAGTGGAGCTCGGCTAAGCCGGCTTCTCGACGAACTATGGACGCCACTGTTCTCTTGCCAAGCACAGTGATGTGGCAAGATTAGTCACAAATCATTCACTCGTCTCTCTGTTGGTGTCTGTGTATGTGTCTGAGAGACCCATCTTATAATTCTTCGCACATCAATGTGGAAGTGATTTTATGGTTTTATGATGTGAATAAACTGTGGTTATTATTTTGACCTCCCTAAGAACTGTGTGGGGTTTTCTTGTTATTTGTTGTTGCATTTCCTGGCATTAAGTGGAGCTGTGAGATACAGGGGTTTGGCCACATCTATTAATCTCGGTTTTCTGTTTTTGTCTCCTCCCTTACCCATTTCTGTGCTCTCTCCTACCCTCTCTGTCCCTCTTCTCGTCCCCCACTATCCATCTTCCTTTTCTTTGCTCTCCTACCCTCATCCCCCCTCTATTTCCCTTGCCCTCTTTCAATCTCCATGTCCCTTCCCTCCCTCACCTCTTCTCTCCTCCCTCTGCCTCTCCCCTCCCTTCCTCTCGTCCTCCATCAGAACCAGTTCCACCTGCAGATGTCGGCCCGTGTGCCTCCGTCGGCCCTGAGCAGCCTGCTGCTCTCCGTGCTGCGGGGGGGCCAGGTGGAGCGCGCGACCTGGCCAGAGGGTGGGCGGACTTGGGGGGGCGTGGCCGTGGTCTGCCCCGGCTGGGAGGAAGGGGGCGAGGGCCTGCTGTCCCACCTGCAGATGCACGCGGGCGCCACCTGGCAGCTGTGGGACGTCATTAACCTCACACTCCCCACGGAGGGGCAGCGGGAGGAGGAGAAGAGGAGGAGGGGCAGCGAGGCCAGCGAGGAGAGGCGGGAGGACCAGATGGAAGAGATGGCGCTCGGCCTCCTCTCGGCTCGGCTGCTGCACTCCGCCTCTCCGTCCGTGTCCTCGGTGCTGCTGCTGGGCACCGACCCCGAGTGCCTGTCCTCGGTGCTCCGTGCCGCGCAGCGCCTGGCGCCCTCGCTGCCGGCGCTGCAGTGGATTATGGGATACCCGCTGTCGCCGGACTCGCTCCACACCCTGGGCGGGCCCCTGGGCCTGTTGGCCTACGGGGAGGTCGGACGCAAGCCAATAAGCTTCTATATCCGGGACGCCGTGCAGCTCATTAGCCGCGCGGTCACCGCTGCGACCATGGTGAGGCCGGACCTGGCGCTGATCCAGAACACGGTGAACTGTTACGACAAACCAAACGGCCATGAGCTGAACTCCTCGGGACCGTATCTCGCCAGGTAGGTACACACAGACGTTAGACATACATGCATGCACATGAACACACAAACATATGCAGGCAGTCAATACACATACAGTACACAAAAGCACACCCATCAATGAACAAACACAAACAGTCACAGGCAGGCGCACACACACGCGTGAGTGCACGTATACACACAGTGTACAATAAACAAGACCTGGGCACTTAGTTCATAATATACTGTACACAGTCAAATCTTCTACGTCATCCATATTTAACTTTCCCAGATTCCACAGTGTAGACATAAAATTGAACACCAGACCACGTCTTCGCGAAACACGAGTGTTTGCAAAAGTTGGACAGGCCGCACAGAACTCCGCTTACATCCCAGAATGTCGGCAGACTCATTAGCTCCCTGGCTGTGAGCTGCTGGTCTTCGGCTGTGCACTCTCTGATGTCCTTGTCTCGTCCTCTTGCTTTCTGAACCGCTCAGTCATACTGAAAGGTGGAGAGCGGGGCCTCGTGGCATACAGATTTACACACAGAGCCACTGGAGCCTTCTGTTGGAATTGCTTTGTCTACACCAGTATTTCCGTGTGTGTGTGTGTGTGTGTGTGTGTGTGTGTGTGTGTGTGTGTGTGTGTGTGTGTGTGTGTGTGTGTGTGTGTGTGTGTGTGTGTGTGTGTGTGTGTGTGTGTGTGCATAATTAACATAATTAATTTGAAGGGTCATTGACATGAGAAGGTTTGAGACACAGTGGTCTATAAATGAACACTAGGATCATACTGTGTACCGCTGTTATACTGCTGGATCAGTCCATGGTGGCTCAACCGACAACTTTCATGTCCTCATTGTCCTGTCACTGTCACTGATAATGTATGCACGCACCCCACCCCCTCCTCCTCCACCACCACCACACACACGCTGCACACAAGCAGAGATGGTGAGAGCTTGCACACAGAAACATTCATGCGCATGCACACACAGCAATACACACAGCATGTAAAAGAAGATTAGAACATGCACATTGCATTCCTGCTTTTAAATCATAAAAATGCACCAAGGCCCTTTATAGGTACCTCGTACACAGAATCGCAGTCTCGCAAACTGACAGCCACATACATCACAACCTCTCTTAAACCATATAAGGTGGAAATGAGAATTTCAATGGGTGCAGGATAAAAAAATATATAGTACAAGAAAAGAATACGATTTTCTCTACACGATCTTGCTGCTCCCAAAGTGAATTTTAACGTATTGACCTGTGCGGTCTTCGCCTGGTACATCTTACCCGACGATTCTTAGTACATAATGTACATACCTTATACTGGAACCCCATGTGCATGGTAAGGTGAAACACTTTGTCCGCTGGACACTCTTTCTTTAACCATGAAACGATGTATCTTTAAGGTTGTGTAGTGTTGTGGACCTGTGGTGTTGAGTGAAGATGTTGTGCAATGAGTTAGCTAGGCCTAGGGCAGGTGGTGATCGTGAAACATAAAATGCCCGTCTATCATGGCAACTGATCACAAACTACTGCTTACCACAAGACCAGATTCTAATTTCCCTTGGGTTCCATCAGCCCAAGTTTAGCTACTGGCATGCAGAGCCTAGTCTATACCCAGTATGCCTTGGGCTAAAAACGAGGAGATTGTCTTCAACTTGTTATCATTGGGAAACTTTGGAAAGTGAAACAAAAATGATCAGAGACAGCATTTTCAGCCTTTAGCTCACTATGAGTTACTCTCGATAAGTCAAATGTAGCCCATGGGCTACACTTTGAGCACTTTACTTTCAGTGTACACGCGCACGCGCACACACACACACACACACACACACACACACACACACACACACACACACACACACACACACACACACACACACACACACACACACACACACACACACACACACACACACACACACACACACACACACACACACACACTTCCCATTCTTCTTTTTTCCGATCACTCCATCCTTCCTCCCATTCATCCTTCCATTCCTGCCTCCTTCCTTCCCTGCTTCATTTCTTCTTATCTTCCCTCCTTATACTGCCTCTCCTCCATCATTATGGCTCTCCCTTTCTTTTTTTCTCTTGACTTTTTAGCACATTTTCAACCCAATTTACCTGGCAGCACACACACAATTGTTCCAACCTCTACGTATTTCATCCGTGACCATAATGACAATCAGACAATGTCTCTCAACTCCTGGCTGAAGACCACCACTGTGTAGTGTCATCATTGACAGCTGGTGAGTCCCTCATCACCACGCCATAATGACGCAGTGAACCGTTTTCACAAGCCTTTGCAAAATGTTCAGTTGGTCCAGGTTGCTTCCTGATGTCTATCTCTCAAAGGACCCGACAGCTCCAAGAGAGCTGAAGGAAATTACAGACTTTCACATGGGAAGAGGCAATTAACAGCACAATGCCCAGGGGAGGGCAAGGGGAGGGAAGAAGGTCTTGAGGAGGATGTCGGCAAATGCAAAGGAGCGCAAACAGAGGAAGGGAGGCAGGGAGAAAAAGGAGGGAGGAAGCGAGGGAGAAAGAGAGGAAGGCAGAGATAGAACAGGTAGGGAGAGAGAGAAACAGAGGAGACGATAGTGGAGTAAGTAAGGACAGAGAGAGACGACAGATGTCTAAACAGAGATGTCGAGAGACTCAAAGCCTACAGGGAGAGAGGGGAGCGTGCGAGGGAGGTACAGAGGGAAGTCGGGAATAAAGACGTGCCGTATATTAGCTCTTCATAATCATCAAAGGCCTGCGGGTTTATAGAAACAGACAGCATACAAATACGGTACAGCAGTAACCAACCAACACTGAGGCTAACACTTCTGATGGTCCCGAATCACAAATCCCAAGAGGGAGACACTGAGAGACAAAGGGAGGGAGGGAAAAAGGGAGGGAGGGAGGGAGGAAAGTGTCAGAGGGAGGACAGGAAGAAAGAAAGGGAGATAAAGAGAGGGGCAAAGAGGACAACGCACAAAGCCAGAGAGAGAGAGAGAGAGAGAGAGAGAGAGAGAGAGAGAGAGAGAGAGAGAGAGCGAAGAGGAAGATGAAGTGTCAGAGAGAGAAAGAGAAACCGATGAAACGGCGCTCAGAGGCAGAAAACATCCGGGGAGGAAGATATTCAAAGAATATAACCAGCATTACTTTGCGTGGAATAAGTGTCAGACGAGAAAAGAGACAGAGAGGGAGGGAATACGACCTAGACGACTAAGATAGATGCAGAGACGTTATCAAAGTGAGATCTGCCAGTCAGAGTGACATATGACCCCCAGGAGAGAGGGCGCTCTGACGTCAGAGTGACATATGACCCCCAGGAGAGGGGGCGCTCTGACGTCAGAGTGACATATGACCCCCAGGAGAGGGGGCGCTCTGACGTCAACACTCTGCAGACGACGGACAGGTAGACAGAAGTAAACTTTTCCTCTAAACTAAGAAGAAATGAAGGGCTATGCGGAAGAGAGATGCCACGTCTGGGAACTTTGCTAGCGAGTCATCACTCACCGGCTGTTGAGCTGACGTTTATTCGAGTGTGTAAACCACAGGGGGGCAGGTGCGTGAGTGAATAGCCAGCCATTTGCTCTTTGACATGTCTGCCTTGGACACAACCTTTCGCTGCCTTTATCACAGCGTTGTTGTTGTTGTTTTATTGCTTCTGAATATATAATGCAGCACAAACAACCTGAAGAACCCCAGCCTCTGGAGGGCAGAAGCTGTTTTTGGAACTTCGGCACGTTCTCACAGACTCTTGAAAAGTTCTTATCTTTGGGCGTGAATCCAGAGAGATTCCGGACCAGCGGATAAAGTGGGAACTTTGTACTCAGGTGATCACTCTCCATGGAGATAAGAGATATACTGGATATAATGTGGGCCCATGGTAGGGTTTTTTGTGGGCAGGCACCATTAGATGAAATGGTAGTATAACAGTGGAGTGGTGGACGTGATAGATCTGCTGTCTGTGCCATGTGATGATTCAGCCATGCTATTAGCATGAGTGATTTCAGCCCGAGGCTAGCGCTTTCACTTTATGATGGCAGACAAGGCGAGAGAGAGAGAGAGAGAGTGCGTGTGAGAGAATATAAGAGCTGCTGCTATGATGAAACATAAGTTAGCGTGTAACAGGATGAGAATGCTTGACTTTCAAATCAAGAGCCTTTTTAATCAGGGCCTTGTGAAGTACAGACACAAGGAAATAATTTGTAAAACTGATAACAGCAGCACGTTGCTGTTAGTAAATCATGTGAATAACGACACGCAGGGACAAACGCACACACACACACACAGAAAGAGGAGACATTCATATGTGCTTACGCCCATGAATGCACAGAGGACAGCATGCATGCATGTGGGCAATAAAGAGTGTTTACACACACAGGAATGCACGTAGACACAAAGGACAGCGCACAAGCACATCCATGCATACGTAAAATAATCTATAAAACTCATATCAGCAGCAGGTTGCCGTTTGTAAATCATGAGAGTAACGAGTCTAACGACACATTGTTGGACACACACACGTACTGTATAGCGACAGGACCACACACACACACATGCACTGACACGTTCATTCATATTCTGTGTGTGGTGTGCACTGCGCAGCCTGGCTTTAGCTTATAGCTCGGACTTGGAGGTGAGGTTAACTTAATGACCCTCACTATCAATTTTGTCTTTTCATTCCCCTGGACGTTCCCCATATTTAATGGAGGAAGTTCACCTGCTGCGGTCACACGCTCATCCATACAGTGCATAATGTCCACCAGAGAATTACGACTTCACACAGATGACTTCATATTGCTGGCATCAGAGAGGAAATCATAATTGGACAAGACAAGACTGGTCGGAGGTTCTGACAATATGAATTCACAAAATGTGACACAGACAAAAACAGTGTTCACAATATGTGAAATATATTCATAGATTTACTTCCTTGAGCTACTGAACAACAAAACAACATTTTTAGCTGATCGGTCAAGTGGTTTGTGGGATTAGTTGTGGAAAGCCAGACAGACACACAAGGGTAAACGTCTAATCTACCCCATTTTACTTTGAACTTGGCAATGATAAAAGAAAAAGGCATCTGAGTGATAGAGCATGAAAGAGAGAGAGAGAGAGAGAGAGAGAGAGAGAGAGAGGTGAGGTGAAGGAGCCATGAATATTTTTCACTGGTGACTGAGGTCTACAAACTTTACCAACCTTTTCTATTAGAGTGAAAACTTGCCATTTCCGCCCGTGACCTGAGACACAATCAACAGTCGCTGCACGCCCCTCACCAAGCCCGACGCAGTGATCCCTGTGCAACCCTTAACATTTACAACAGCGCCCTCGCCATTTCTTAATGACCCACCCTACGCACCGCGATAATCGAGGCATGAAGCAGTCCCTGCATGGGTTCACAACTGAGACAGTAGCCAAATGATCGGCCGCACAATCTCGCACTCAGACCGGCCAACAAGTCCCGTACGGTTCAACGGGAAAGGAGGCAGATTTATGTGCGAGCAGGGGATTGCTTACCCTAATGTATTCTTCCGTAAAAAGATCAGCATAGACCGTTGGGAATGTGAAGGGAATAGCAATGAATTTGTGTGTGGACGGAGAGATAGGGAGAGACCCTCACTGCACCACATTAACTTTTAATTATGAGTTTCTGCAAGATGCAATTATTAAGTCCAGCCATCTGAGAGAGTGGACTCACACAGGACTTCCGCCAGACAGACTGTATCTGTCTGTGGCTCTGCTCTTGGTAATCTTTTGCTTTCTCCAACATTTCAGACCCCCCTCCCTGTAAGCATATGGTTGCTGGATATCCAACTGTGCACGATGCGCTTCTCAGCCTGTAGGGTAGAAAATTCTGCCAAGTGTCGGAATGACTCCAGGCATTCCCTCGTTGACTCTGACCTCTATCTTGTCTGTCTATCTGTTTCTGTCTACCTGTCCCTCTATCTCTCATGGGCACCGTACACACCATTGAAATGAAATCGCTCTCTCTGTTCCGGGGGGAGATGGGGGGCAGAGCAGCTCGCAATTCATTTTCAATGGGAGTCTGCTCCATGGGGGGGAGGAAGGCAGAACACAGCCATGGAGCAGAGCTGCTCTGTGAAACCCAGTGACTCCGACATCGAATAGGCCAGCCTCCGAGTGTGGTTTATACAGGGGACAGGTGGTGATTATGTGGTCAGCGGTCTGCTCCGGCTCAGGTCCCACTTCCCCACACACAGTTCGCAGGCGGTTCAGCAGGGTCCATTGCCGGCGTGGCAGTTCCTCTCCTTCAATGCCGCCTCCCGGGTCCGGGATGTAACGGTGGATGCGTGTTGGCCCGGCTGACTCCCACTCCTGCTTCCAGGCTGCTGCCAGCCATGCCTCTGTAGACAGGTCCTCAGGGATGGACCTGAGCAGCTCTTGCGCCGCCTTGTTGTACGGGTGGCGGGACTTGAGTCTATTTAGAGGCAGTTCTGTTGTGGTGGTGTTGTGCAGGATATGCCAGTTGTGTATTTGGGCTTTCCTTGCTAAGGCTAGGGTAGCAGCCTCTCGTCTGAGAGTCCAGTGACTCCCATTGAAAATGAATGCGAGCTGCTCTGCCCCCCCTCTCCCCTCGGAACAGAGAGAGCGATTTCGTTTCAATAGTGTGTACGGCGCCTTATTCCCCCTCAGTACACGTCTTTCCTTTTCTGTCTCATATGTTTCCTGCTCTGTCTGTCCTCTGTGTGCCGCCCGGCACTGGCATTCTGTGAACATAGCCGAGCTGAGCCGTGTTGTGAGTTTTTACATTATCTATTTCAGCTGAGATTTTGTGTAGAGGGAAAAAATGAGTGGACCAAGCAAGTAGGGACCCCTGTGGGCCCCCGGTCAATTAAGTATAATAGGGTTTAACCGGTTACGACAGCTTCTGTAACTCTCCCCTCCCTCACCCTCGCTCTCTGTCCCTCTATCTTCAGATTCCTCTCCAACACCTCCTTCACGGGGGCCACGGGGCCCATCCAGGTGGAGCCCAGTCTCTCCCACATCCAGTCCTCGCAGCTGTTCCACGTGTGGAGCCTGAAGAAAGGTGCCCTGGGCCAGCCGGCCTGGGTGACGGTGGGCCAGTGGACGCGGGGCAGGTTGGAGCTGGAGGAAGGGGTGGGGGGTCTCGGAGGAGGACTGGGCAAAGGGGGCGGCCTGGGACAGGGCCAGGGGGGTGGACCCTCCCAAGGGGAGGGCAGACCCACAGTTCGCTGGAGGCCGGGTCTGCCCGTTCAGGGACACCGGCTGAGGGTGGTGACCCTGGTGGAGCACCCGTTCGTCTTCACGCGCGAGGTGGACGAAGACGGGCTGTGTCCGGCCGGTCAGCTGTGTCTGGACCCCAGAACCAACCGCTCTGACCTTCTACAGGGCCTCTTCAACCAGCTGCACAACCCAAATTCCACAGCCACAGACTGGGAGGGAGAAGGTGAGTTGTACTTAGACACTGGTGTAAACATGCCATGTATGGGCTACCAATAGGTGGACAACTTGAATGGCATATAAATACACTTGAAGACTTGGTCCTATAGGGGCTGACTTGGCCACCTACACTAGGCCTAGCATATCTCTCTGCTGTCAGGGAGAAACCACCTAACTCCAAAATGTCAATTTTTCACGAAATGAAAACATTTTTTTTTTTTAAGAAAACCTCATCAAACGTTATATATTGTAAATTAGGGGGAGAGGTTGTGGAGTTAGCTGTTGATAGGACGTAAATATACGCCTTTGGCAGGCAATCAACACCCTTTACGTTGGTTGAAAGAATACTGAACTAGTATTAACAAAAATGTAAAACCTAAAAAATGAAGTTAGGTGGTTTCTTCCCGACAGCGACGATATAGTAGTTATGCATGTTATCGCCTATGCATATATTAGGAATAAAACATATGTACAGATGTATGTAATGTACTGATCTATTGGTATATTGCACACAGCAAAATACAATTTTTACTCTTAGCACTCTAAAGAGTCATTCTAAAAGATGCTGTGAACAAGAGGGAAGACAGGGGTGAGTTCTTATTGTAACCTCCAGTAGGCTATAGGACGTACATCAGCATTCTATAAGCAAATTCAGAAGGTGCACTCTGTAAGGAATGGTGCCTTTTATCTAGTTCAAAAGGTCAATCTTTTCAAAGACAATAGCAGGGCCTTGGAGCCATTGTTCAGCTTTGTAGCAGACAGCATAGTGTGCTTAGATTGTCTCATTTTGCCATACAAAGTGTGATAGGGTATTAAATAATTAAAAATATGAAATAAGGAGATACAAAGTTTGTGCCCAACAGCAACGATACAGTACAGTTTAGAGGATAATTTCTACATGAACCATTAGTCATAAATAATGGTTGAAATGTCTCCATTTCACCTAATGTTTCTCATGGATTTATTTTCTGTTTTTACTGCATTAACTAAGGTGTTGTCATGTAAGTTCTTTGCTTGAAAAAAGTGGAAATCAACTGATGACGCTTTACTAATATGCTTCAGACAGATGCATGCATTTACCGTCATGCACAGTAAAACCTTGAGTATTAATTTAACCCATATAGTATAGCCTGATTGTCAGACTCTGAGAAAGAACCAGTGCGCTCAGTCGAGTGGGCGGGGTCTATGGGCTTCAGAGTTCGATTTTCTCTCCTGGCATATTTTTGCTCACACTATTCCTATTTGACATACAACACTGCCCTATTTTGGGCAGTGTCATATTTGGGCTTGATTCGTATTCCTCAATAGTTTACCGAGTTGCAGCATCACACAAGAGGCAGTATGTGCTACAAAGGAAATACTTAAAATGAATGAATTGAATCTGTTCAATGAAGGCAGCACTGCGTTGGAACAAAATGGAAACGTGCCATACAAACGTAGAGCGAAGGTCTTTGAATTGGCCGTGAAGATATTTCCTGCTTTTGTCTGCTTCAAGCTGTGGTCTTGGTCTAAACTGAGCACTCACGTCTGAGCGTTCACTGGTGTTCTAATCTAAGCCAGTACTAAGCACCCTGCCACACTGGCAGCGCTTAGCTTTAAGCCATGGTAATCATTATGACACTTTCTGTCCACAAGCATGCAGGGACCACCTGGTAAGCTCAGCACGTGAGACCGTTTTATTTTTTACTTTTTTTTAAAGGAGAAAGGCCAATTGCCTTTTTTAAGCTGTCAGTACAGCGACCAGCCACTGCAGGGCAATGGCTTTGTTCCTTTTCAGATTTTAAGATAAAAAAAAGAAAAATCAGTGGAAGACTAGATATAAAATGCATGGCATTCACTTAGCGTAGCGAATCGCAGGTTAAATAAGATAGAAAAGTGCTGACAGTTCAATGTTTCCTACTCTTTCCCTCTGAGTTCAAGAGGTATTTTTAAAAAAGTTATTCAGCTTGGCATCCAAATTACAGAAATGCATTTCGTCCCACTCTGGGAACTGCGCTCATTAAAATGTAGCAATGCTCCGCTCCCGTCACGCGGGAATCCATCCAATGCGCTCTTATGATCCACGGTCTTATGATCCACGGTCAACAGCTGCAGAAATGCAGCCGGTGCACTTCTAAAGACGTGCCTATGAATATTCCGTTGTGCTAAATAAATGTCACCTCATCATTTTTATTTTCATTTTTTGGGGGTGTGTGTGTGATTCATCTCCCTATAGCCATGCCTGGTGACCTGAGGAAGTGCTGCTACGGCTACTGCATCGACCTGCTGGAGAAGCTCGCCGAAGACATGGGCTTCACCTTCGACCTGTACGTCGTCGGAGACGGGAAGTACGGGGCGACGAGCGGGGCCAACCGCTGGTCGGGGCTCGTGGGAGACCTGCTGAGCGGCATGGCGGACATGGCCGTCACCTCCTTCTCCATCAACTCCGCCCGCAGCAGGGTCATCGACTTCACCTCTCCCTTCTACTCCACCAGCCTGGGCATTCTGGTGAGGACGGTTGATTTGGACAGCAAACCTCGTTATAGTTTGTCATTTTTGTCATCTGAATGTTTTAGTGTTAGTCTAGACTAAATCTACAGTCGATTTTGTTGACTAAATGTATTTTGGCATGCCTTGATGGCGTCGTGATGGCTGATTTTACACTTGGTTGCATGCTGAAAATAGCCAATCTACAAGCTCACAAAATGCGTCGCAGGACATTTTTCGTCATAGTCGACGTAATCAACACTGCAGGTGAGGAGCACAGTGTGGGGCGGGTGGGGGTTGGAGGGATGCAGGAGTTCATGGGTGGAGCAGGGGGGGGATCGGCAGGACTCATCATTGGTTTCATCCTGGAGTATTTTATGCCTGCATTTTAATGATGTGAGAGGACAGGCCGCCGTGTCACAGAGAGATCTACTGCCACACTGTGAGTGATAGTCGGTGGCAGGATTAAGTAGGCAGCAGTATTTCTGTGCTTTGTCAATCTCACCCCTCTGTGATTCTGACACTATTTCAATATGGCCTGACAATATGGTCCAATGCTATTTCACGTCACCCTTTTTTTCTCCTCGACCGGCCCATGCCTTCTGCTGGGGAACAGGCGATCGTTAGGAGTCAATAATTAGTTTGCTCAGTTTTTTGAGCTGGCGTTTTAATTACGAGAGTCCAGGCGAGCTGCAGTGGGGGAGTTTATAATGAGTATAAGAGGAAGCTGATGGGGGAATGTGAAACCCACTGCAGTCATTTAACTTCTCCCTCTGTGGGCAACATTTAAAATACTGTATACGATCCGACGGTATACAAGGGACAACCAGCCTGTGGTATCAGAATGAGATATCCTCGCACAAAAAGTGACAGCTACTTATTAAACGATAGGCTGCACAACATTTAAACAAGCTGTGATATTCTGACAATCACTTCATGAATAGCGTTTATAGATGACTCACTTTCATTAAAGTGATTGTCAGAATTATCAACTGATCAATCAAAATGTTCACTGATCAATCAAAATGATCACAGTAAACTGATCAATTAAAATGTACAGTAGATTAGAAACATTTTAGAAAAACTACATCAATAAAGATTACGGTGCCATTTTTGTACTAGAAAAACACATTAATCTTTAAGTTTTATTGATACCATATGACAAAACATATGTAGTTTCAACAGAAATAAACAAGTGTATATTCTGACTGTGATGTCCTCTTAGGTGCGTAGTCGGGACACCGCAGCCCCCATCGGGGCCTTCATGTGGCCTCTACATTGGTCCATGTGGGTGGGCATCTTCGTCACACTGCACCTTACTGCGCTCTTCCTCACCCTGTACGAGTGGAACAGTCCCTATGGCATGACCCCCCTTGGCAGGAACAGGCTGCGTGTCTTCTCCTACTCCTCTGCCCTCAACCTCTGCTATGCCATACTGTTTGGACGCACTGTCGCCACCAAGGTAAGACATGGATGGATATTATATATACGTATAAGCCAGTGTTGTCCATTGTGGTGTGTGTGTGTGTGTGTGTGTCCGTCCATGCATGTGTGTAGGGTGAGTTATATGATTAGGGCGGGAGAGAGATTGCGGAGAGGTCAAGTAGGAATACAGTGATGATGTAGCAAGTTACCTGGGGGGAGAAGGGAGATGGTACTCTCACACCGAGAGAGGGGAGAGGGTAAGTGCCCCGATAGACATATAGAGACTTACTGAGAGGGTGATCGAGAGAGATGCACTCAAAGAAGAAGGGGGGGCTACCCCAGGACATCAGACTGAAAGCGACAGTACGAGCTGATGGGAGTAAATGGAGGAATAATTGGATGAGAGGAGGAGAGAGTGGGGTGGATGGTTGGTAGGACAGTGGACATAGAGGGCAGACATTTACGGAAAAGACATGATGGAAAGGTTGGCATGGAAACGGTGGGCAAGAGGTTAAAGAATAAATGGGCGAGCAGGGATGGAAATTGCTAAAGAGGGTGGGTGACATGGAGGCGGGCAGACGACGAACCATGTAAAAGGGGAGAGGGCTTGACTTCCGGTAGGATGTTGGAGGAAGGAGCTGCTTGATTAGCGAGCTCCCCAAGGTTGGTCAAAATAAGTTAAAAACACCACGTAAAAACAGATTCAAAACGAAAAAGGTATGACGAGAAATGAGTGGTGAACAACAAGGAAGCCGTAGGATAACTCGAAGTTATAAAGCAGATAAGCAAACTAAAGAAAACAACGACGGGAGTGGACTGGAAGAAAACGCCGAAAGCAGCATGGCGGAGAACTACACCGAAGTGATACGGGCCGGGCTCGCTGATATCACCAGAGAGCTAAAGACTTTTAAAGAAGGTATACAACAGGAGCTAGCAACGTTTAAAGAAGAACTGAAGAGGGAAATGAAGGAAGAATTCACAAACTATCGTAAAATAGTGGACCGGGAGCTACAACAACAAGAGGAAGAGGTGACTAAGCAGAGGACGAACATGGCCGAGGCGCAGACACGGATATCGGAGGTGGAGGACTGGAGGACGGGAGCAACCGAGGCCATGATGACAATGGTGGAACATATTGAACAACTACAAGAAAGACAATTGAATGCCGAGGCCAGATCAAGACGGAACAACATACGCGTATTCAATTGCCCAGAGGATAGTGAACAAGGAACCTCTGTAATTAAGTATTTGGAGCAGTTATTCCACACGGAGCTAGAGTTACCAGCGGGGACTCAGCTCCAACTGCAGAGGGCGCATTGTGCGTTGTCACAGAAGCCAACTCACCCAACTGCAGCTCCGCGGTCCATTGTGGCAAACTTTCTTCAGTTCGAGACAAAGGAAATGGTGCTAAGAAAAGCCTGGGAGGCGAAGATACAAGTAGGAGATAAACAGCTCGGCTTCGATCATGATTATCCACCCGAAGTTGTGAAAAAAAGAAAAGACTATATTCCGTTCAAAAGAATGTTGAAAGCAAGAGGAATCCGGTTCCAGACGCCGTTTACGAAGATGAGGATACAGTGGCCTGACGGTGAGAGAATGTACAGAAGTGCGGAGGACGTCGCCCAGGCCATAGAGGAGAGAGGCTACATGGAGGGAGGATCCAGCCTCGACTCGACAGCGGGACTCGGCGCACCAGCGGCGGTGGAGGCGGAGGGTGCGAGAGACACGGGGACGGAGAGAGAACGACGACGTACAGGAGAGAATCACCAGCGGGCGCCAGAGTGGAGAAAAGTGGAGAAGAGGAGAGGAGCGGCGTGGAGAGCTAAGGACAACCTACGGATGTTTAGAAGGAAATAGAACATGATTTCTGCTGTAAAAAGAGGTAACATAGAGTTGGGTTGAATGAGGGAGGGGGGAAGAATAAGCGAAGAAGGTTTTTGTTTTGTTTTAAAAAAGAAAGGAAGGGATAAAAGGAAAAAAAAAAGAAGAAGAAAAAAAAGAAGAAAAGTTAGTATTAGTATACAGAGGGTGCCGTAGATATAACACTTTGATTTATTATTGGTATACAGAGGGTGCCATAGATATAGCACTTGGACCTTTTTTTTTGTTGTAATAGGATTGAAACCCCAAGTGGTCGTTTTTTTGGCTTGTTTCATTGATTATACATTACCAACTCTGTGTAGGGAATAGGTGAGATACTAGGGCTTCTTTCATTATTTTGCATTTAAAATGTACCAACTGGAAGGGTTTGCTTTATTAGGTAGGGAATGGCTAGACACTGGGGAAACTCACAGGCTGAGATTAGTACTAGTTTGTCTAGGGAGGGGCCCCCATACAAGATGGGGACTATCCCCTCACCCTGTTATGAGGGTTTAAGGGTCACGGATGTTTTACATCGTGTTTGGAAGCTATGTGTTTGTTTTTTGTTTTTGTTTGTGTTTTTTTTGTCGACAAGCGGATGCAAATACTATAATATGACTAGGCAGGAAACAAATATGAAGGGAACTATAAGGAATAACAATGTCTAATATGTTGGGGATAATGTCGCTGAATGTAAATGGGTTGAATTCACCAGTTAAGAGAAAAAGGGTCATGTCAAAATTGAAAAAAGAAAACATGCGGGTTTTTTTCCTACAAGAAACTCATCTAAACAAAACTGAGCATGAGAAACTGAAAAGATTTGGATACAGGAACTCATATTATAGTTCATACAAAAACGGAAAAAGAAGAGGAGTTATAATACTAATAGCTAATACAGTCAACTTTGATTTTGAAAAGGAGATTAAAGATAAAGAAGGGAGGTACATTATTGTGAAGGGAAGAATAGATAATGAACCGGTAACTTTAGTAAATATATATGCACCACCAGAAAGTGATAAGAAGTTTTTTAAGTACATGTTTGACATTATAGCTGTGGAAACAAATGGTATTTTGATTGCAGGAGGTGATACAAATGTGGTTTTGTGTGATAAAAAAGATACAACAAGTAAGAAAAGGAGCAAGACGCAATTAGCTAAATTTGTAAACACATCGTTGAGTGAGATGGGACTGGTAGATATATGGAGGAGACTCCACCCGACAGATATGGACTTCACTCACTATTCGGCTGCGCACAAAGTCCATTCTAGGATCGACCAATTTTTTGTGAACATGGGAGATTGTTACAGAGTTGGGGAATGTGAGATAGGAGGGGCAGATCTATCGGATCACAACCCACTTTCTCTGAAAATTGGTTTAAATAATAGGAAGAGGCAGACAGCGTGGAGACTTAATATGGGTATGTTGAACAGTGAAGAGAGAAAAGAGAAAATCAGGACGGAGTTGAACACATACCTTGTGGAAAATAACAATGGGGAAGTGGACCCGACTATGGTATGGGATGCTATGAAAGCTGTCATGAGAGGTAAATTGATAGTGGAGACGGCACTAGTGAAAAAGGCTAAATTAGTAGCTTATAAGAAAAACAATGAAGACTTAAGGGCACTGGAACAGGATTACCAGAAAACAAAAAATGAAGAACTATATAAAAAAATGAAAGACTTGAAAGTTAAAATAAAGGATGCCCAATTAGATGAGATTGAAAGGAAAAGTAAATATGTTAAGCAAAATTATTATGAGGCCGGGGCAAGGGCCACTAAATTATTGGCTAAACGTATGCGTAAACAACAGGCATTGACCAATATTAGCAAGATTAGAGACCCTGAGACAAAGGAACTAACAACTGAACCAGAGGAAATAGAGAGGGTCTTTAAACGGTACTATGAGAAGCTGTATACACAGCCCGAACAGGCAGAGGAACAAGAAATGAAAACGTATTTAGATCAGTTGGACCTGCCACACATAGGGGTAATGCAGAATCGTATAATAACAGCTAATATTACAGCCGACGATATTATGGAGGCAATTAGTTCCTTTAAAAATAATAAATCACCAGGAAGTGATGGGTTCCCTGTGGAGTGGTACAAAATGTACAGAGAAGAGTTGGTACCTATGCTAGTAGCATCCTTTAATTGGACCCTGAAAAAACATAAAATACCACCATCTTGGTCCGAAGCAATAATCTCAGTAATACCAAAGCCGGGAAGGGATAAAGAGCAATGTGGGAGCTATAGACCCATATCTATTCTGAATGTGGACTACAAAATATACACCAAAATTATATCTAGGAGGTTAGCAGACATAGCAAATGAGATGTTGGAAGAAGATCAGACAGGCTTCATAATCAATCGCCAGACTCATGACAATGTGAGGAGAACTATACATGTTGTAGACCAAGCACAGAGGACTAAAACAAGCACTTTATTAGTGAGTGTTGATGCAGAGGCTGCATATGATAGGGTCAATTGGAAGTTCCTTTATGCTGTATTGACAAGATTTGGGTTCAATAAGGAAGCATTACAATGTGTAAAATCATTATACCAACAACCTACGGCTAGAATTAAAATAAATGGGAGCTTGTCTGGGAAATTCAACCTACAACGATCAACTAGGCAAGGATGCTGTCTTTCGCCTACGTTATTTGCGTTTTTTATTGAACCCTTAGCACAAGCAGTGAGAGACAATGAAGGTATTCAAGGTGTGACGGTAAACGGTAGTGAACACAAGATAGGACTTTTTGCCGATGATGTAATTGCCTTCCTCCAGAGACCAAATGACTCACTTCCTGTTTTAAGCAAGGTATTAGAAGAATTTGGTCGTTTGTCAGGATACAAGATCAACATAGCCAAAACACAGATTTTGGCTTTAAATTATGCTCCAAATGCATCTATAAGGGAAGCCTTCAACTTTAATTGGGAACAAAAAAGTATTAAATATTTGGGTATAAACATAACGAAAAAATTGTCTACATTATATAAAGCCAACTACGATAAATTAAATCAGGAGATAAAAAGGGATATTGAACGATGGGCTACTTTGCCACTAGACCTGAACTCAAGGTTGGAGGCAGTTAAAATAAATGTATTATCCAGGTTGCTCTTTCTATTCCAGTCCTTACCGGTAGAGGTCCCCCAAGGGCAATTTATTACATGGGACCGAATGATCTCTAGGTTTGTGTGGGCCGGGCAGAGGCCAAGGGTCAGATTTCAGACCCTTCAACTCCCAAAGGAGGGAGGGGGCATGGGTCTTCCCAATTTAAAAATGTATTATCATGCGGCCCAGCTACGATATGTAGGATGTTGGTGTAAACCAAATTATATAGCAAAATGGAAAGATATGGAAAAGGAATTCGACAAACATCCAATACAGAATATTATAGGAGACAAAGAAAAGTTTAAGAAAATAAAACACCGTATTGATCCAATCACCCTATTTACATTAGAGATCTGGTTTAAAATTGTTAAAAAATATAGGTTCGAAGAGGATATAAAGGTTTTAAAATGGATGGCATTTGATAGTTCATTTAAACCTGCAGGACATGATAAGGGCTTTAAAGTATGGAGCAATAGAGGAATGACAGCCTGGTGTGTTTTGGAGAAAAATGGGGCATTGGAGAGTTTCACAGATTTGAGTGTTAAATACATGTTGGATAAACATGATTTCTTCAGGTATCTCCAACTAAGGGATTATTATACTAAGGAAGTCAAGGGGAGGCCCTCCATGGAAGTGAATGGTATTGTCCAAATTATTAAAAATATATACAAGGGGAAAAATATTCGAATTATATCAGCAATATATACGACTTTGATGAGTGGCAGTCATTCAACAGAATATATTAAAAAGAAATGGGAAGCAGAACTAGACATAGAAATTACAGAAAAAGATTGGGCTCATATGTGGAAAATGCACCAATCATCTACCAATTCACGGATATGGAGGGAATTCTCTTGGAAGAATCTTTGCAGGTTTTTCATAACACCAAAAATTGTGAGCAAGCAGTTGAAGCAACAGATACAATGTTGGAGGGGTTGTGGAGATGTAAATGTGGATCACTCACATGTGTTCTGGAAATGTCCCAGAATTGAGCCTTTTTGGAAAGTGTTACATGATCAGATACAAAAGGTGTTGGGTTATGAGGTGCCTATGAAGTGTGATGTTCTGTATTTAGGAAACTTGATGGGGGGAAAGATACGAGGAGAGGATAGGTATCTGGTAAACATTTTATTGGCGGCAGGAAAGAAGGCTATCACAAGGAAATGGGGACAGAAGGAGCCTCCAACACAGGGACAATGGGAGGAGTTGATTCAGGAGATACAGCTCATGGAGAAACTGACACATCGCCTGAGACTGCAGGAGGAAAAAATGGAGGACAAATGGTCCAAATGGACAATATTCAATGACCTGATCATGAGCAATGAGGGTATGGGGGAATGAGGAACACCAGAATATGCCTAGGAATATGTGATGTATTGAGCAAGATTTGATATACATTGTCGACTTTTTTGTATTTTTATTTTTTGTTTTTCATGTTTGTATTGTGCTGTGCTATGTCCTTTATTATTGTGTGTTTGTTCAAAAACAAATAAAAATCTAAGTGATAAAAAAAAAAAAAAGGGGAGAGGGCAAGCGGGTGGGCTGAGGGTGAGGCAGCGAGCAGGGTGAAGGCCGGTGCATGCTTAAGAGGAAGAAATGAGAAGGTTGGTTATCGCTGTCTTGCGTTGCTCGAGACTGGCTTGTATAAATGAAAGGTGTTATCCGAGGCGCCAAAGACAAATGAGAGTCTAATTCCTATCAGGCTGACCGAGGCGGTGTACACGTACGCGTGCATAAATGAATACATAACGTCGGAGAAGAACAAAACCAATTTCATCTCCAGCGATGGGAACAATTTCTTTGCTTTCATTTTCAATTTGTTTCCAGTTGTATATCTGGTGGCAGTGGATGAAGACGTACACTGGCGTGTGTCAAGCCTTCACGTATGACTGAGTGTGTCGCGGGAGGCACTGCTCTGCCCGGCTTGATCAATTATAGCACTGAGGGAAAAGAGTAGTGTACGCTCACTCTCTCAGCTCTCAATGATCAACACTCCCATTATGACATTAACGCATTCTCACTATTCAAATGTTTCCACGTTCAAATGAAATTCTGAAAATTCACATTTACCTAAATTATTCCCCTCTGTCCTCTCTGTGCCTTCTTAGCAGTACACTCAGCATATAATGCAATAGAATATTGAATAAGAACTCACAATATTATGACTGTGGCCGACCTAAACAGGACAGTGAGAATAACACAGCTAATGGCATTGCCTATAGCATTAGAGAAAATGTCATACACTTGAAAGGTCATGGGTTCAACCACAGCTGACAACTATCAACACAAATAGCCTATCCTTGAACATGACCACACACACACACACACACACACACACACACACACACACACACACACACACACACACACACACACACACACACACACACACACACACACACACACACACACACACACACACACACACACACACACACACACACACACACACACACACACACACACACACACACACGGCTATGCATATATGGTCTCTGAATACATCCACTTCTGCATAACATCATGATCACCCTAATATTGAAACCGCATCTTAATGATTGAAGGCTTAAATCTTCCTTTAATCCTTTAAATCCTTCTGTGTCTTCCCCTTCCTCTGCATGTCCCTTGCATGACTAAAGTGGATTTGCTGAGTGACTGACGTCTGTTAGAGGTCACAGCTGGGTGACTGACGTCTGTTAGAGGTCACAGCTCTCCTCTGGATTCACCTGTAGCGTCAACGTCTCTGGAAGAGCAGATGTTCCTAATGTATACTCTACAGCAGGGGTTCCCAAACCCCTTCCATGCCAAGGACCCCCACGTCCCCTCCATTCTTAAATGACCTTAAACTAAACTAGAAAAAGAACATAGTAAAATAGTCGATCTACAAGCTCACCGCGTGTCGCACCGTGATGCGTTATAAGCTTGTAGATTGATCTAGTATTTTTGCTATTTTTGGCACTGCACCCCCTGCCCAGTGTGGTGTGGAACACGTGTGTCGAATTTGAAGTCGGTGCGGCTAACGGTTCTCGAGTTACGTGGATTACACACAGACATACATACATACAGACAGAGACTTGGTGCATTTATATATATATTCCTCTCCTTTCAATTTGGCCCCCATGTTGGAAAACCTGTTCTAAGGTGTTTGTGCTGTGTTTCACTGCCACACTTCTGACTTCTATTTCATCTTCATCGTCTGTCGGTCTCTTTTGATTTGTGACACATTTCACTTTCATTTATGTGCTTGTTGTCCTTGTATTGTTTTCTCGTCAAAGCTGTCATTTAGTTTCCGCCAGCCTTTTCATTTGATTACTTTGATTGTCAACGTGACATATTTCTTTGTCTTGCATCTTGTGACATATTTGGAAGAATTGCTTTGTTTTTTTTGTAAAACTTTCAATATAACAATGTCACGATAACAATCTGTATTTGTTCTTTCATCAAATAACCCCTCAAAGTAAAAGTATTTTCAGCCGTTTGTTCTCCATTTTGCAGACTCCCAAGTGTTGGACGGGGCGTTTTCTGATGAACCTATGGGCTATATTCTGTCTGCTGGTGCTGTCCAGCTATACTGCTAACCTAGCAGCAGTAATGGTGGGGAAGAAGGTCTTTGAAGAGGTATCAGGAATACACGATGACAAGGTTAGCCTCAGTGCAAGGACGTATGCCTGCGGAAGCATGTATGAAAGCACATGTGCATGTGTACAAGCAAAAGGCGCACGCACGCACGCACGCAGGTACACTAATAAATATGCATTCAGCCACACACACAGGTAAGAGCACATAAACACACACGCACATGCACATACGTAAACACACACGCACAAGCACACACGCGCGCACGCACGCACGCACACACACACACACACACACACACACACACACACACACACACACACACACACACACACACACACACACACACACACACACACACACACACACACACACACACACACACACACACACACACACACACACACACACACACACACACACACACACACACACACACACACACACACACACACACACACACACACACAAAGAAGCATTACACACAAACACACTCGAGCACAAAGAAGCACACACAAAACACACACTGCGATCTATCATCTGACACACAAGGACAGGATAATGAGTAAAGAGCAGAATTATTTATGAAGAAGGATTATTGTCTTGCGTTTCCTCAAACCCTTGAGGGAGTTCATGACTGTGGTGAATCCGATATTAGGCTGATCCTAATCTCACAACACTGTCTGTCTCTCTCCCCCTCTCGCTCCCCCCCCCACCCCCCCCCAGCTCCACCACCCTTCCATGGGCTTCCGCTTCGGTACGGTGAAGGAGAGCAGCGCTGAGGACTACATGAAGAAGAGCTTTCCAGAGATGCACGAGTACATGCGGCGCTTCAACCAGCCCGCCACCCCAGTTGGAGTGCACATGTTAAAGTAAGACACATGCACAGTGCACGACACGTTGAGAGACATGACGTTTTTTGACATGGTTTCATCATGTGCTCAGTAAAGCACTATGTAACCTGTGTTGAGGGATTTTTTTAGGATCCTGTAGTAACTGATGAGGCAAACATTGGAGACACTTATTTCAAGGTGTGCTTTAACTCACACACACACACACACAAGATAAGAGAGAAACCATGCTTGTGTCATAATACGCACGCACGCACGCACGCACACACACACGCACACACACACACACACACACACACACAAAGAGAGAAACCATGCTTGTGTCATAATAAGTACAATACAAGCTGTACCAAAACAATAGGCCTAGATACCAGTCATAAAGGCAACTTGACTCTTAATATGCTTAAAAAAGGCAAAAGGTACATAATAATATAATATGCAATTCTACCACAATCTTTCCTCAACTTTTTCTCTTCCAAAGTACCTTAATGTAAACCATTATTGGTATTCTTCTTCAGTGACACGCTGTACACACACTACACACACACACACACACACTGTAGGAAATACAGAACGCCTTCCCCTGTCTTACACGGGCACACTTCCTTTAAACAAACTGTTAAAATTGCACACATTCACAGCTAATCCCCTCAAAGCACATCAAACACCACAAAGTACAGATGCTGAGATAGTTTATCTGTGTGTGTGCGTGCGTGCGTGCGTGCGTGCGTGCGTGCATGCGCTGATAGAGCAGAGAAAAAGACACGCAAAGATACGCTTGTTGTTGCGAATATAATGCAGAGATGATGATCAGAACATATTGGACGAAGGAAGCGCTCATTTCCATTACGAGGTGATGCGATGTGGCACAAAGTCACAGCAGTGCAGGGAACAGTGAGGTAATAAAACACTTTGCTGGCAGAACCAACTGACCCCATTATACCGCTCCCTGAAATCTCCCTGAGAGAGAGAGACCCACACACATGTAGCCCACGAGATGCAGGATGTCGAAGCAGTTATAGCTTATAGATATACTGTAGTACTATGTATACTCTATGCACTGAGCATCAATGTGCACGCACGCATGCACGCACACACGCACACACACACACACACACACACACACACACACACACACACACACACACTTCCGAGTTACTTCTCTCCCTGAAGGAGCCTAGGCTACATCCTTCTCCCAGCTGGCTGAGCTCTATCTGACAGACAGGTCACTGCTATAGGAAGGCAGCATGCAGGGAAACAAGAGTTCTGTGCTTTCCTGGCAAAGACATTGTAAAGTCACCGTTTGTTTTTGCAGTAAATGTGAGTGCATGTCCTGAATAGTAAGGAGGCAGCGATAATCTGATCAGCCCAGTCTAGTACGAAATCAGGCTGTATTCCAGTTAGTCCGGCCCGTGAGTCAGTGTTTAATTGATTTGAAGTACTTGTTGTTTTTAAAGCGATGACTGGCGTACAGTTGGGTGCCACCGATATTGTCCCTTATCATTTGACCCATTTAGGCCTGACCTCAAAATTTTAAAAAATCCTTCTAAATCCTCCAGTTTTCTGAAATAAATATTTTCACGATTTTTCAAAAATAGCAGACCTACAAGCTCGTAGCGCGCCACTCGGTGGCGCGCTATGAGCTTGTAGATCTGCTATTTTTCAATAGCTAAATTATAACATAATGTTTAAAACACCAAACTGTCCTTTTGCGCAGATCACGCAAACCTCAGCAAAAAGAAAAGGACAATATCGATGGCCTCCAACTGTAGCTCCTTCCTCCTTCCTATATTGTTGACATGCTCACAACAGATCTTAGATGATCAGATAAAGGTTTCCTCATTCTACCAGAATACATTCTAAATCAGCATATGGTGCTGCCTACAGTCATTATGGTCATATTCTCTGGAATCCTAAAGCTTTTAGTTATAGGCTTAAAGTAACACTTTTCTTTTAGTTTACACTGTATACATAATACGTTCTTTTTTATATGCACTTCTCCTATAATATGTTTACTTTTTTCATGATTGTTGCATATTTTCTATTACATTTTGAAGCACATTGTGTCTAAGCCTGTCATATGAAATGGGCTACATAAATAAATCCATGATGGAGCGTGTGTGCGTGCGTACGTGCGTGCGTGCGTGCGTACTGAGAGTGAAAAAGAGTTTGCATGCGCATTCATGCGTGTAGATGTAGAAGTGTGTGCGTGAGTGCGTAAAATTAGGTGCAGAGGTGATTACATTTTATCGAATGGATCCGACGTAGTTTGTAAGTGCATGTGTCTGTGGTTGTGTCAGTCCAGACACTGAGGATGTGTTTCAGTGCACATCCATCCCAGCCAGGGGTCATCACCATGCTGGCTTGTGGTGGACATTAATGTCAACATTATATTATTTGCCACGGACATATCAAATAATATTACCAGAAACACAAAGAGATAGCCCTGAATGACCATAACAGGTGTGTAACTCTGAGAGTGCACACATGGAACCAAATGGACCCTCTCTCAGAGTTAAGGGGGTCCAGCTGGCAAATACAACATTTGAGAACCACTAGTAATAGTTGTACTCATATGCCATAGTAAATACGTGTCACATGAAGACCTGAAGACTTGACATTCAGTAATTGGGTCTTATGATCAAAATAACAGTATAATGGTGTGTAAAAACTGTCTGTCCCTCCATACAAAAATAAATAAAATAAAGGCGAAAGCCACAAAAAATAATAATAATAATAATGGTGTGTAAAAAAGAAAATCTAAAAAAGGGACATGGCCAAGACTTTGCCACGGACACATTTGTCCGTGTATGGACATGTTGAGGACCCCTCTGTTCATCCCAGCCATTATGGACATGTTGAGGACCCCTCTGTTCATCTCAGCCAGTGCATAGTGTTGTCCGTGTATGGACATGTTGAGGACCCCTCTGTTCATCCCAGCCTGTGTATGGACATGTTGAGGACCCCTCTGTTCATCCCAGCCATTATGGACATGTTGAGGACCCCTCTGTTCATCTCAGCCAGTGCATAGTGTTGTCCGTGTATGGACATGTTGAGGACCCCTCTGTTCATCCCAGCCTGTGTATGGACATGTTGAGGACCCCTCTGTTCATCCCAGCCATTATGGACATGTTGAGGACCCCTCTGTTCATCCCAGCCTGTGTATGGACATGTTGAGGACCCCTCTGTTCATCCCAGCCATTATGGACATGTTGAGGACCCCTCTGTTCATCCCAGCCTGTGTATGGACATGTTGAGGACCCCTCTGTTCATCCCAGCCATTATGGACATGTTGAGGACCCCTCTGTTCATCCCAGCCATTATGGACATGTTGAGGACCCCTCTGTTCATCCCAGCCAGTGCATAGTGTTGTCAGTGTATGGACATGTTGAGGACCCCTCTGTTCATCCCAGCCAGTGCATAGTGTTGTCAGTGTATGGACATGTTGAGGACCCCTCTGTTCATCCCAGCCAGTGCATAGTGTTGTCAGTGTATGGACATGTTGAGGACCCCTCTGTTCATCCCAGCCAGTGCATAGTGTTGTCAGTGTATGGACATGTTGAGGACCCCTCTGTTCATCCCAGCCAGTGCATAGTGTTGTCAGTGTATGGACATGTTGAGGACCCCTCTGTTCATCCCAGCCAGTGCATAGTGTTGTCCGTGTATGGACATGTTGAGGACCCCTCTGTTCATCCCAGCCAGTGCATAGTGTTGTCCGTGTATGGACATGTTGAGGACCCCTCTGTTCATCCCAGCCAGTGCATAGTGTTGTCCGTGTATAGACATGTTGAGGACCCCTCTGTTCATCCCAGCCAGTGCATAGTGTTGTTTGTCACAGTGATACTCTGGATCCACTGGAGGACATGGTCAGCAGTGTCTGAAGCTTCCGGGGAATAGTGTATAATTGGGGGTTCTTGGGGTCAATCAGATCGATATATAGCGGTTGTGCCGAGGACTCTCCGGAGGTCTTATCAGTCCACAACAGAGACTGTTGGTAATGATCCATGTGTTCACGCAGCGTATTAGCATGCAGCTAATCTCAGCCACACGATATGGTAGAGTGACAGCTATAGTGTGACACCTCATCCACAAAGCTCACGGAGCCCTAGGAGAGAGTTTGATGAGGTGAATCCAATATGTTGAAGAAATTGGAATTGCGTCCAAACAAAAAAGCAAAGAAATGCATGTGTTTTTGCACAAAAGACACCCGATACTCATTCAACAGACAGTATAGGACTATTAAATGCTTTGGACTATAAAATGCTTTGCCTCACTCTTATGTGGTGTGTGTGTGTGTGTGTGTGTGTGTGTGTGTGTGTGTGTGTGTGTGTGTGTGTGTGTGTGTGTGTGTTTGTGCTGAAGGACAGATCCTCCTCTCCTGGATGCCTTCATCATGGATAAAGCCCTGCTGGACTATGAGGTGTCCATTGATACCGAATGTAAACTGCTCACAGTGGGCAAACCATTCGCCATAGAGGGTATGTAAGCGCGCGCACATACACACAACACACACACACACACACACACACACACACACACACACACACACAGCACACCCACCTGCAGGCACACAATTCACAAATACAATTTACAACAATTTAGGCATTTAGCAGATGAGATACTTACATGTGCAATATAGGCATGTGCAATATCGGCATAAATGGCATGAAGCCCAGTCAGCCAATGACAGGGTAAATTGTCAAGTAGCATACACAGAGTGCAAAGAAAACAATCAAGTGCTACAAAGTAACTAGAGTATAGGAATAGGATACCAGGTAAACATCAAACCTAGCGTCCGTCTAAGCATATAACATACAGTACATAACGTACTTAGTAACCAACATACGTCTGCAACGTACTGTGTAGCATCTATCAAAAATATAGGCAACTAGAACTGCACTCTGTCGAGTGCCTACTTGCTCGTTGCACACAAGTAGGCCATAAATGGCCTACTTGCGCAACAGATACTTTTAACATATGTCTATATATGTGTATATGTCTATATGTATGTATATGTAGTTTCTGCATATGTCCCTGACACTGAAACATATCATCATTACGTCACCATCGTCAACCAATTATACTACGGCGTTGGTACATAATCTTCATCACGGTTCACGGAAAGCATACCTGCACGGTCAGCTTCCGTTTGTCCGTATGACATCATATCACGTACATTCTAAGGGACATTGGTACATATCTCCATCACGTCATGGGACATTATGCTTCGTAGCATGACGGAAAACATACCTGCACGGTCAGCTTCGTGCCAGCATATAATAATAATAATAATGGATTTTATTTATAATGCACTTTACATTCCTCGGAATCTCAAAGTGCTACAGTAGGCAAAATTATGAAACAATAGGTAAAAACATTACATGATTAAAAGCACACAGTTTAGCATCAGGAAACAAAAAACATGAGGTCAGGGAATAAAATCAGTGGGTTTGGGGGAAGGCCTTATTAAAAAGGTAGGTCTTTAGTCCTCTCTTGAAGCAGTCGATTGACTGTGGCGCTCTCAAGTGTGCGGGGAGAGCATTCCACAGTTCAGGGGCAGCTGTGCAGAAGGCCCTGTCACCCATGGTGCGCAGGTTGAGGCAGGGGTTGAGGCAGTATGTGTTTGATGAGCGGAGGGTGCGGGTTGAGGGTTTCAGGGAGACTAATTCTTTGAGGTAGAGGGGGGCGTTTCCATGGACGCATTGGTGGGTGAGCAGGGATATTTTGTATTGTGTTCGGGGGGCCAGTGAAGTGAGCGGAGGATGGGTGTGATGTGTTCTCGTTTGCGCACTCTCATCAGGATCCTAGCAGCGCTGTTTTGGATGTATTGGAGCCTTTGACGTCATAACATGTGCTGGCCCCGGACACACGCATCGTAGCACCTGACTGATAACATTACTTGCACGCTCTGCTTGCGCAAGTAACAAGAAGTGATAGAAGGAGTGAGGAGTGCTAAGGTGTGCGTTTCCCAAGACTGGTGGAAGTCGTATAGCAATCTACTGCCAATGGCTCTGTGGCTCGATCTGTCTGTCGTTGGATTGGCTCCGATCTTTGATAAGCTCGCAGGCTTGGCTGACACAACGTCCTTCGTATATGTCCTCGATGGAGAGAACAACCGAATGACCCTTGCCATTACTTTGCAGTTGGGGTCAGTACACTTCCCATAGCAGACCGTGTTGTAAATTGTAATGCAGACGGCATCCAGAAGCCAAAGGAAGGGAACGCAGCAGGAAGAGACATATATGGAACTTTTGGGTGGTTGAGGACAAGGTGCATCGTGGCATTCTTCATCAGTTGTAGGTGTTTGAGTCAACACGCAGTCACACCAGAGTCCACACACAGCAACACTATTGAAATGGAAATACCCCTCACCGTGGGAGCTAAAGGCAAACAGAGCACACACCTGTTGACAGTCCTTGAAGTACTTTCTGGTGCTGGGAATTCTGACTGAACTACTGAGCGATGTGACAGAATCAATGCAGTGCGTTATTCCCCGGGGTTGGCCAAGCGTGTGTGAAGCAGGTCAGGGTGGACGTCATAAGGGGAGTGTATATAGACGCCCCTTGTGTTTGAACCTGACGGTGGGTTCAGAACAGGAACAGGAGGAGGAGGAGAGGAGACATGAGAGGAGTGAAGTGGCAGAGACAGCAGGAGGAGTTGAGATTGGTACAGGTATAGAGATAGGGAGGAGCAAGTACTGTACCGACTACAAGTCTCCTGTACCTGAGCAGAGTGTATGACTGTTCAGCATATTAGGAGTTGTGCTGCCAGCGACCTCATTGTGTCAAACTATAGCATGCATGTCAGCATGCTGTGGTGTTTGCGTAAACGTTCCTGGGACCCCAAGTTGAACTGTATAGGAGAATTAAAGCAGAGTTGCAGAGTTGCAAATCATCAGAAGCATGCTTTAGCTTTCTTTATAATTAATTATAAACATATGGGAGTAATACAACCACGGGTGAAGTCTGGTGAAATACCCATAGATTTTAATGGAATGAAAATTCTTCTGGGACCAACAGGAGGGGAAATAGCGCCGTGCGCTTGTGGATCTGCTATTTTCACTAGTTTTGGTCCTGGGCAAACGTCTAACAATCTCTCTTTTGGGTCTCGACCTGAAAAGTTTGGGAAGGACCATAAATGGGAACTGCAGCGTTTCCATTGCTTCCGCACTGGCTTCATTTGCAGCGGTGGATGCCTGCCGCCTGGTTCTGACTGAGGGGCGGAGGTCATTTCACAGCTTGGGACCCAGGAGGGACAGTCGCTTGGAGTGTTGTCATAGCTGGTGTGCAGGAAGGGTGTAGGGGTGGAGCATGTCCTGGAGGTAAATGGGGTGCCATGCCCTTGATTGACTTGTAGGTCATCGTTTATTTTATTGGATATGGGCAGCAATGGCAACGGCTTCTTTAACCTATCCTCTCTCTGGCTGTCTATTGCCTTCTCCCTTCCTCTCTATCTCTCCATCTTATCTCTCTCTCACTGTCCCTTACACACACAAGAGAAGACACACGCGCGCATGCAGAGTGATCAAATGGATAGTGCTGTGATTGACAGTGATCTCTCTGAGAGAAGCAGAGTGCTGCAGGGTTAACAAACAGCCCACAGCCATTTATTATTAAGCATCGGGCCCAGTCAAAAGCTGTGTGTGCGTGTGTGAGAGAGAACTTTATGCTCGTGTGTACAGTAGAACTATCTATCTGCATGCGTGTGTGTGTGCGTGCACACATATTCACACAGGTGCGTGACTGCCAAGGTAGTGTCTGCTTCAGAAGAACTGTGTGGGTCCATGCAGATGTATACTTTCCCTTTGTTTTTTTAGTTTTAGTTAGAGCTGCTGCTGTGTGTGCTGAGCAAAGGTTTGCATGCAAAATATAGTGTATACGTGTTTCTGTCTATGCGCACACAAAC
The DNA here is from genome assembly GCF_951216825.1 of Electrona antarctica. Classification (NCBI taxonomy): domain Eukaryota; kingdom Metazoa; phylum Chordata; class Actinopteri; order Myctophiformes; family Myctophidae; genus Electrona; species Electrona antarctica. The sequence goes on along the minus strand of NC_136799.1, from coordinate 23,453,810 downwards.
ATTTTGTGCTGATTTGAATATTATGCGCATATGATTTTCTATGTGCATGTGTGAACTATCCAGTTAACTATAATATAGTTGATAGTTCAAACATGCACATAGAAAATCACACACACACTCATTTTATTATTGCACATTTGCATATTGTTCACTTATGAGCGAATGTGCAATAATAAATTAGTGTGTGTGTGTGTGTGTGCGCGCGCGTGTGTGTGTGTGTGGGTGCGTGCATGCATGCATGTGGATGGGCACGTGTGTGGGTGGACACATGCATTTTGAGCTTGCGTCGGTGCAAATATTCATACTGGTGTGCTTCCATAACGCACGTCTGCGTTTCTCATTTTGGAGACAGACAGCTGAACTAATAAGTACGAGCAAGGCTGCCACTTGGGACCTGGTGCTGTCCCCCATACATACCCAAACTCTTGTCAGTCACTGACAGACGCCATGCCCATGTTAAATCACGTCTGCCTATTCCTCCTCTCCACTACCATGTGGTTGCTCTCCCTCCGTGTCCATCGCTCTGGGATGAGCTGACCTCATCTGCCTCCGCGGTGCAATCGTGTGATCTCTGCCGTGGCCAGGCTCAGCCGATTAGCACCAATGACATATAAGCAAGCCTGAGTTGGTATGCAGAGCAGGTTGCAAAGCGATGGCTGGGGCTTTAATTCGATGACTCTCACACGAAAAAGGTCATCAATGAATCTGTGTTTTCTTTTGATCAGACACGCTGAGATAGAAATAAGGAACGCGGCCAAACATAGACATGCAGAGGAGGTGGAGAAAGGAGAGACAGACAAACGGGGCAGACAAAAGTGAGGCAGAGCGAGGGAAAGAAAAGACGGGAGAGAGACAGAGCAGAAAGAAAGTTGTAAATAAATAAAGGCTAGGAGAGGGCAGGGAAGGGAGGGGAGAGGAGAAGACACAAATTATAGAGAAAGCAACAACTGAGGTAGGCGAGGCAGCGACAGTGAGTAGAAGGAGGAGATAGAGGACTTTCATTTGGCCACACTGCCAGTCTGTGCCTTTCTGCACAGCAAGTGATAAAAGACCCCAGCCAACAGAGGCCACCTAATCAAGACAAAGCCCTCAACCCCAACCAACCAGGGAGAGAGACAGAGTAGGCCGAGACACTGATGAAAAGGAAAGAGGAAAGGGGGCTGTTGTTCGGCTTTCCGAGAGGGGGAGAGTACATATTGGAGAGTGGCCTGTTTGGTGTTTGGAGACTGGAGATAGGAGAGAGGAGGGAAGTGGGAGTTCATAGTTGCTGCGGGCAGCCAGGGAGCCATCTGAAATTAACTGTCTACAGACAGAGAGAGAGAGAGTGTGAGAGAGAGAGAGAGACAGAGAGAGAGAGAGAGAGAGAGAGATAGAGAGAGAGATAGAGAGAGAGAGAGATAGAGAGATAGAGAGAGAGAGAGAGAGAGGGGGGGGGGAGGGGGGGGGGGGGGAGAGGGAGAGAGAGAGATGTAGGAGTGTGTGCTGTTGTGGTCTGTATTTCCCACGAGTGCTGTGGAGATGTTTACGACAGCCTGGACACACCCCATTAATAACTTCGCCACTGAACATCCAGACGCTTGTCTGTGGGTGTGAGTGGATGAGTGGATGTGGCCATGGAAGAATAGAGTCTGCTGTGCATTTGTGCGTGTGTGTGTACTGGGAGAGTATTATAAGTTGAATGATTACGTGGGTGGCTGTGGATTTATAAGCGTGCGTGCGTGCGTGTCTGTGTGCGTGTGTGGTGTGTGTACATTTTGTCTGATTATGTCTATATCAGGGCTGTCAAAAGATTTCATTTTTAATCAGATTAATCACAGCTAACATGTGATTAATCATGATTAATTCCTAAATATGCCCCAAATATGCCCATTTCTCTGTACAGTATATTGTTGTGGAAACGGAAAGATAAATTACGGCAGATATATGCATTTAACGATGTTTATTATGACAAATATAAAAACCAAGTGTGCACCCTTGGTTGTGCTACTGAAACGGTGAAGGAAAGGCATAATGGGATTTATTAACTACTTACAGCAGTGAGGTCGGAAGAGAGCGGGGAATGGTGTGTGTGTGTGTGTGTGTGTGTGTGTGTGTGTGTGTGTGTGTGTGTGTGTGTGTGTGTGTGTGTGTGTGTGTGTGTGTGTGTGTGTGTGTGTGCACACATCACATTTTACAAGAGTGATGTGTGCCTGAATTTGAGTGTACATCTGTTAAGGCATGTGTGCGTGCGTGGGTGGGTTTAGGTTTATTTATTTAGCACATAGTACAAAAAATAGACAATACATATCGAAGAACAAAAATACAATGCAAGGAAAGGAAGAAGCCAGCTGGCTTATTTGGAATCCTTTCCTGTAAGGAAGAGGTCATTGATTAAACAGATTAAAAGTTCATTAAGAACAATACAAAAGTTGGCAAAGGGAGCAGCTGTGAAATAAAAACACAGACTGCACAAAAAAGGGAAATAAACAATACAGCAACAAACACATCAAAGTAAATCATGTAATCTACAGAGAGGAAGAAATAAGATATTTCTTTAGATGTTTCTTAAATATTGGCAAGGATAATGAGGATTTAAGTGAAGCATTTAGGGAATTCCATAGATGAGGGCCTCTAAATTTGATGAAAGATTGATGTTTGGAAGTGCGACAATAGGGTAATTCAAAATCATCTCTTTGCCTTGTGGGGTAGGAGTGGCCACTAGGGGGCGGCGGTGCCTTGTGGGGTAGGAGTGAATGTCAGAAGTAACACGGAAAACAATGTGAAAAGAAGAGGGAATGTCTTGTTTGCATTTTGATGGCTGTGGGAGTAGAATCTGTGTGGTGGTGGTATTTGTGTGGGGGTGTCTGGGCATAAGAACCCAGCACTGTATCCCCACTTGTGTTCCACCATTTGACGGAGGAGCTTCCAAAGATAGACGGAGATACGTATAGGCGCCTTCCAAGAGAAGAGGGGTTAGCTAGGAGGAGGGGTACTCAGAAATGGGAAGCCATGGGATTGTGAAAGTGGGCCGAGATATGAAAGGAAGGATGAAGTGAACAACAAGTGAAGTGGTGATGGAAATGGGAATTGAGCAAAGCTAACAAACAAAGTAAATGAAGCACGCGCATCCACAGTTTAAAAAGCCAAGCGCTGGGCAGACGCACACAACACAAAAGAATAGAGTCCACACTGGATCCAACTCCAAAAGTATTGTTATAGTTAGTGTGGTTGCCCTAAAGGGCAACCAGACTATTGTAATTGTAACACTTTATTTTTTTTATTTTACTGGAGTAACCCTTTTTTTGAAACGCTACTCCTCCCACAGTTTTAACTGTACGCACTTGACCCATATGTCAAATTGACCGGAAAAATCGGAAATGGTGTGCTTGCTCATTGCTAAGAGAAATATTGTATAGTTTAATTGATATGAATTTATTAGTGAATTAAATTTCCCCATTGACATGAATGGGAAAATGCGAAAAATCACGTTCAAGTATTTTTTCCTCGGAGACCGTAAGGGCTATAGTTACAAAACTTGGAGGGATAATTCGTAATACTTACTAAAATTAATGAACTTATAATTATATCGGTCGGCCTCATGGTGGCGCTATAACAGCCCACTTTACGTTTTGGCTTATAAGTCTTGAACCGTAGGTCGTAAATTCAAAATTCCTTTCTCCCTGTATTCCTTGGGCCATGACGCATCTCCCCATATAGGCCACGCCCATTTGCGTCATGATAGATTTTCCGCCATTTTGAATTTTCTCCAAAACACACTTTTTGCTCCTCCTCCTACAGATTTTGTCAAAATCTCACAAGAATTGGTACACATGATCTCTGGACCTTTCCGATGAAGACACCACAGGCGGAATTTTGATAGTGCGTATCGTTCGGCCGTAATCGGCTTCCGAAGTTAGTGGGATGGGCCTATTTTACAAAAAATGCCTAAAATCCCGAACGAAATGTCCGATCCATCCCAAATTTGAATCACATGTCGCGGGTGGTTAAATCAACCAAGTACCAAAAGCAATTCCATTTTCATCCATAGGGGGCGCCGCAAATGCGAGAAATGTAACCGTTTGTCGCAAAAACATGATTTTTGGGGGATAAATCATACTTACGCATGATCGCAGGGGTGACGCAACATTGTAATTGGCTGGCAATATCAGTGGGAGGGGCATATGTGAGCCACTGCGGCAACCACACTTTGCAATTTTTTAAAATTGCGACCTTTCTAGTTTGAGCTTGATCCAGTGTGTGGACTGACTGGACTCTAGTGTTTTGGAGCTTGATCCAGTGTGTGGACTGACTGGACTCTAGTGTTTTGTGAAGTGAGCAAAGCTAAACATGGGCTCCAGGAAATGTTGAGAGGGGAACAGAAATGAGTTCTGACACAAACGGAGGAGAGGAGAGAGGAGGGGAGGGCGCAGGTGAAGAAGGGAAGGAGTGATTGGTTGGACAGTGTTTTGTCATGTAGGTAGCAGAGTGTGACAAGATCTTTCTTGAACCTAAGCCGCCGTCTCTAGCCCCATCATACCTAACTCACTTTGACAGACCACACACACACACACACACACACACACACACAGGCACAACATACACACAAAATTGGCAGACAGGTCTGATGTTCCCTCACAATTACTTAGAAACACAAAGCCGCCACACACACACACACGCACAAACACACGCACGCACGCAGGCGGAGCAGATTCCGTTCCACCTGCCCGCAAACCCACAGGCATATGTGTGAACATGCATGCACATCCAGGTCAGCTGACACATCTGGCACTGGGCACACACACATGCACACACACATGCACACACAGCCGACAGGTCTGGCACAAAATGCAGTACATAAACAGAAGGCTTCGACAGGTCTGCCTCTTTGACTGCAATACAAATTACATGAAAGGAATAAGAGCAGGAGGTCGTGTACAGCAACTAAACCATTTGGCGGGATGAGTTTCTTTCATCATGCACCTGCTGCATCATTATGCAGTGCAGAGCAAAGCAGCAGAAATACATGAGTCTGGTCGTCTAATTATCCACCTTGATGCTATGCTCTGATTAAAGCACGTAGATATATATCATTTTAAATCCGTCAGTGGGATTCACTGCTGCTATAAGGTACCCCCACATGCGCACTGCACATGAATGCACAGATTGCACGCATGCACACACAGTCACGTAGAAGCTCACTTTCTCTGATACTGGAGTTGAACACGTACTGTACAAATAAGTCATTTCCATTTAGTACAATGCTTGGTTACTCCCCAGGCGAGATGTAATGAACTCAAAACAGCGATGTGGATTATACGGACTGTAACTCGCAGACATCATCGCACATGCTGGCATCCAGAGTGTTCAGTATTTATTATACTGCACCGTTCGCTTTTCTACAACTGCTGCAGCCACGTTTGTGCCAATTTCACCCTGGCTAAGTTCAAGTTGTGGGGGTCGGCAGGCGGACAGATATATGTCCATATATGGATTTAACATTTGCAATGCAACGTATTGTCAACTAAATAACCCAGCAACGGCAGGCAGGCTTATAGCAACACGTTCTCACTCCCTTATAGCACAAATCAGTGAGAAGATGAAACAGAGAGAGCCTATTTCACCCAAAGCATACACATCTGGCGAGCTGCCAGAGCTGTGGCTCACAGTGATCATCATTCCAATACCAAAGTCAGGCGATCTCACCAAGATGGACAAATACCACAGGGCATCAGCCTCAGCTCACACAAGCCAAGGTTCAGTAGCCTGGCAGGGCCAGACTCATAACGTGGATTCACTGACGCTTTCTCCCCGCGGGGACGTCCCCTGCAGGACACCCTTTGATATGACTGAGGCTGAAGCCACCAGGGAGTTGTCTATGGAAATAGTGAGATCCTGCATGAGGCAGGACTTACCAAGAGAAGAAGAGGAGCTCGGTCTTGTTGTCTGGGTTCAGCTTCTAGGTGGTGAGAATCCATCCACTATGAGATGTCGGCCAGACATACATGCACTGTTCCACCTGAGTGGCAGAAGAAAGGGGGGACAGTTGTTGGGACAGTTGAGGCAATAATTATCTGTGTGTTCAGGAGATTGTATGCATTGGCTTCCCTGTCACTAAGCCAGTATGTGTCACATATCAGTATAAATGGCACGACTTCCCCATATGCATGTGCTGGCCTATAATATAATAAAATATAGCCTGTAGCACTTGCCCTAGCCTTGACGGCATTGCAGGCTCATGCAAAGGCTATACAATGTGATTTGGAGAGTATGTTACATGTAGACAGGTGCCAGATTAATTTGTAGACCTGGCATCCTATAGTGGAGTGGAGTGGCTCAGGTCACTGCTGTAAATAACATAATCATCCACGGCACTCCTGAAGGATACATTCGTTTTTAGAACCTTATGTTATATTACGCTACGAAAATATGTTAATCTTTACCTCTAAGATCCAGTATATCACAAGGAAAACTTGAGAATATCAATTTCCAATAGGACAGATTGAAAATAACTTTTTTACTTGAACCCCATCAGCATCGCTATTCTGGGAGGGGGGGGGGGGGACATTCGGCAGAAATAGCCGATCTGCAAGCTCACACTGAGCTTGCAGATCTGTTATTTTTGGTGAAGAGACTTGGTGATGAATTCCAAATATTATCAAAGTAATCTGCGGCACTCCTGGACTTGTCAAGGCACCCTAGGGAGCCACGGCACCCGTTTGAGAAAGCCTGCTATAGTGTGTAGTTTCAATGTAGAGATTCTTATATAGATCCTAGATTACTATTTCTATACATTTTACCTCATGTTTACTGTAAGTCGCTCTGGATCAAGAGCATCTTCTAAATGACTACATTGCAAATTGTTATTGTGGTAAAGACAGATACTACCTTTCCACTTATATTTCTATATGCTAGCTACATGTGTATTCAAGTTTGTAGTTCAGAGTTTGTTTTCACATCCTGACTAAGTTTGCATTTTTAATATACTTTTCAGGTTACAAAGGATACATAGACAATATAGCTTGTTTGAAACATCCAGATATATTGATATTGAATATGATATTCAATGATATTGAAGCTCATTGCTAAACGCATACTTACTTCCTGTTACTGGTCTGATCCTCCTAAAAGAGTCACACATGACTCCAGGGCTCCTTTTATAGGGAGGGGAAAGTAATTGGAACATACCATTTGAAAGGGGAGTTTGCATTTTACTTGAAACCGTATATAGTTCATACAAAGAGTGGTGTTGCTAAAACCATGTACAATACTTACCTTGTGTAAGGTGATTTGTTATGTCAATTAATTTAATTTAATGGTGATGTCATGTAGTGATGCTTTGCTAAGGGTAGTTGGTTTGTCCCAACAAAGGAAAGGCCCAGATGGGGGGCATTTCATTCATTCCAGCAGTATAATGCAACTATTTGGATGCCAACTGCCATAAAACCCCACAAAGAACAAGAAGATGTAATTCATTCCTGTTTCAGGTAGTAGAGAGGAAAGAGGGGGCACAATGCTGCGGATAGCTTTGCCCTAATTGTTGACATATTTCCTTCTTCTTACTGGTACTGAAATACATATTTTAGCACATACTGTATGTAGAGTAGAGTGCAGGATTACAGTCTCGAATACTACAGTTGTGCAGGTGCAATTTTATTTTATTGTATTCTAATTTATTTCTGAACATATGCTATTTGCACTGATTTATTGAACCTTTAATGAATACAGTTTGTTTGGGTTAGCCATACACAACTGGTGTGTATGGCTTGGATTTCTTTTTTCAGAAAAGTCTCTCTTATTTAACATCATTCACTCGGCAGAAGCAACTGGCAGAGATTCTTGGTTGTGGGGGAATCCATGAGGACGGAGAAATGAAGGGGAATTTATCATTGCGTGGTGCCCCCCAAACACACACACACACACACACACACACACACACACACACACACACACACACAGTCACACACACACACACACACACACACACACACACACACACACACAGTCACACACACACACACACACACACACACAGTCACACACACACACACACACACAGTCACACACACACAGTCACACACACACACACACACACACACACACACACACACACACACAGTCACACACACACACACACACACACACACACACAGTCACACACACACACACACACACACATACACACACACACACACACACACACACACAGTCACACATGCACACACACACACACACACACACACACACAGTAACACATAGTCACTCACACACACACACACACACACACACACACACACACACACACACACACACACACACACACACACACACAGTAACACATAGTCACTCACACACACACACACACACACACACACACACACACACACACACACACACACACAGTAACACATAGTCACTCACACACACACACACACACACACACACACACACACACACACACACACACACACACACACACACACACACACAGTAACACACACACACACACACACACACACAGTAACACATAAGACCTGCCTGAGGCCTTGTAAAAGCCTATCTCCCCATGCCGCAGGATGTGTAACTTCAACCTTGAAATCCCCTTTGAATGCGATTGGTTTCCCAAAACAGTTGGTGCAGACTTGAATCTGGATGATATGTCATTTCTGTCCATATCCGATATTAATTATTAATTGCTGTTATGGCAGATAACCACTATAAACCGATGTTGATATGATCTCATTCTGTAAAAAAAAATGAATAATGATTTTGTCCATTCTGAAAAAGGCACATGGAATTTGAAAAAGCAATGCCTCTTTATTCCATAACTAGGGATGCACCATTATTGAAATGTTGGCTCATATCCCAACATAATCAGTTTGAATGTAATATTTTTATTTAAAAATGTTCCAACTTGTTGACCCTTTTGAAAGCTTGAGCTTCCCCAGAAAACCCTGATAAAATCTGCAGCTTTCATCATAAGCCTTTTCAACATACTGTGTGTTCTAAAGGAAATTGAAAATGAAATGCATTTTGATTTTTATTGTCCATTCTACAACTCTATTAGGGAGAGACTTTTTAATAAGATAGATCCAAATCATGAATTTATATGGTTGGAGGACTTCGAGAAACTGAAACGCCTATTTCAAAAGTTTGCCTCATTCCTTGAAAAGGCCTGGTCAATGAGGAGGAGGGCCATTTACATGTAAAATGGCCTTGTTTATTTGTTTTCATTTTGTTTTCATTTTTGTTCAAATACTGTACAAATATACTGTATTCATGTATTTAATAATGCATTTTGGAATATGTACAGGAAGGACTGTAATGTCACTTGTTTTCAATGTAATTTGTTAAATGTGTCATATAATCCCATATGGGATGGGCCAAAGTGGCATGACAGACAAGAAAATAATATTTCATTCATTCATTCATTCATTCATTCATACTGTAATTATTATAAAATAAAACATCGGCTAATAACCAATATTATTATAATATTTAATATTACAATTAATATTATTTTGATATCGGTTCGATACCATTTTAAGGCCACCATCGGGCGATACCAATATGATGACCGATTAATTGCCCATCCTTAAGTTTGTTTACTGATCTTATACTCTCTCTCTCTCTTTCTGTGTGTGTGTGTGTGTGTGTACGTGTGTGTGTGTGTGTGTGTGTGTGTGTGTGTGTGTGTGTGTGTGTGTGTGTGTGTGTGTGTGTGTGTGTGTGTGTGTGTGTGTGTGTGTGTGTGTGTGTGTGTGTGTGGGTGCGTGCGTGCATGCATGCATATCTATTTCCAGGTTATGGTATAGGCCTGCCCCAGGGCTCTCCTCTAACCCGTAATGTCTCCGAGTTTGTGAGCCGCTACAAGTCTGATGGCGTCATGGACACGCTACATGACAAGTGGTATAAAGTGGTACCCTGCGGGAAGAGAGTGTTCGCCGTCACTGAGGTAAGTGTTTCTGTGTGTGTGTGTGTGTGTGTGTGTGTGTGTGTGTGTGTGTGTGTGTGTGTGTGTGCGTGTGTGTGTGTGTGTGTGTGTGTGTGTGTGTGTGTGTGTGCGTATGCGTGTGTGTGCGTGTGCGTGTGTGTGTGTGTGTGTGTGTGTGTGTGTGTGTGTGTGTGTGTGGGTAGGAAGCAATCAGCTATGGTAGCACTATAAAAGAGCTTCCCTGTGGGAAGAAGCCAAGATTGGCTGCCAGTTAAACTCATATATCGCACACATAAACACAGTCACACACGGAGAGACCACATTATACACACACACGCACACACGCACGCACAGTCGCACACACACACACACGTGCGCACGCGCACACACACTTACACGCACGCACACACACAGACACACACACACACACACAGACACACACAGACACACACAGACCTGCAGGTCTAATTGGCAATCTAGACCAAAACTACAGGGATGTAGCTGTCTTGAGTTTTGTGCAGAGGGCTGAGTCGTGATCCACTAAGAAATCCTCAGTGTTAATGTAACTCTGAAAGTGTGCAAAAGGTAACCAAATGGACCTGTTGGTGACATTTGTACACCCTCAGAGTTACAAACGGATGAATTAACACAGAGGATTTAGCTGTGTGTACAGAAGCTGACATGCCTAGATTGTGCACACAGTTTTGAATATCCCTCGCTTTGACTTTTTGAAAATCCCTGTAATTTAAGGTGAGTCGATTTGCAACGATGCACCCAATTACATCAATTACACAGCTACAGGTTCCACTTCACCCTGTATGAGGGGAAACACATTACTGCTGTATTGTCTGCTACCATTCGAAATGGAGACAGAGGGCTGTGTGTGTGTGTGTGTGTGTGTGTGTGTGTGTGTGTGTGTGTGTGTGTGTGTGTGTGTGTGTGTGTGTGTGTGTGTTCTTGCCCTCTGCTGTATTGGGTGCAGAAGGAGGTCACTGTTCTCCCTGGTGGGAGTGTCGTATCGGCATGGGGCTAATTGCCATCAGATGGAGGGTGTGTGTGTGTGTGTGTGTGTGTGTGTGTGTGTGTGTGTGTGTGTGTGTGTGTGTGTGTGTGTGTGTGTGGAGGGTGTGGAGGGTAGGGTGGAGGATTTGGGAAGAGGTTCTATAGAAAGAAAACCAAGGTCTTCCTCAAGGCACATCAAAGCCTCTGAAGAGATAGATGGTTATGTCAGAGCACTATGTGTGTGCGCGCATGTGTGTGTGTGTGTGTGTGTGTGTGTGTGTGTGTGTGTGTGCGTGCGTGCGTGCGTGCGTGCGTGCGTGCGTGCGTGCGTGCGGCGTGCGTGCGTGCGTGCGTGCGGCGTGCGTGCGTGCGTGCGTGCGTGCGTGCGTGCGTGCGTGCGTGCAGATAGATGTCATAGGGGATGTGATGTGGGTGTGCTCGGCACAGACAAACTGTTCTTTCAATTAATTACACACTCAGTTTATTTTTTCTTCTTCTCCCGTTCCCTTTCATTCTTTTGATATTATTCCCTTTTAAACAATTTCCTTGCTCTCCTGCCATTTCTTCTGATTATATTGCTTCATGCTTCCATTTTAATTTTTTCATATCCCTCTTGTGTCCTCTTGTTCTTCTCACTCTTCTCATTTGAGCGCGTCTTCTCTTAACCCAGTAAGGACGGGAACGCAAATCTTGTTGTTGTTAGTTTGAGAACCACTGATATAGAAACATATCTTTTTATCAGAAAACTGTCATGATTTAGAAGACATTCAGAGATTAAACTTGGGTGCATTTTGCATCCCAAAACACAGTTTATAGTTAAGGGACGCAATAAAACAACAACCTCTGCATCCACGGGATGCAGTACTGTCCTGTTTTTTCTTCTAGTTTATTTAGCTAGCTTTAGTTATAATAATCATTTCTTCTTCTGTTCTCTACATGAATATAACCACATTATAACCATATAAAATGAAATGGGAGTTAAATGCTGCAATTTGTAAAAAACAAAACTCCTAACGTCGTTGAAATGGGACTCATAAAATGTCCCTGGGACTCATCTAAAAGACCATCCCTGCATCCCGGGACTCATTACATTGAAAACCTATTTACATCACTGGACATTTTGTAGAACCCGGCCTCAGTCCTAAATCGGTTAATTCCCAACTGTTTTAAGTCGTGTTTTCTCCTTTCCTTTCTCGCCTTCTTTGTCCCTCCTCCAGTCTCAGATTTTCTCTTTCAAAATGCCAATTTAAATTCAGTATTTCTTTCAGCCAGACACTCTCGCCCAAACATAAACCATTTAGTGCAATGATGATATGGCATTGTATCTGACGGTGTGGCTCCTCTCCCAGGATGCTCCACAACATTCTGCGCAAGCATGGCATTTTTGGCGCTGCACTGTGGCGACATGGGCATAAGGGCTACGCTTGCATTCGGGGCCTTTGTCTAAGACAAATGTCTTCCTCTGGAGACAAATAATAAAGAACCTTTGAACCTTGATGACAGACAGTGGTGGACAATGTACTACATTTTTTTACTTGAGTAGTATCAATACTGGAATATAGAAAAACTCTGTTACAAGTTCGTCGCATCACGCATCACGACGCATTGTGAGCTTGTAGAACGGCTATTTTCAAATAGTCCAAATTTATATAGGGGCTGGAGTGGATAAGTAATTAGTAACTAAAGGTTTCAAATGATTGTAGTGAAGTAGAAGTAAAAGTATTGGACATTGGAAATAGGTAAAGTACGAATAAAAAGTAGGCTACAGTATTAAGTAAATGTACTTTAAAAGTTACTTTCCACCACTGGTGATGACAGACTCAAGTACACAACTTAATATAAATCACACCATTAAGATATACAGTTGTTGTGTGCTATGATAATAAAAATACCCTTATAGGGCAGAAGAACCTGAAGGTATACTCCCTATAGTGAATACATAGTGAAGAGCTGAATGCTACTACAGAAGGAGGCTGGCGATGTGGAGGGAGCAATATAAGTTGCATGAAGAAGGTAGTACACGGACATCCGTGGCCCAGCAGGTGCAAGACAAGCAAAAACATCAAAGAGTCTGCACACTGGTGATGCTGAAAAAGCTCCTCTGAATATTTATTGCTCGTCAACGTTTCGATCTTATTCGATCTTCGTCAGGACATATACGTTTATAATAATAATAAGATTGAAACGTTGACGAGTAATAAAAGGAGATTTTTCAGCATCACTATATTCTTCTTTCAGCAGGATATGTTGAGCCATGGAGTCAGTGTCAGTCTTTCTTGAGGCACTCGGGTGGTGCAAGAATAAAGTACCTGTCCACCCGGACAGGTACTGTCTGGGGGTTTGACTCCACTATGGTACATCCAGCTTTGGCCGAGTATCTGTACAATGTACAAACACAACTGGCCCTGTGTCGGTAGCCTGGAAACAAGACAAATCTGCCTGTGCAAAAATAAAATAAAAAATCACACCCGTTTGAGGTGAGGGGCGCTCTTATCATCATGACGTGGCATGTCTATTTGCTCTAATTGTCTATTGCTTCATTGTTAATGGGAATTTGTGTGGGACAAAAATACCGATTTGCTCAGAGACATATGACGTAAATTCTCCATTCATTGTCAATGTCCACCGTGATTTCTGGTATAGAGGGGCGGGTGCCGCCGGGAGCAATGTGCTGGATCATATTGGTTCATCGATCATCGATCGCCCACCTCCGCCCCTCCCCTCCCTGATAGAAAACAGCGGACAACACTGACGTCACCAAATTTGGAGCGACGCCCCTCTGCACTGTAGTTCACTCCCACTCCTAGACCACGAAATGTGTCTCGTTCCCCTAGGCTTTCAGTTTTTGAGCCGAATGCAAACGAAACTAAAAGCCTGGATACCAGGGAGGGAATCCGGGAGGGTGTTTGGCGCTGTGCCAGTGACTCCTGCAGGCTGAGTCAGTGCCTCTCAGGGGCATTGGAAGGGAGGTGAACTGAGGCGATACTCCTCACTGGTAGGTGAGACAAGGGTAGGTGAGACAGTGGGGTAGGTGAGACAGTGGGGTAGGTGAGACAAGGGTAGGTGAGACAGTGGGGTAGGTGAGACAGTGGGGTAGGTGAGACATGGGTAGGTGAGACAAGGGTAGGTGAGACAGTGGGGTAGGTGAGACAGTGGGGTAGGTGAGACAAGGGTAGGTGAGACAGTGGGGTAGGTGAGACAAGGGTAGGTGAGACAGTGGGGTAGGTGAGACAGTGGGGTAGGTGAGACAAGGGTAGGTGAGACAGTGGGGTAGGTGAGACAAGGGTAGGTGAGACAGTGGGGTAGGTGAGACAGTGGGGTAGGTGAGACAAGGGTAGGTGAGACAGTGGGGTAGGTGAGACAAGGGTGGGTGAGACAGTGGGGTAGGTGAGACAAGGGTAGGTGAGACAGTGGGGTAGGTGAGACAAGGGTAGGTGAGACAGTAGGGTACAATAGCAGTGGCAACACAGAATGTGGGGATGGTTAATTGGCATAGAAACAAAATAGAAAGAGGTAAAAAAATTAAAATGGGTTAGTATTGGTCTGCTTAAATAGACCCCATAGATGAAGGACGGTGTCCTATACAGTATATGATTGGAGGGTGTAAGACTGAGGGACTGGCTTGACTTCCATGCCTGCCTGAACTACCACAATGCTCCAACATCAATGATGTTGTATACAGTGCTGTATACGTCAGTCAATGAATCGTCCAGACAAATTTGTGAAATCAATAATGCATTATTTTTTTGAATATTGAAATATACTGAACCCCATCGTATAATATTCTCATTGGACTGAATCAAATGATCATGTTGCCCTGAATAGTTTCTGAAAGAGGTCAGAGATTTACAGCCCTTTTACAAACCATTTTAAGGTTTGTACTCAAAATATGGGTTTACGTCGTTTTCTCGAGGGGTACAAAACGAGCACAGATCATTTCAGCCTGTAGCCATTCATCAGTATAGCCTACTAAAATTCTAATTTTAGTACGCTGATGATGGCCAGAGGCTGAAATATTTGTCCTCTTTTTCAACTCCACATAAACAGTTTAAAGCTTCTCAATCGTACAATGCCAGAAATAGCGGATAATGGATTGTGAGTTTGTAGATCGGCTATTTTCGGCTCTTCGACACCGTCATACGACTTCCAGTATAAATCAGGCTTTAGGTCAGTGGTTTTTAACCAGTGGTCCGGGGACCACCAGTGGGCCTTGAGGGGGTTCCAGGTGGTCCCCAGCTGATGAAGAGTTGCTAACCAAATGGGCCCTTATAGATGTTTTTAACGTTTGCCTGTTATCTCTCCTAATGGTATGGTTGGTACCACATCAATACAGAATAGAATTGTGGACAAAATCTTGTCCAACGACAACACAATATTCTTTAGTTTTGGATCTGAGAGGCTAAAGGTCATCAAATGGTGGGCTGTGGCTCAAATACCCAATAAATAATGGGCCTTGATATGAAAAGGGTTGAAAACCACTGCTTTAGGTGATTACAGTAACATCTACAGCCATCACAATGAACCCATTAAGATTCTACACATCTCTTCTAAATCAGTAGTTGGCACACCTACTGCAAACTTTGTTTTCCCAGTTTGAATGGGTGCCAGTGAGGATAGAATATATCACCGTCAATCAAATCAGTGCTTTCTCCGCTCTTCAATCTCACTTTTCTGACCTGCCGTCTCTTTTCTCCTTCCTCTACCCGTCTATCTACAAAGTCTACATGTTATAGCTCTATCTATCACTATATGTCTCTATTCATCACTGTCTCATTTTCCTTCTCTCTCTCTCTCTCTCTCTCTCTCTCTAGACTCTGCAGATGGGCATCCAGCATTTTTCCGGTCTGTTTGTGTTGTTGTGCATGGGAGTGGGTGGAGCCCTGCTGACCCTGGCAGGAGAACACACCTTTTATCACCTCGTCATACCCCGCCTCCGACGCACACACAACCTGACCTATTGGCTACACACCAGCCAGGTGAGAGCACGTAAACACAGACACACAACCACAAACACACACACACACACACACACACACACACACACACACACACACACACACACACACACACACACACACACACACACACACACACACACACACACACACACACACACACACACACACACACAGTGGGGTACTGTCCCACATGCTGGGAGATGTAAAGTACATTAAACACAGCAAAACAAGTGTCATTACACTTACACTACACATACACACACACACACAGACATATTGACTTGAAAGTGGTTCTACTAGTGTTTATTTAAAGTATTAAATGGGCTATAGGAGCAGTGTACCTTACTCACTGACAACATAAACAGTATTGCCCAGAGAGCTGCTAGATGGATGCCCTTTAAACTGTGCAATACATTACCTAAAGGAAGGAAGCAAGCTCAGTAAACATCTTTAACAATTTAAACTCCATAGACTTTGTTGAACCGTGTCCCCCAGGGGTCTATACTAGGCAGTAGGCATGCAGGCACCTTGCTTTTTCCCCCTCCACACCAATAGGGTATAGCAACCATTTTGCATGCAGGGGTCATCAATGTGTCCTAACTTGGTCTTGTCCATGGCATTTAAAAAAAATGTTTACACACCATTATAAAGTTCTTATATTGATCATAAGACCCAATAATTACTGAATGTTAAGTCTCCAGGTTTTCTTCAGAATATGTATGACACTGATTTACTACGACACTAAGGCATATTAGGAGTCCAACTAGTAGTAGTGGTTCTCAAATGTTTTATTTGCAAGGACCCCCTTAACTCTGAGAGTGTACAAATGGCTAGCTCTTCATGTGTTTCTGGTAATATTATTGTCCAGTCATTGTGTCCGTGACAAACATCGGATTTTGACCAAAAATGTCCACCACAAGCCAGCATGGCGATAGAAAGAACTCTTGCTACTTCCGGGCCCCTTCCCTACTTCCTCCGCAGGTGTTACTGATGATACTAATTAAGGCTCTGTTCCATTTCGTGTACGTGGTTCTCAAACTTTTTCATTTCAAGGACGCCCATAACTCTGAGAGTGTACACATGGAACCAAATGGACCCGTAGTTGGAAGAGTTATTCTGTGTGCATACTGCTTAGAGTCTATTGTCTTCACTGGAATTAAACAGCCGATCTACAAGCTCACAACACGCTTTTTTTGATTGATTGATTGATTGATTGATTGATTGAATAGTTTATTAGACGTAAAAACAGCAACAGAGTACAGTCAAACACTTATTCCTAAAGGGATAGTGCCAAAAAAAGTCCTTGCGGTCTTGTTTCCATTTAGGCCCTATGCAATCAATTCATAGACAATTAGACATATATGTCTACAGTATATATATGTTGCAAAGTGTTAAAGCTTATAGATCTCCTATTTTTGTTAAATGTTTGCTGGGATCCATGTGATTAAGTGCCAATTGAAACCTTATCGCTTCAAATTAGCTTTTAACTAGCATTTCAAACGCAGATTTTGTTGTATTGAACCATTCTGTTTTCTTATTTTTTACTCCTTTCTTTTTTCTTATTTTTCACAGTATTGTACATGCAGCACTTTGCTGATGTTTTGATGTTGTTTTTTTCGCTGTATCATTCAGCACTTTGAGCTGAATTCTTATGTATGAAAAGTGATAAAGGTTTATTATTATGTGTACATCACACACACACACACACACACACACACACACACACACGCACACACACACACACACACACACACACACACACACACAGCTATTTATCTGTACATTAGTCAATAAATTATCAGGCTGGGCAAAGAAGATAACAGCAGCCATTGCCAATAGGAATGCACACACACACACACACACACACACACACACACACACACACACACACACACACACACACACACACACACACACACACACACACACACACACACACACACACACTTTTATACAGGTAGTCAAAGACACACAGTAACAACTTCTAATAAGATACGGTCAATATATTCATCATGCATTATGTGCTTACAGAATCAGCTTTTGATTATGTGACTGAAAGTGAAAGTGTTCAACCAATGGTATGCTGCGCCCTCTTGTGTTACGAATGTAAAATGACAACCCAAAGCCACAGCACTCTGGATGAACAGGTGCGGCATTAGAGAAATACATGAAAGATTCAAACCACATAGTGGTGGCCCTAAAGGTTAGTCTTGATTAGTCTAGAATCAATTTATGGGCCAATTCGGCAGACATTTCAAGACAACAGGAGAACATTTATTTTATGTTGATGCGAATGTTAATGAAGGAGGGACAAGGTTGCTAAAGGCATCGCTTCTCAACATCATATTCTCTTGACTATAGTGTGTGTCTGTGTGTTGTGTGCGTGTGTGTGTGCGCGTGTCTGTGTCTGTGTCTGTGCTGTGTGCATGCCTAGTGCCTAGAATGTGGAATCCTCCAGTGCGTGTGCGTGCATGCGTGTGTTTGTGTACTGCATGTGTATTAAAATGCACACGCCAACAAAACTCCAGATTGGAGTGCTGTATAAATGTCACGTTTTGGACTACAAGACTCAAGCCAGGAACCAAATGAAGTGCCTGTGGCTGCGGCCATGTTTTTGGCTGAATGATTAAATGAGTCTGTGGGTGCCTAGGAAGACTTCCTCTCCCACACTCTTGCATTCTTTTCTTTTGGAAAGGGCAAACACTCCCGGCGAGCCTCTAGCATCCATCACACTGCCTGCCTCACTGCACTCCAAATGCATGACCTAGGATATGTTTATCTCTCCAGATTGCCTACTACACCGTGTGAAATTGTCTCTGGGAAGCAATTTGACCAAAACAAAGGACGAAAGACAATCGCCTGCGTTAGCCATGAGCCCATGACCTTCATACGTAAAGCGTAGACGCACAACATTTACTCTCTAGATAGTGCTCTGTCTGAAGACAGAGACAGTACGTATTCAAATTCTGTTGGCTTTCCAAAAGCCCACAGTTTGAAAGTTTAATCCTTTCGACCGCAGCACACCCAATTACACTGCAACAATGCTTCTCCACCAAGATGGAAAGGTGGTGAGGTCTATTATGATGTCTCCCTTTGATATGGAGATAGGCAGGTGAAACTCAGTGTGTTTGACAAGTAGTATTTCAGCCTAAAAGAAACCCCAGTTTTCTGAAGCAAGGTCTACCATGACTGATGAATTCACCAAACAACTCCCTCAGCTCCAGCTTTCTATTTCTATTTCTAAACAAATATATTTCTTTCCACACCTGTGTCTTGGTGACAGGTGCATAGGGGGAAAACAACAGGTCAAAGTAAAAACGGGCAGAATCAATCATGCTCACTGTGCAACATTTTGTTTGTAAGACATTTTCCTTTGTCTGATAAAAATCTTGCTAACCGGAGCGTTACACCGATTAGAGTAGCCTACAGTACAGTGAAGACTGTGTGCGGGACTTTTTTATTAAACTGGCTTTGATCAAAAGACTTGTTCAGTCTGAGAGGGGAACTCAGGCACCTCAGGCAAAAAAAGGCAGAGGCGTGACTGATAGCTTAGCCAATAGCCACTCTTTCAAGTAAAATAGGGAGAGATATTTAAGAGAATTTACATAAGTAATTTGAGTGGGTAGACTAGACTAGAGGGTCAGTCGTCAGATGTGAGTCACGGGGGAATAGTGGTGTAGGGCTGTGAGCCCCTTAAGAAGTCGGGTACCAATAAACAATTTCGTCAATAATTGGGTTTTGTACGCAAGTTGCACAAAACTAAGCAGCATATCTTTACATTGTTTTTCTACATACAGAAAATACACAGAGCCATCAACACCACCTATGAGGATGTTGGGAAGGAACTGACCGGCATGGACCAAAGGTAGTTAAGCCATACCTTTAACTTTGTGGGTTTTTTAATATTGAGTTTAATGTGTGCTTTAAAGTTGCATTATTACTCAGGATAGTGAAGCATGCTGATAAAGACTGTAATATGAACATGTGTAAAAGTTGTATCCCTTTCATATTTGCGAGGTGACAATGTCCCATCCCCATACTAGGTGACAATGTCCCATCCCCATACTTTCTTTTATTGGTTTATTGCTTGCTCTGCTTATATGGTAGCATAATTCCATACATAGCCTACAAGCCTGTACAATACTGTATTGTCGTACTTTAGCCAAATATGATTTATCCCAAATATGAGCTAGAATGTGGAAATCTCCAAGTTTGTAAATTGACTCGTTAATCAGGCTTAGTAAGAGAAATCTCAGATTTCCATAGGCTTAATTTACCGTTTTGTAACAATGTTTTTGGTTATATTTACACTAGAGAATGAAATGGAGATTGGTTTGCATTATGTGCTATATGGATATATGCTACTGTATGTAACATCTCTGCCTTGATTCCTCTCCAATCCCCAGCCCCTCCCCTTGTGTCTCAGAGAACTGCACCCTCCACAGGAAGCAGCAGCAGCAGGCTCCGCCCCTTTCCCCTCCTGCGGGCACTGTGTCGTGCGGAGACACCACCAGCTCCTCCTCACCGTCCCACGAGCCCAAGGAGAAGCGTGTGCACTTTGACCTGGAGACGCTGCACAGCTACCGCCTGCGCACACACACCGCCTCGGTGCGCGGTCGACCGGGCATGGTGGGACGTCCCGGACTGGGCCTGACAGGCTTCGGCCTGGGGACCCTGGGGGGTCTCACGTCCTCTCCGCAGGTTAACCTCCAAGCTAATGGGGGCCCGGCCTCTACGCTGTCCTCTGCAGGCTTGGTTCTCTCTCCCCTGGGGAGCAGAGCCTCCCAGGCCTGCATGTGGGAAGGGGAGCTCCAGGAGCTGCAGGGGCAGATCGAAACCTTCCGCACCCAGCTGAGAGAGGCCCTGGCCAGGAGGGCAGAGATCCAGAGCAGCCTGGAGAGAGAGCGCAGTGGCCTTGGCCGCAGGGAGACGAGTTTGGAGAGGGAGAGGGACAGGCAGAGGATACAAACTGTTAACACTCTGGACAGGAGTGGCTCCAGCCAATCAAAGCTCCCGGAAAGAGACAGAACCAGCCAATTACAAACCCTGAACAATCAACAGACTGTGAGGCCTAACCAATCAGGCGGTCTAAGCACCCTGGAGCATGGGAGAAGTAGCCAGTTGAACACTGTAAACAGTTTGGACAGAGGGAGAGCCACGCAACCACACACTGTTAATACACTGACAGGGGAGAGGACCGTCCACTCACGTACTTCCACCAGTTTGGAGCGAGTCCGAGTCATCCAACCAGGCACTGGGAATAGCATGGAGCGAGGGAGAACACTCCAATCACGGAACACTGCTAGCCTCGATAGGCAGAAGGCTAATCTATCACGTACTATAAGCACTTTGGAGAGGACAAAAGCCCACCCGTCAAGTGCGGGCAGTGGGACTTGACTGCCATTCTGCGAATGTGCCATTCTGTGAAGTGTAAAGACGCAGATGGAATGAAGCATTTGACATTGTTTGGATACTTGCATAGCCGCGGGAAGAACTTTTCAGTTGGACGTGCAGAGGTGATGTGATAGAGGTGGTGGTTGACACGGGCCGGGACTTTCATCACAATTGCAAGAGATGTTGCCTTGAAAGTACAGTCATTTACATTTTTAAACATCTTATCCATCCATAAATCAAGATTAGAGACATCTACCCCTGTTTTCCTCAACCAAAAAAGATTCTCATTCTCCAGTCAGTATAAAGCTAAAGTTACCAGTTTTCCTGGCTCATTGCCATAGAAAAGAAACTAAGCAATTTCATGGCATATAAACCCCTTGCACACTCAATAGATCACGTAAGTAAGAATGAGCTCTAACAACGTGGTGGTCAATTAGGCAATGTTAAATGATAATGCTCATTTTCGGAGACCACTTGCACAGGCATGGGCCCGTACAGCAGCCAAAGCTGCTTCTTTGCCAACAGTAGCCTATCCTTACAGTATGTGGTGAGAAACGTGCAACACAGCACAAGCACATGAACATCAGCAGGAGCACAGCGAAAAAAGCCACGCTGACCTGCTGCAAAAAAAACACAAAGCGAGTATCATGCCATGAAAATAAATCTTTGTTTGTGTGAAAGTACTTTGCCAATAAATTAATTCAGGGTCTGAATAATATTTGGAAAACTGTGGATACTGCAAACCTTTTATTTATTTATTTTTGTTAGGAGTGATTGCAGCAGCACATCGCATAGTTAGACACTGAAATTAACACCAAAAACTGGTTTTAGACCTAATATTGAATAAATTAGGCCTATATAAAACAAAATATGGGAAGGTATGGAGCAACAGAAATAAACTAATGAACAGCGTAATCTGTTTCACTCAAGATAGTGTATAAGCCTACTGTACAGAATTGGCATAGTCCTCTACATGCACTTAAAGTCCCATAGCCAGAGCAGCATTTCACATTAAAAACAGTGTCCAGAAGGCCATCGATTCTGCCTGAGGGGTTGATTTGTAAACCGTTAGACATCCTTTTGGACTGTTGTATGGCAATAAAAAACCCAGGTCCAACACTTTAGAATGAATTCAAGCTATCAAACTCATTCTGGAGATAAGCAACCTCAACCTGGCATTCATTAGCTGCCCAGTGTCTCTCAGTCCCTCGCTAACTGAAACAGGAACAATCCTCTAGTTCAAAGGAGACGACCATATTCCCAAGGTGACCATGTGGCATTACCCCAGGCTGAGTATGATGTAACAGCAAAAATTACATTTGTATGAATATGGTCAATTTGTCAGTCAAAGCCATGTTTTTCTTTTGTCTTTTTTTTTTTTGATTTTCTTTAAATTGTTATGACTAATTCTTGAATGCAGATCAAATGTATTCACATTTTCTACTCTGAGGAACTTAAATAATGCTTTGTATCTATATACTATTACATCAATAACAGTTTAACATGGTTCATATGCAGTTTTCCCATCAACCACCAAGGGGTGCTGCAGTCTCGCTTCCCGTGGCTATGGATGTCATAAACGTATTTTTTACTACAGATCCTACAGGTAGAGCAAATACCTGAATTATTTCACCTGCTCGGTGAAATGAAATCCTGACAAATACATTTTCATTTGACAAATTGGACACTTTAAGCTATTTGAGGAGAGATATTTCAGAGAATATAACCTACATTTTTTATAAAATATTGAACAATGAAGACAGATAATGTTTTCAACATGGAAATATGTCCATTTGGAAAGAACATGTTCGACTAATGACAGATGGGATCTGTTCTGCACCTATTTTTCTCATGCAGTTGCAGTGGAACAAGGGAAATAAAGCCTTTATCAAATTGCTCCGGCGCTACACAAAATCATGTTAGCTACTGTTATTGCGATACTCGATATTGTGTGATTCTCCATCACTTTAAACTGGTTGTAGGGGATTCCACTGGCCCAGCAGTCTAAGATAGGCTATTGGCAGAGGAATCACTGTCAGAACAAGAACTTTAACGTTTTATGATGGTATACTGTTGTAAATGTAAACATAAACATTTTTGCTGTGGTGTGAAGTGGTTGTGTTCACTTGCCATGGTGTCTCAGAAAAAAAATCAACCTATTAGGTCGGAGAGGTGGGAGACTTGTGCAACAGGATATATATATATAAAAAAAACAATTTTGAATTTATCCCCGAGAATTGTATCTGCATATTATTGGATTTTATCATGATGACCATTCTCATGTTTTGAAATAAACATTTATACACTTGAATTCCCTGCAGTATAGGCTACTTGATAACTGAGTGTGAAAATGAGAACAGTCATTACAGTAACTTTGTGTGTGTGTGTGTGTGTGTGTGTGTGTGTGTGTGTGTGTGTGTGTGTGTGTGTGTGTGTGCGTGCGTGCGTGCGTGCGTGCGTGCGTGCGTGCGTGCCTGCGTGCGTGCGTGTGCAGTGAAGAGGAAAGTGATGTATTTTGCTTCACAGCAGTTCTGATGAAATGTTGCGCAATTAGTGTCATGGAGTTTCATATTAATTGTACATTGTGCTAGAGCATTAACAGTGAGGAAAGCATCTATCATCCTATGCATAATATTTAGCAATTTTTGTGAAAAGTGTGGAGTCATTTAGAGCTTGCGTGTGCTGTGAGACTCCGGAGGACGCATACATACATACTTCTGGGGTACGCTCTTCAATTAGGTAGCAAGATGTTAAAATAGCAGATCTACAAGCTCACAACACGACGTGATAGACTTAACTATTTGTCACACAAAGAAGTATCCTATATAGGTACTAGATAGGCCTATTAACTAAGTGGTTAAGAAAGTCTCTGTTTGTTTTTTTGTTTGTTCTTTTCATTTATTTTACAAATTGAACCCTGGATCCAACTGTACCCGAGCGAGTCTATTGTACAATCCAATCCTATCCAGAGCCTTCCTTCTGTACATCGTCTCTGTCTCCATCTCTCCATTTTCACTGTAATCTGTCTCCATGGAGGAAATATTAAAGCAAGTTGGCTTCCCTGCACACTCCTTTATCGAAAAGGATTGTAGGAAGCTATAGTAATCAATTTTAAGTGTTAAATAATTAAAGGCAGCAGACAGCCAATGCCTCAAGCACTGTTCTGTTCTGTTCTGCTCTACTCTGCTGTGGCTTCTGTGAGAAAACCCCATAACACTTCCTGCCACGCATTCACACTCAATCCATGTGTGGTGGTGGATATGTTTTCATTACACAGGAACATTTCAAGTGTCATATACTTTAGTTATCAAAACATGGCTGTTACCCCTCCAAAAAACAAATGTAGAGATACTAGGAATATGGATGATACTATAGGTTTTCTGCCCACATTGGGGGCAGGGATAGAAGCAGGGTGTAGAACAACAGCTATGAGAATGAAGGCAGGTAGGCTCCACAAGGTGGTTCTTGTGGGATTCCATATTTGCCATTTAACCATTATTTAGGTTTAGGACCTGACCATAACCCCACCCTTCGATTCCAATTCTAGAAGCTGATGTGAAAACAGCCCATCTCAAAAAGCCATGCATGATTACCTCCATGTCAGAAACCAAATCAAAATTCACCCATGCACCAAAGTGTCTGGAGTTTCTTTTTCTTTTTCTTTTTAATATTACAGGTTTGTCTATTGCCAGGAGACAGTTGTCAGCCCCATGCTGTAAACCAGCAAAAGAAGAGACAAAAATCAAATTCTCAGTACGGTAAGCACGCTAGGGGCTGATTCAGTGTCTCTGTGTTTTTAAACTAGACCTGTGCCCGTCGGCCACCAGCCTACTTGGGAACGATTCAAGATGGGAACAATGGAAATCTGTAATGCATAGCCTACCCCACCCTAGTATTATCCATTGTCATAGCACCCGTTTGAACAGTCTGTCTGACTGTGTCCCTTTTGTCCCCATATATTGAGCTCTCTGTCTGTCCTTGTCTGGCCATATATGGGCATATGGAGGGTGTTGTGGAACGTCCTTGTGCAGTGGTAAACGTCATGTGGAGAACTGGAGAACGTCTGAAGAGTGCAAACTGAGCACGCGGGTGAAACACCGCAAAGGCACGGTGAAAGGTGGACTCGACTGACTAAGGGGCGACTCACACGTGCACAACAGATTGATGTATGCTTGTTGTATGAGATGTATAGCTGATGTAAGCTCGCAATGCATTTCAAATGGGAGTCACATGGTTTGACACAACATTTGTGTTGTATGAGGGGGAGGGGGGCAGTCGAAACACAGCCGAAAGCCATACAACACAAATGTTGTGTCAAACCATGTGACTCCCATTGGAAATGCATTGCGAGCTTGCATCAGCTATACATCTCATACAACAAGCATGCATCAATGTTGTATGCTAGATGCGAAGGTGTGAGTCGGGCCTAAGTAATCAAATGGCAGGTGTATCAAATGGCTGGGGTTGCCATCCCATGGCAATCAATTGGCTCAGGCAGAGGCTGGGAATTCTACAGGTGTGGTAACATAAGCTCATTAGTAAGTAAGTAAGTAAGTACATTTTATTTATAGAGCACTTTTCAAAACAGTGTTACAAAGTGCTGTACAACAAGGTAAAACAATCATGTTAACAATAGAAGGTAAAACAATGAAATGCAAATAAAACAAGTAGAGATACATCAACAATAAGAGGTAAAACATTGAAAACTTACGAAAGCTAACGAAATAAAAACGTTTTTAGCAAGTTCTTAAAACCGTCGACAGACTCTGCATTCTTTAGTACAAAGGGCAGGGCATTCCACAAAGTGGGGGCAACCACTGCAAATGCACGGTCACCCTTTGTTTTGAGCCTGGTTGCTGGAATGGACAGAAGGCCTTTATCAGAGGACCTGAGAGAACGTGTATTTGGTTTTGAATGCAGTAGTTCAGAGATGTAAGGTGGAGCCAGTCCGTGTAATGCCTTATAAGTTATTAAGAGAATTTTGAAATTGATCCTGGATTTGACTGGCAACCAATGGAGTGCAGCAAGCACGGGAGTGATGTGAGATCTGCGGTGTGTGTTTGTGAGAATCCTGGCAGCTGTATTCTGTACTAGTTGAAGTTTATGGATTGAGGAGGAACTGAGGGTGGTGTAGAGACCGTTACAATAGTCGAGGCGGGAGGAGATGAAAGCATGGATGATTTTTTCTAAGTCTTGGGGAGTGAGGACTGGTTTGATTTTTGAGATATTACGGAGGTGAAAGAAACAGGACTGGGTGACCTTTTTAACATGGGATTCCAGGTTCATGCGGTTGTCGAAGTGGACACCCAGATTTCTAGCGGAATCGCTTATGTTGGATGCCAGAGGGCCTAGGGAGAGCCGTACGGCATTGGAGATGCTTTCAGGGCCTATGATTAAGATCTCTGTTTTGTTGGAATTTAGCTGGAGGAAGTTTTGGGCCATCCAATTATTGATTGCTGAGAGACAATCACGTAAGGTAGATAGTTTATCAATGTCTTTTTGCTTGAAAGAAAAATAAAGCTGGGTGTCATCGGCATAGCAATGATAGGCAACGCCTTCGAAGCTATTTATCAGAGCACCAAGGGGTAGCATATAAAGGGAAAAAAGAACTGGATCCAGAATAGAACCCTGGGGTACCCCACATGTCAAGGGGGTGGAGGACGAGACATAACTGTCAACGGCGACAGCGACGCTTCTCCCAGATAGATAGGAGGAGAACCAGTTTAAGGCCAGACCACTTAACCCCACCCACTGATGGAGCCTCTGGAGGAGGATGGAGTGGTCTATTGTATCGAACGCCGCAGTTAAATCCAGTAATAGTAGTACTGTGCATTCACCGACATCAGACTTCATAATAATGTCATTCGAGACTCTAATCAGTGCAGTTTCAGTAGGACCATTGGCAGAGCCTGACCAGAGCCTTTTCAAGTGGTAACTTCTGGACAACCGTGTATCCGGACGATTTAAGGGCGGGCACTGCACTCCCTGTGGTGTGGTGGTGTGGCACGCGTGTGTCGAATTTGAGG
>NC_136799.1:23391520-23424020 GCF_951216825.1 Electrona antarctica | reverse complement strand
CGTGTGTGCGTGCGTGCGTGCGTGCGTGCGTGCGTGCGTGCGTGCGTGCGTGCGTGCGCGCGTGTGTGTGTGTGTGTGCATGTGTGTACATGACTGCATGTTTGTTTTTACCTGATGCAGACGATGTGCATGCTGAATGCAGCCAGTGCTTATGTGTGTGTGTGCAATGTATATGCATACATGCTGGCCTTGCAATGGCATTACGCCTCCAAATGCCTATGTGCTCATATATCATATCTACAGGGGTCGATGTACACGATGTACACGTGTAGGAAAACATGCATGTATGTGCCTCCTGCATTATTAGACATGCAAACATGCACATGTATATGTGACAGTGTCTCCAGTATATATTCTGTATGTATATATATGTCTGTGTGTGCATGCGTGCAATCTGGGGATGGAGACAGACTGCCCTGCGCCCGAGACAAAGGGTAACTGGGTCACATGTGTGAAATGTGAATGGTAGTCAAGAGGAATTTTAATCAAACTTGAGGATGTACAGTATACGTATACGTGCATTTCCTCGGGGCGATCAATTAGCATCTAAGACTCCAGAGAGTGCACTAACTCTATCTGCTGTAAAACCACCCCTCACAGGCTCACACAGTGTGCTGTAAA
Organism: Electrona antarctica; assembly: GCF_951216825.1. Taxonomy (NCBI): domain Eukaryota; kingdom Metazoa; phylum Chordata; class Actinopteri; order Myctophiformes; family Myctophidae; genus Electrona; species Electrona antarctica. The sequence continues at coordinate 23,423,399 of NC_136799.1, read as the reverse complement.
ACAGAATACACACCACCCCTCACAGGCTCACACAGTGTGTTTAGGTTAACACAACTTTAGCTAGAAGTGGGAAAGGAACTCCATGCAATTGCATGCATAAGAATGTATAGGAATTAAGCCTACAATTTATGATTTCACATACGTCGTAGAAATTGTCTTTTTTTACAGGAAGGGGCAGATCTCTCCCGTTAAATCTGTTTGTTTACTCTATGCATATAGGCCCTTCTCCTCCCACTATTGCATTTATATGTCTGCATGTCTCTCATTCTCTCTCTCTCTCTCTCTCTCCTTCTCTCTCTCTCTTTCTCCTTCTCTTTGTCTTGTAGTAAATAGGACCCAGGGAGTGTGAGTGATGAGTTTATTAGCTGTCGCCAGCTGTGACCAACCCTTGGGTATTAGCGGAGAGGGGACAGCGGGCAGACAGGGTGGGAATTGAGGGAGGAGGCGACCAGGGCTGGAGAGGGGTAGTGGAGGGGAGTTAACTAAGGGAGAGGCGAAGCTATAGTGGAGGGGTGGGTGTGGGGTACAGGCCTGGGTGTAGGAGAAGGGGGAGGAGGGGAAAGCGGAGGAGAAGAGGGTATAACAGAGGAGGTGCAGAGGGGAGGGAGGCAGTCCCCCTGTTAGAGGAGTATCTCAGAGGACCAGGGAAAGCTCCCTGGCAACGGCTGACAGGATCAACGCTAAATGGGGCGCCCCCATTCATCCTGCACTGAGAGAGAGAGAGAGAGAGATTTAAACAGAGAGATGAAGAGGGGGAGCAGGGGAATGTGTAGTGACAGGAAAAAACTGAGTGAGAGATAGAAAAGGAGACGCAGTGTACTGTGCAGTGTGTGTGTGTGTGTGTGTGTGTGTGTGAGAGTGCGTGCGTGCGTGCGTGCGTGCGTGCGTGCGTGCGTGCGTGCCATGTGTGCGTGCGTGCGTGCGTGCGTGCGTGCGTGCGTGTGTGTCATGTGTGAAGAGCAGTGGCCTCTGGTTAATTGTTCTCTCCCTGCACTCTCCTGCTGTAGTTGATATGTGAAATCTATAAGAGGTTATCCTCATCCAATGGCTCCGAGCTATCAATTATTTAACTATTCAATATAAAATGATACATAGCAGTCTGGGAGATGAGAGAGAGAGAGAGAGAGAGAGAAAAAGAGAGAGAGAGAGAGAGCTGAGAGGCTAAACGTGCATTTTAGTTTATCGTTTCAAGCGCCTATAAAGTATTCATAACTGTGGGAGCACAGTAGGCTAGGTCCTGAACTGAAGTGTAATGTATACACCGTAGTACAACGGTGTCGCTTGTAAAACATAAATTACTTTAGCCCCTCCTATGTCCAGCTTTGAGGGTGTGTAAATGTAAACATTGTGTTATCACAAACATTGAATGCCATTGACAATGAATGGCCAGCTTTGAGCATTTGTGTAAACACAAACATTGAAGACGAAGGTGAGGACGCAAATTGTGATTGGCCGGAATGAGATGATGTATGATGATGATGTATGATGATAAGATAAGAGCGCCTCACTTCACACGGGTGTGATATTTAAGCTTGAAATATATATGCCTAGCCTGCATTTCAAGTAAATAATAATAATAAATAATAATAATAATAATAATAATAATAATAATAATAATAATAATAATAATAATAATAATAATAATAATAATAATAATAATAATAATAATAATAAAATAACATCAAAATCAAGTCCACAACTATAGTCTCCACTCTCCACACTAGCGCGAATATGGGTGCACGCGGTCGCAGCATGGTCTTTGATGTTGTAATTCCCGCAATGGCAGTCATGATGAGTCACAGACAGAATGGAAGTGATGTGTGTGTGAATATGAATGTAGGTTGGTTGGTCTACGCGTCGGCGTCGCTACACACCGAAGAATACTCCTGGGGGGGATACAGCACCGTGACGCTAGAGGCTAGACCCTGCACCACACCCTCTAGGAGTAAACAAAGGCATTGAGATACGCCCATATCTCTTAATTAGACAACTTTAATTAATATGTTTTTATGTTTGTGGGGGTGCTAATTTCAAAATATTTCGTGCACATAGGCCTACTAATGTTTTCAATTTCAGAAGGGTAACGTGTATCATCCTATATCAGCGTCACCATGAATTTCTCCCTTCATCGCTTCGGGGTTAGGCTATATCTCTTCAAAAACGCCCCCTCATATATATATATATATATATATATATATATATATATATATATATATATATATATATATATATATATATATACACACACACACACACACACTAGGCTATGCAGCAGCAGCTTCAGTACAATTCACGCACACACACATGCGGACCGTGGACGCTTTCCAAAAGCCACCCTTTGTCTTGGTAGCCTCGTGTTGCGTGGTGGTAGCCCCGAATGAGGAATTCAGCTTGGAATGGAACAGTGTGTGTGTGTGTGTGTGTGTGTGTGTGTGTGTGTGTAGGGACCAGACTGTCTCCTCCCCCCATAAATATACACACACACACACTCACTCTCTCCTCCCCCGCCCCCACTTAGCCCCCATGCCTTTGTGCGTATGTGTGATTTTGTGTGTGTGTGTGTGTGTTTGCTTGTGTGCGTGTGTAATGTTATGTGTATGCGCGTTGTGGAGCTGAGCTGACTGCAAACCCGAAAACCGTGTATGACGGATCCTACAATACCATGCTGTTCCTTCGCCTGCAGAAAAATAAGAAGCATTTGTTTCTCATGCATTTTCTGGAAACGAGAGAGAGAGGAAGCTGAATAGGAAAGGAACCACCGGGAGAACACGTGAAAGCAGACAGTCCTCTCCTCTCACTTATTGAAAGCCAGGAGGGGGAAAGCGGCACGGAACCAGTCAACTGACGAAGATCAGACTTTCCCACCCTCTCTCCCTGACACCCTGTCCTCTATCGCTCCTCTACCCATTTATTTAACCTGGTTGTACTCCCATCCACACCTCTCCTCTCCCAGTAACTGGAGCCGTGTCGGTATTAGGTGGCTTCGGGATTTCGGGGTGACTTGGGGCGTGAAAGGATCGAGCAGCAGCTAGATATGGATTAACGGAAAGATTCGCCGCAAAACTGGAGCAACACGCACGACAACGTCGGGGGGGACGGGGGCGACGGGACTCGGTGAATTCACGGACCCCCCGGGACAGAGGTGAGAATTAAGGGACTGTCCGGTCCACACAGACACGGCCCAGTGCCGGCTCTCTCTCTCTCTCTCTCTCTCTCTCTCTAACTCTCTCTGAAAAATCAGCACCGAGCACATGGCTTTTCACGTTTCCATAATTAATGATGTCTTACGTGATATGCTTTGAAGTGAGGCGAAGGAAACGACTATAGTTTCAGTTTCACCATAATTAATAACGGTGTGCATGGTTCTAATATGAGCAGGCTCTCTGCCTCCCTAGTTGTGTGTGTTCAGGACCACGCCGTGGACAGCGCCTTACAATAGCCTTAGCTGCCCTGCTGCAACTTTCCAGGACAGATAGACGAATGAATATTATAGGTGAATGCATGATGCATATATAGGCTATATATATTGTTGGTCAGTTGCTGTCTCTCATTCATGAATATATTCTCAATTCGGCAATGAGATATTTTTTTAAATATAGCCTAAAAATGAGGCCTGGATGAAAATAGTTAATCCAATACACTGCTGTGCTGTCATGATGGTGCACTGCAACATATTGTGGGCTATTGTATACTATGTAGTATGTAGTACATATGTGCTATACACTGTGCTATAGCTTGTAGAGCATGTGCTGCTAATACTATGCTGTACTAAAGCTTCATACTGGCTATAGGCTATAGTAGCCTACATGTACTATGTAGTTTGCAGTGTGTATACTGTGCTCCAATGTAGTAGCCTACATACTAACTGTGCTATACAGCACTAACTGTGCTACAGCAGCATGTAGTAAACGAATTAACTGTTCTCTCAGTAGCATGAATGTCCTCTGGAGTCACACAAGATTGTTTCTGTCCACCACAGACTGTGCAACCAACCCCCATTCACACATGCCTCAGCCTACACACATACGCACGCGCGTGCACACGCACGCACGCACACACACACACACACACACACACACACACACACACACACACACACACACACACACACACACACACACACACACACACACACACACACACACATAACACTACGCCCCTGAGGATGAATGCTGTTGAGTTAGATAAACGAGCACTTCTCTTCAGTAAAGAGGCTCATTGAAGCTCAAGTGTCTGTATTTGTGTGTTTTGTTTTCATCTATGCATGCATGTGCGTGCGCGTGCGTGTGTGTGTTTGTGTGTGTGCATGGTAATGCCTGAGTGTATGTCTGAGCATGTCTGATTTGAGTAACCCTTAAGTGCTGACCAGAGTTGGTTACTGAGATGCAGTGAGACAGAGGCTGACTAGTGAATGCTATCATCCCTCGCTCCATCCATCCATCCATTGCTCCACCGCCACTTCTGTTCCTACCCCCGCCTCTGTCTATTTTTTAACTCTCATTCTTTGTCTTTGATCTCCTCTTATCTTATTTCCAGTTCTCTCTCCCATTCTCCTCGCCCTCTTTCCTTTCTGCGCTGTTCTGATATCCCTCTATGCTTCTTTCCATCTCTGATCGTCTCCTTCCCTGCTTGTCTATATCTTTTATTGTCTACCTTCCTATTCTTTCATCCCTCCTCCTTTCTCCTCTCCTATTCTATACTCACCCCATTCTCCCCGTTTCCTTTGGCTTTATTCCAATATTCCACTCCTCTCCTCTACTCTAATATATTTCCAGTAGTGGCAGAAATCAGACTGAAGACACCTTGATTCTCTGTGCCAGTGTGCCATCTACAGCATGCAGGGTCAGTCAGTTTATCTGCATAAGAGGAGGGCAGACAGAAAGAACAAGAGTGGAGAAGGGAAAGAAAAGTAAAGAGAGAGAGGGAGGGAAAGGTAAAAAAGAAAAAGGGAAGTAATTCAAGAGGAAAAGTGAGATAGAATTAATGACATGGAAAGAAAGAATACAGAAACAGGGAAAGATAGCAGGAGAGAAACAGAGAGGGGGGGGGGGGGGTAGGAAAAACACACTTGTGTGATCGAAGACTCACTTGATGATCGTGTATGATGATGAAGTCACCCACGTACGTCATTTACAATTGACTTGGCCATTGACTCTAATGTACGGAAGAATTTTAGTCATACAAAGTCCATAGACATGGCCACACAGGCGCACACGTGATGTCACAGGCGGCACACACAAAGCCAGCGCCCCTCAAAAATAAATAACAGGGAGATGAAAAAGGAGAGAAATGTGAGAGACATTGTTGTGATAATGTGAGAAGTAGAGAGAGATTGGTAGATTGGGTCAGCACAGAGAGGAAAAGCAAAAGACTATACCAGAATACCCCTCTCAGAGCACACAGCAATACCCAGCCAAAATCCACTACATTTGGCTATATACAGTAAATACAGTAGATCATAATGTTGGCCACCCCCACAGTAAATACCAGCTATGTCACTGGCCTGGCCCGCTGTGGTAGCGACGTTCCATTCGAGTGTCTGTCCTATCACCTTTCGATAAGCAACATGCCTGCCATGGTTACCATGGGAATCAGGTTTCAATTCCAGATATAGGGACCCTAAGAAATGGCTATCACATACAAGTTAGTGGCAGATTGAGGGGGCAGGACGTTCAGTCAGAGAGACCTGGGGAGTGTGGGTGGGTGTGTGTCTGTGTGGTGGTGAGCAGACAGGGGGAGAGAGAGAGGTGCAGAGAGAGCAGGGCAGAATGGAATGTATACTTGTAAATATAAATCAAGGAATGAATGTGTATTCGGGACTCTGTAAATAACAAAAGCAGGCTATGTCATATAGTAGCAGACTAATCTTGTCTCGGTATTGGTTTTCATTTTCAGTGTTGTCATATTTAATGTAATGTCAAGAGAAATGCTGTTAGGGATTTGACAGTCATGTCAGTAAACTATTGAATTTTGTTGAAATAAGTGCTACAGGCAAAGCAAAGTCAATAGATAGGGGGAAAGATATACACATGCAGAGGTAGGCAGACAGAAATGGCTAGCCGCTAGAGGGAAGTGCAGACATGGACAGGGACAGACAGAAATGTTGTAGAGGGACCGGGAGGGAGAGACAAGTGATATGAAGGACAGGCTTGTAGTGTAGAGAGTGAGAAGAGAGAGGGGAGATGGACAGAAAAATAGGAAGATAGAGACATACAAATCTGAGAAATAGAAAGGAGTGAGCAGCGAGGTAGACAGAGGGGAGAGGGAAGGGTGGACAAGAGACATGCAGAAAAACAGAGATGGGGAGACAGACAGAGTTGTGAATATTTAACACAGTCTGATTTTCCACGTGGGCCTTTAGCTCACTTCTTGTATGTATGTATGTATGTATGTATGTATGTATGTATGTATGTATGTATGTATGTATGTATGTATGTATGTATGTATGTATGTATGTATGTATGTATGTATGTATGTATGTATGTATGTATGTATGTATGTATGTATGTATGTATGTATGTATGTCTGTCTGTCTGTCTGTCTGTCTGTCTGTCTGGGTAAGAATGGTGGTCCCTTATTGGCTGTTGATGGTGACATAACTAAGGTACGTGTCAAGGTTGGTATGAGGTCAATAATGGGTCTAAAGGAATTAGAACTGCAGTAATAGACATTAGTTAGTAGCAGTACTTGTGCGCGCTCTGCAATTGGCTAATTTGGGCCCTGTCCAGAGCCTGGGCAGGGGCCCTGTCCTGTCAGGATATGTAGATTGACTGAACCCAAAATGCAAAGCCACAAACAGGGAAGTTCAAATAAACTGATTTATTAAGGCACAAGGCAGTAAAGTTGACAAACAAATGAGTTATAGCTGCAAGCTCAGGAAAACTCAGGAATGCCAAAATGCTAAACTGTACAAAGCACGATGCAGTATAAGCATAAAGTCCAAAAATGCAAACCTTTCAAAGAGCACAAAACAAAGAACCAGGAACGTCAAGGAACAGCTCAGGGACAATGACTAATGTTCTGACAGTGAGTGTTTGCAATGAATGAGTCCAGTTTTATAAGGAGCAAGTTAATTGTTTACAGGTTTGTAATGGGAAGCACTGCTGGGCTCATAGGGAGTTGAATACAGGTGAGTAAATGGGACTGCAGTGTGATGGAAAGCAAAGTGCGAGTGGCCAGTGTTGAGACACGGTCTGTGGCGAGACAGACCGTGGCAGTTCTGGACAACCGTGGGTCCGACCGACTCAAGGCCGGGCACTGCACTCCCTGTGGTGGTGTGGAATGCGCGCGCGCGTGCGTGCGTGTGTTTTGTGCGTGCGTGCATGCATGCATTTTTTTAACTTGTTCTTGAGTTCTTGAGTGTGGGAATTGAAGTACGTGGTCCTATAGTAGGCATGTGAACGACTCAGTATTTCACGAGTCGATGTGTCGAGGCCATTTATTGACGTGCCGACTGTCGATCAATTGATTTTTAATTTTATTTTTTTGGTTCCTACGCAGCAGTTGAGAGGAGAATGCAACTGTGCATTTATTAAAGTTTAAGCACCACAACTTCTGCAGCTGCATTAAGCCCTAATAATAATAAGGCACTGACGAAAATAGGGCCCTGTATCTCCCCTGGTCAAGAAGGGGAGATTTCTGTTGGGTTTTCTACGGTAGACCCAGGTTCGAAAACTGTCGCTTAGCATCGGCCATGGCGTTGCGAGCGGAAAGGAATAGTGAGACACATCCAGCTAATATTTGATGGTCAGACATCATTGCTAAACAACGTGCTGCCGCTCGCAGTACGTCAGGACAGTCTGGTTGAAACACGTCTTTTAATGGCCTTTCATCACTCGCTCGTGTCGCCGATGAGGATGGGGTGCATCGGTGCCGTGACCTGTCCCCATTGGAAGGTCAAAGGGGGATTAATGAGACACAGTCGACCTGCCTGGGGTCACAGGCGGTGAATGTTACCTGTTTCTGAATCCCGGGTGGTACATTAGATTAATCCAATCAGAGGTAAATTATAACGTCTTTTAAAATTGGAATCTTATCTATTTCCAATAGCAGCAGCAACATGCCAACATTCCATTTCAGTATTTACAATACTGAAATGGAATGCATCTCCAGATCACCATGTTGTTATAACATTAGCAGAACAACCAACATGTTACAACACTGAGAATATCTTAATCTATTAATTACAGTTGGAGGCCATCGATATTGTCCTTTTCTTTTTGCTGAGGTTTGCGTGATCTGCGCAAAAGGACAGTTAACCCATTTTGGGCGGGAACCCCTTTTGGTGTTTTAAACATTGTTATAATTTAGCTATTGAAAAATAGCAGATCTACAAGCTCATAGGTTACGAGCTTGTAGGTCTGCTATTTTTGAAAAATCGTGAAAATATTTATTTCAGAAAACTGGAGGATTTTTTAAAATGTTGAGGTCAGGCCTAAATGGGTCAAATGATAAGGGACAATATCGGTGGCACCCAACTGTATGTTATCCTATAACCTCCTATAACCTCTGTACCTCTGTGTGTGTGTGTGTGTAGTTCATGCATCTCGAGAAGCGTAAAAGGGAAACAGGCAGACGGGTACAAACGGTACAATGGATATTGCATAAATAGGTGTAGCATGCATTTCCAACTTGCATTGTTCCCGAATTGCATCGCTCCCGAGTCCCGAGTACAGGTAGGTTAGTATGTAGTATGTAGTATGCAGAACAACCAACAACTCTGAGAACATCTCCACATTATAAGGAATAATTCACTCTTAGCGACTTGACTTTTTGACTAAGACTGTATATTATTAAGGTTGGATCTATAATCTATAATGCATTATAATGCACTTATAAGGCATTATATCACTTGTTATAAATGTTGACAACTTATAACAATGTTTATGATGTAGGCCTATTATAAGGTTTAAGCTGGATGCGCTTGTTGATAGAAAGAACATCATTTTTGGGGGGAAGTATTCATGAAGTCTCTCAGGCAATACGGCAAAACAGCAAACATGATATATTTACAACACTGAGAGCATCAGTGTTCTACAAACATGTTACTATTAAGCCCCTCGGGCAATACTGCAGATAGTCTTGCGTGCGTGCGTGCGTGCGTGCGTGCGTGCGTGCGTGCGTGCCATAGGTCCGTGCGTGAGTGCATGCATGTGTGTGTGTGGGTGTGTGTGAGTCACTATAAAGCAAAGCAACAAAGTTCTACATGAGTCTGTGTGCATTTGTGTGTATCCATGTGTTTGTGTACGTGGTGTATTACAGCACATCAATAACAATGGGTCTCGTTTTTCAAAAGACTACCCTGCATGTGTAATATAAATGATGTGAGCTCCAAGATCTTCATGAACATTTAGAATGAACGTTTCGTTCATCAAATGTGTTTTATGAAATGCAGTATGAATGTCCAATTGTCCATGTGCTGGTTAACCACTTGAACCCTAGCGCCCCTATTCTGGGGCCAACATTTGGCCAAAATAGCCAAACTACAAAGCTTGTACTCTTTGCATTTTGCTCACAGCTGACAACAACAAACTAAATGTGCTAACTGTCTGCTGCTAACCATAACGAAATAAATTGTGACTCCTTAATTACATTAAAATGCCAAACTTTATAATCAAACAATGTTTGTCATATGAAAAATTGAGGGGAAAAAATGAAAAAAGACAAAGAAAAAGTCATAGTTTAAATAATAATAAAGAAATCCCCGTAACATATTTAACCACTTGTTCGCTAAAATGAAAGAAGGCAGCAAATGAAAAATAAATCTCTCATCTTTTACTTTCTCTAATACAAACTTAAACATGAACCTTGGTTGAAAAAAAACAAAGTTGTCCTTTAAAGTGTATTATGTTAGTTCCATTGATCTGGGACTCCAGTCAACTAAGTAATGTGTTTATTAAGAGGGCAACCACCACCACAGCCACACTTTACTGCACCAAGGATTGAAGTTTGCCCTCAATAGTCTCCCTCTTAGGGCAGGGGCCCTGTCCAGAGCCCGGGCAGGGGCCCTGTCCAGAGCCCGGGCAGGGGCCCTGTCCAGAGCCCGGGCAGGGGCCCTGTCCAGAGCCCGGGCAGGGACCCTGTCCAGAGCCCGGGCAGGGGCCCTGTCCGGAGCCCGGGCAGGGGCCCTGTCCGGAGCCCGGGCAGGGGCCCTGTCCGGAGCCCGGGCAGGGGCCCTGTCCAGAGCCCGGGCAGGGGCCCTGTCCAGAGCCCGGGCAGGGGCCCTGTCCGGAGCCCGGGCAGGGGCCCTGTCCGGAGCCCGGGCAGGGGCCCTGTCCGGAGCCCGGGCAGGGGCCCTGTCCAGAGCCCGGGCAGGGGCCCTGTCCAGAGCCCGGGCATTGCTCGAGTTACGTGGATTACAGACGTACACACATAGACTTGGTGCATTTATAGATACCGGTAGATGTGTACAGTGTCAACAACAGTGGGTATCTGGATAATGAGAAACTGTCCTTAATGTCCATCATAAATGCTGTGCCTACAGGTTGTGACTGGTCCCACCCCAAGATGACGTCCCCCAAAAACAAAGCCAAGAGGAAACCGTCCAAAGACAGCATGACCCTACTGCCCTGCTTCTACTTTGTGGAGGTGTGTGTGTGTGTGTGTGTGTGTGTGTGTGAGAGAGAGAGAGAGAGAGAGAGACAGAGAGAGACAGAGACAGAGAGAGAGAGAGAGAGACCGACAGAGACATTGTATTTTTGTCTCTGTACGGCATGTAATATTGGTCTTAGTTAGTATGTGTATAAGTGGTTGTGTATTGCTGTGCGCACGAATGCACGTGACGTCTGTGTGTGTTAGGTGATGCAGCATGCATGCATGCGTGTGCATGTGGTGAGACAACAGATGGAGTGAGAAGGGGAAGGAATGCTGATTCACCATTTCAATGCTAATTTCATCTCTGAATCACTGTATGTCCTGGATCAATAACTTCACTATGTGCAAATAATCACTCTTTGTTGTCTGTCTGTGTGTGTGTGTGTGTGTGTGTGTGTGTGTGTGTGTGTGTGTGTGTGTGTGTGTGTGTGTGTGTGTGTGTGTGTGTGTGTGTGTGTGTGTGTGTGTGTGTGTGTGTGTGCGCACGCGTGTGCGCGCGCGTGTGCGTGCGCCGTGCGTACATATGCACATGGATGACTAATCACTCTTAAAGGACCATATATCTAAACATGGTCTAGTCCTCACTGCTTCAGTCATACTGTATAGCGCCCACACACCGTTAATTGCTTCATTTTATAGGTCGTGGTTGTCGTACACGATTAACATTTAGCTCGTAAATCAATGTTATCAGTGATAACATTGATTTACGAGCTAAATGTTAATCGTGTACGCGTTTTAAGTCTAGACAAGTTTAGTCCCTGGTGATAACTTATCACCAGGGACTAAATTTGTCTAGACTTAAAACGCAACGCTAACCTAATTTTGCCAAACAATAGTGGCACAATAAAATAGTCCTATTTTCCTTACCTATACCTCAAGTAAGTTTAATGAAGTTTATTTCATAGCGAAATTAACGGAAATCAATGGCTTCCTCAAAGAAGAGGTATAAATGGTCAGCACAGTGACCTACACATGTTAGACCACTGGTATGTGCAGGAGTCTTAGTAGTGGTGCCAGCTCACGGCTTACCACTGGTATGGTCTGGAAATGGTATCACTGGTTTTCCCTTGGATATGGATATGATATGAAAGTGTGTCGTGCGTGCGTGTGTGCGTGCGTGCGTGCGTGCGTGCGTGCGTGTGCCGATGTTTGTGTCAGTGTGATGAGTGTATACGAATAAATCATGTTTTCTCTATACATACACACACACACTAATATTAAATTCTGGTCACTCTTTGTCCTTGCCCTGTGTGTGTGTGTGTGTGCGTGGGTGCGTGCGTGCGTGCGTGCATGCGTGTGTGTGTAGCTCCCTATCGTCCTGTCCTCTCTGGTGTCGCTGTACTTCCTGGAGTTGACAGATGTGTTGTCCCCAGCAGTAGTGGGGTACCGTTGCCATGACCGCGACCTCTCCATGCCCTACGTGGAGACAGGAGATGAGCTCATCCCTCTCCTGATGCTGCTGAGTTTGGCCTTCGCTGGGCCCGCTGCCTCCGTAAGACACACACACTCACACACACACACCACACACACACACACACACACACACACACACACACACACACACACACACACACACACACACACACACACACACACACGCACACACACACACACACACACACACACACACACACACACAGTGTTTCCCAAACAGGGTTGCAGCCCGTTTTGGCTCAGTTTTTGGTCTTTTGTATCGATCATCATGAGCAATGTACCCTGTAAGCTGCACGCTTGCAACTGTGCACACCTCTGGAATGCGCTGCGCAGAACAAATCAGGTCAAAGAACAAATCAGGCCACAGGATATATAGATGGATTTGTGTGTTGTAGTTGCCGCCTGGTTTGATTATTTTGTGTTACCATCCTAGCGACCGCAAACATTAGTGCGGCTACAAGACTTTCATGCGAGTCTGTGGAAAAACTACAAACACTCGCATCTACTTTTGCATCTATTGCTGCGTCTGTCTCCACTGTGTCCTATCAATAAAGGCAGAAAAGCCCCAAAAATATCTTTAAAAAAAAATGAAAATGCCCGACAAATACAGTACTTCCCACTCAGCACACCACTCCCCTGGGGCCTCTGCCTTACACACGTAGAGTTTGGAGTTGATTGGTCAAGCAGTTCTCGCGATACTCCGGGGACAGAGATTTTTCGCATTTATCGAACGATTTGTCAATGCATTGTTATTTTTCAGTCTTGCAATGTATTGCTTTTGCTCTTCATGTAGACATAAGCAATTTAAAATGTGTGTGAACACAGAACATTTTTGTCACCATTTATTCATCTACAATACATATTCTCAATGGACATGCAAAAACCATGCTGATTTAGATATATTACTTTTGTAATTAGATTCTTTGAATGAGTGTTTGCTCACACAGTGGACAACATTTGAGAGAGCATTGGATTTTGTTTTTCCCTTTCTGCAAAGAAGAAAATAATAATAATAATACTTTTTCAAATGTCCAAAAACATTGATCAATTCAAAATGTATTGTAAGTTTGGGTCCTGGGAAAACACCAAATATCTCTCTTTGGATCTCAAGCTGAAAAGGTTTGGGTACCCCTGTCAAAAAAGACACATGCAAACGTCCACATGCAGAATTACAAAGAACAAATGGCACAAATGCTTGTCCATGGCCATGACATATCAGGGAAGCAAGCGCAGCACACAGGTTAAGAGATACTATAGACACACACAGCTACACATTTGGACACATTACAAAAACATGTACACACACACCCATACACACGTTGGTCCCTCAAACATGCAGACATATGCATTATCAAACACTCAAGGCAAATTCAATCTCACTTCATGGATAGCGATCGATGGACACTGATAAACACACACCTGACATTGCCTTGCACACCAATCTCTCACACACACGTGCACGCGAGCGCACACACATGCACAGTGCACACACACACACACACACACTCACAAACGCACGCACGCACGCACGCACGCACGCACGCACGCACGCACGCACGCACGCACGCACGCACGCACACCACAGACCCTCTAATCAATAACACACACCCATGCACATACACACACACACACACACACACACACACACACACACACACACACACACACACACACACACACACACACACACACATCACTCATAATCCATCAGCAGCATGGAAACAAGCAGACCTCTCCACCTCTCATCTATCAACTTGATTGGAACTGATCACTACTCAATAGCACCTCTCTCTGTCGTTCGCTCCCTCTCTCACCATAGATCAAGATGAGTAAAAAAAGAAATCACCAGGACATTCAACGCTATTAACATTCTAATTGCCCCTCTTTTGCTCATTCCATCTTTATCTTGTCTTCTCTGTATCACTGCAAGACCTTGATTCAATATTAATAAAACTCTCTCTCATGTAATTTTTATTTCCTCTGTCTGTCTGACATGAAATATGCAAATATATAAAGAGAATATATCTCTTTTAACAATTATGCAGATGCGCTGCCGCTTATCCAGAATGACTGGAATCCTAGTCAAGAGATGAAAGGGTACATGGTCATGTAAATAGAGTGCAAGATGCTATCTAACTAACACACGTACAGTAGCATTTGTAGATAAGCAAACCGTACATACTGTACAATGACCCTTGGAGTGTTAGCCAAGCTGTCTTTGAGAGACTTAACGTTGCTCTCGGTGTATAAAAGGAGCTGTGAACACAGGATATTGTCGGGTGGAAACCTCATTATGTCAAAAACTGTAATACTTTTCAGGATTTAAATTCAAAAGTAGCAGATCTATAAGCTTGTCTTGCGCGTCGAGCTTGTGCATTTGCTACTTTTGATGCTGTAGGGTTATTCAACTAGATTAGGCCGGGGGCCACAACTGTAGAATGATTGTGTGTGGGGGCAAAAATGTGTGGGTTTTCAAAATGCATTTTATGCTCAAACACGAAGATGTATATTTCTGCACAGTAATGAGCAGGAAAATATGTCTTATGTCTATACAGGTATATGCTACCTTAGAATAGATGTAGGTAGACCTATTTGACAGTGCATAAACATCATTGCCTTGACATTATCGACTGACAACGAGCACCAGCTGGACACACACACACACGTCAGTTGAATACCACGCGTAGAGTGATCAAGTAGGCCAGGGTGTTAATTTACGGGAAAAAAAGAAAAGAGAAAAAGTTAGAATATAGAGATAGGAGGTTTCTGCCTGACAGCAACGATATCCAACTAGAAAGGTATGGTTGCAACGACCACACGCACAGTATCATGATGTATGATGATGATGATGATGATGATGATGATATATTGACCCATATGACGTCACAGGGACCATACAAAAGTTTATACGGAATAAGTAAATGAAGTCGGGCAATTACTATAGTCTGGTTGCCACTGCCTGGCAACCACACTAATAACACCACTCTTCACATGTTTCTCTCCTGCTCTCTCTAAAGATCATGGTGGGAGAGGGTGTGATGTACTGTATGCAGTCTAGACTGAAGGCTTGTCCCAAACCAGAGGGCAGCATCAACGCGGGAGGCTGCAACTTCAACTCCTTCCTGCGGAGAACAGTGCGCTTCGTGGGTATGTCTGACAACCGGTGAAATGTTTTGTCAATAACAGTGATCGATCGGTGGGAGGGCGGGGCCAGTGCTAGACAGACAGAGGAGGGCTGGGCCAGTGCTAGACAGACAGAGGAGGGCTGGGCCAGTGCTAGACAGACAGAGGAGGGCTGGGCCAGTGCTAGACAGACAGAGCAGCACAGCAGGCCGTCCTGGAATAGGGGCGACTGTGGCTCAGGAGGTAGAGCAGGTCGTCCAATGATCCATGGGTCGGCGGTTCGAATCCCGGCTCCTCCTGTCGACATGTCGAAGTGTCCTTGGGCTAGACACTGAACCCCAAATTGCTTCCGATGTGCTGGTTGGTACCTTGCATGGCTTCCGCCGCAATGTGTGTGTGAATGGGTGAATGTAATGCACAATCTATGTAAAGCGACTTGGATAAAGGCGCTATATAAATGCACCATTTACCATTTACCAATAGAAATCAGCAGTAGTCATAACGGGGCGGGAGGGGTGTGGGGGTGCTGTAGGAAGCTTGAGAATACAGTTCATCAAGTAGTTATTGACTCTACTTTCAAGGATACTGCCGTTTTGCCACTCATGCATTCAAACTGCTCTCTGTCTTAGGTTTGCTTCTGCCTGTCGACCCGTTTATTTATTTATTCATTTCTTCTGGCAGGAGAGGAGAGTGGTCAGTGCACCGTGACCTTTCTTCAATATTTCGTAGCAAAAGGTTTTTCCATATTTCTTGACGAAATGGAGTGGCCTCTGACACTGAATGTCTCCTTTTTAAAATCCCAAGGAGGACTTTATCCGACACTGAATGATTCCTTTATAAAATCCCCATGAGTATTTTTTATCTCACCTGCAAATATGTGTAACTGGATCATTTTTCTTTCTTGCAGTGTGTTATCACTATATTTCATCAACCCCCTCTGTGCTACACAACATGAGTCTAGACCCATTTTCTATTATCTATAAGACGCAAGAAGAAAACCTCTAGGTCGTCGAGAAAAGAACATTTTAGGATTAGGAGAAGATATTATCAGTGTCAGTTCAACCCTCGAGCTGTCATCTTTTCACCTATACCTTTTCACAATAGACAGAAAAGCTAATTACATGGATTAAATGAAGGGTGGCCAAGAATGAAATAGGCATTACTACTGTGCTGAGAATTTCTAGAGGGCGAATAATATGAACCTTGCAAGTGGAAACTGCAAGGAAATTAATTAAATTTGACACAATTACACTGTTTGTGAAGAGGCTTTATAATGGGCCCAAAACAAAGTTTGGGATTGTTACTGAAGGTTATTTCAGCAGGCTGGTGAAAGGAATCAGGGTCATGTGTATAAACACCTTGAGGGCAGTATTATGCGTGTCTTAAGTACCAGGTCTTATTACTTAACTTAAGACCTGTAGGCGTGATCAATGCCATTTGGCTATTCTGAGTGGCCAAACAGCATTGCCCACGCCTCCAGGTCTTAAGTTAAGTCATAAGACCTGGTACTTAAGACACGCATAATACTGCCCTGAGGCTCTTAATGGTTCTTAATCACTTGCCTTCTTCACCTTGACTTTGACTCGCTCTGCTGACTGGGTCTTCTCTCTACCTCTACCCTCTACCTCTACCTCTCTGCTGACTGGGTCTTCTCTCTACCTCTACCCCTCAGTGTTGACCTCGCCCTTGGTCGCCTTTTTTTGAAGAACTGTTACATGAAGTGGTATTCAGCTGTCACTGCTATACTTTGTGAAAGAGAGAGAAATAGAGTTATAATGTTAAATACAGATAAACAGACTAAGGTAAGTACAGTATAATGTGCA
This sequence comes from Electrona antarctica, assembly GCF_951216825.1. Classification (NCBI taxonomy): domain Eukaryota; kingdom Metazoa; phylum Chordata; class Actinopteri; order Myctophiformes; family Myctophidae; genus Electrona; species Electrona antarctica. Next base: position 23,406,426 of record NC_136799.1, on the reverse strand, counting down.
GAATCCACAGAGGCTTTTGCTTGCCTTTCTAACCATGACTTTGACTTGTTCTCTCCACCGTGTCTCTCTCTCTCTCTCTCTCTCTCTCTCTCTCTCTGTCTCTCTCGCTGCAAAGCGATATACTCAAGGTTAAGTTGACGACGCACAGAGCGTAATAAATGGACTTATACGAGAGTGTAATATAAATCCACTCCATCTTGATAGTGAAACTGAGCTGAGGGCCTCACAACCACTCCAGTCCAGATCCATATCTGGTCTCACAAACAACTCTCAAAACAGCCGGACAACTCCAAATAACTGCCACAGATAAATCATCATGGCAGAGTCTGCTGTGCACCCCTCTGCAGGTCAATGCAGTTGACTATAGAAGAAGTGGTGCTTGTATTATTCAATGTGTTATATTGCAAGAGAATGAGGGTTCGAACTGCACTTCAACAAAGTACAGCAGTAAAACGTTATCTTGTGTGTGTTGAGTAGACGCTAATGGTCTAATAAAAAAGAGGAATCCAAGCCACGCACCAAACCAAGAAGGTTAAAGCAGTCTAAAAATGTATATTATTCTGTTGCACACAGTGAGACAAAAAGAGAAAGAGACATTGAGAAGAAGTGCATAAGACAGCAGCACAATAGAGGCTTTCTGCTCTTTTGTTTGCCTCACTAACTGACATATTTTCTCCCACCTGCCCTCTCCCTCTCTCCCTCTCTCTCTCTCTCTCTCTCTCTCTCTCTCGCCCTCTCCGTCTCATCCCCTAGGTGTTCATGTATTTGGTCTCCTAGCAACAGCTCTGGTGACAGATGTCATCCAGTTGGCTACCGGGTACCACTCCCCTTTCTTCCTCACCGTCTGCCAGCCCAATTACACCGCCCCGGGAGTGTCATGTGACAACCATGCCTACATCATGGACAACATCTGCATGGGGAAAGACCCGTACGCAATTATGTCAGCTAGGTAAGATGCAGATGCACTTGTAAGTGTTTCTAATACACATGCTGGATAGCCATTTTGGGGAGAGGAAATGCTTTACAGCACCATACTGGCACCAATAAAAGTCACTGTCTCCATATATGGGCATAAAAGGGATAAGGACTGACACATACAGAGATCTCCATATATATTGTGGGCATATCAGGAGGTGTGAGGGCCACGTAGTGATTGATTGATTGATTGAAATATTTGTAGAATTACAGTACATTTCAAGCATAAACTCAATACAAAGACTGTTAACTGTGAGTGGACGACCCAATTAAGCATTACACTTGTTTACAAGAGGGTCCACCATGTTCAATTCATCAAAACATTTAGAGACGTACAAATAGACACTTCTATATAGTCAAAGAACAGAACAGGAATTCATCATAGAGGTAAAAAGGGAAAAGAGACATATACAGTTAGGGGGAAAAAAGGGGGGGGGGGGGTGCAGTGACCTGAACCTCGTCTAGTACAATATACCTACTGGCACATGTGCAGCGATTGGAGGACCAGGTGGTCTCCCTACACTTCCACTGGGACATTTAGACCCTGGTGTCGGCTAGGACACTTACTGGTTGGTTGATAAGTAGATGAACCCGCAAGAATGTTTAGCGAGCGAATTGCTCCACAATGTGAATACATTTTATTTTGATGGTAACTGTTCGTGTTTGTTGTGCTAGATAGTTTTTTCTTTATACCGCTATAGGATGGTTCAAACAGATTGTATGCAGCATTATCTGTTTCAAAAAAGAAAAAATGTTTTGGTAATTTAACACATAGACGTCACAGATAGACGAAGCGCATATACAGGGTGAGATTATGTCTTAATGGTACTGATACAGAGATACTTATACTCACACAAACAAAATGGAGACAACCCCATTTACACCGCATTAATGTATGCACACATGCACACAAACACATTATATAATATACATGAATCTGTGCACACACGCAGTGCAGACCAGTGTTCCTGTGTGGACTAAGCACTGCATGTAATAGGGAATGATTACATTGGATTAAAATGCATTGAATGCAGCCACTTATTCATAATGTCTGATCTTTTTTTGGTATTTATATTTTTTATTCAGAAATGTGGCACACATCATAGTAACACAGATAACATGCTATCTTCCTTTTTTAACATACAGTTGGAGGCCATCGATATTGTCCTTTTCTTTTTGCTGAGGTTTGCGTGATCTGCGCAAAAGGACAGTTAACCCATTTTGGGCGGGAACCCCTTTTGGTGTTTTAAACATTATAATTTAGCTATTGAAAAATAGCAGATCTACAAGCTCATAGCGCGCCACCGAGTGGCGCGCTACGAGCTTTGTAGGTCTGCTATTTTTCAAAAATCATGAAAATATTTATTTCAGAAAACTGGAGGATTTAGAAGGATTTTTTTAAATGTTGAGGTCAGGCCTAAATGGGTCAAATGATAAGGGACAATATCGGTGGCACCCAACTGTATACACTAAACAAAACGAAACACAAAACACTAACAGTGTTACCTGGTAGGGATTATGTGCTGTTCTGCTGAGTTTATAATGCATTATGACCAGCAGCTTTATAAACCTTGTTATAAGTTGTTATGCATGATTTATAACAAGTGTTATAATGCCTTATAATTGCATTATAATGCATTATAAATGCAGAACTTAAGATACAGTCAGTCCAGAAAGTCTTAATAATCATAGGAACCCGTAATCGATTAGTTGGTTTAATCAACAAATCTGTAAAACTGTGTTTGCTGCATATAATATAAGAGAACAGCCTTTCCAGGTTGGTGAGGTAAGTTGAGAACTGAACATTTTAGTGTTGATTGATTTCACAATGAATACTGGCTATATGGAAGTTATAGACTGTCAGAATTAAATGCGTATAGCTATAGGGTTCTCAAGAAGGTGCATGCAGGAAAATCATAAAATTACTAACAAATCAACTAACAAAGTCTTGGTTGCCTACAACCAAACCGGCCAATGAATTGATTAATTGACAATGAGGGGACAGCGCTAATTATATGTTGTGGTATTTATACTTGGGACGCAAGACACACAGAAGAATATTCTGATAATAAACTGAAATCAAATTAAATTCAGCATATATCCACTGACACACACACAGATATTCATATTCGGATAGATTAGTGATTCAGTTCTTTTTTTTTATAACACACACATAATTTAAATGAGTATCTCTGTCCCCATCTCACTCACTTGAATTACCCCAACATCCTTCCCAAAATTATTTATGGATATTAATTCACAAATCCAAGGACAAACACTCTCCTTGACACACACACACACACACACACACACACACACACACACACACACACACACACACACACACACACACACACACACACACACACACACACACACACACACACACACACACACACACACACACACATCATAAGGATACACACAGCATGAGGATACACAAAGGCAGATAGATATTTTGTGTTGAATAGCCCCATTAAAATCACAAACAAGAAGAGGTTGCATGCCACTTTGGTTCATCTTCAGAGATTGCACACACATCCTCCTGCGGACGACACACACGATTCTATTCACACCAGCCGATCACTTATATTAGCATACATCTCACTAGCATATGTCTCCTCAGTCTCTCACCCCTGCCCTCACTCTCTCTTTTCTCTCCCTCTCTCCCCTCAGGAAAACATTTCCGTCCCAGCATGCAACGCTCTCTGGCTTCGCTGCTGTCTATATTTCCGTAAGCACTTCCTGCGTGTTGCTTGTCTTTGTGTTTGTGCTGCATGAGATGGGTCTGTCTGTGTGGTGTGTTGAACCAGCCTGTCTCTCTCTCACACACACTGAGATGGGTCTGTCTGTGTGGTGTGTTGAACCAGCCTGTCTCTCTCTCACACACACTGAGATGGGTCTGTCTGTGTGGTGTGTTGAACCAGCCTGTCTCTCTCTCACACACACTGAGATGGGTCTGTCTGTGTGGTGTGTTGAACCAGCCTGTCTCTCTCTCACACACACTGAGAAAATCAAATAGATCATTCAAATATACTTTAAATGGCTAGTGCTTTAGTCAGTTAGCTCATTAGGAATCAGGGCAATCCCTAGCCCCATATGGAACCTCTGATACCTCTCCCTCTGCTATACTGTAGCCTTGAGATGAGGTCCCACCCACTTAGCCTATACGGGCAGCGTTCAGCTCTCTGTCTACCGAGCAATCTTCGTTCCTACTCTCACCTATGGTCATGAAGTGTGGGTCATGACCGAAAGAATAAGGTCCCGAATACAAGCGGCCGAAATTAGTTTTCTCCGACGGGTGGCTGGAATCTCCCTTAGAGATAGGGTGAGAAGTTCAGTCACGCGGGAGAGACTCGGACTAGAGCCGCTGCTCCTTCGCCTGGAAAGGAGCCAGCTTAGGTGGTTTGGACATCTGGTTAGGATGCCTCTCAGGCGTCTTCCTAGGGAGGTCCTCGATGCACGTCCCACTGGGAGGAGACCCCGGGGCAGACCAAGGCGCAGATGGAGGGATTACATCGACTCACTGGCCTTGGAACGTCTCGGGATCCCCCAGGAGGAAGTCACTAATGTTGCTCTGGAGAGGGAAGTCTGGAGCTCTCTGGTGGAGCAGTTGCCCCCGTGACCCGACTACGGATAAGCGGTTGAAGATGGTTGGATGGATGGATGGATGGATGGATGAATGGGCAGCGTTCAGAACCAGCGCACATTATCTATTTACAATTATCTACAATTCTTACCTTTTTCCGCACATCGTATCTAAAAAGTAAAGGTCGGCCCCCTGCTCTCAGATGTTTTTATAATTTTTTTGCGCACAAGAACATCTAAGTGACAGGTTGAAACAAGCATTAAAATCGCGAATGAAGTCAGCCTGTGCCATGTTTTCCCAGTGCCATGTTTTCTTAGGGAAGCTGCCTGTAAAATTGCATTGGTGGAGGGAGAGGTTCCATATGGGGGCTATAGGCAATCCCAGGATCGGGGGGGGGGGATTTTTCTTGCATGTGTCTGTTGGTTTCCTGTCTCTCTACACTGTACTATCTAAGAAATGAAGAATACCAATGCTGATCAAATAACTGGGAAGCTGAAGCTATCCGAGGGCCAGAGAGCCATGATGTAAATACCTCATTAAATACTGAGCCGTGTTGCAGTCAGTGATAACCTCAAGTGCTACACCCCTGGTTGCTTGGCCACCGTGTTCCCAGCGGGCTGACTAGAGAGCCGTACAGTAAAACAGCACAGTCATCCCTCTGACAGTTAGTATGTTATGGGCGTGGCTGGCGATTCAGGGGCTGGAGCCAGGCTTAATTACTTTACACCAGTGGTTCCCAAAGTGTGTGTGTGTGTGTGTGGGGGGGGGGGGGGTCCCTGAGGCAGTTCCAGGGGGTCCCCAGCTAAATGATAGGTTGGAACCAAATCGACCATTACGGGTCTGTAACTCAGAGAGTGTACAAATGGAACCAAATGGACCCATTGGGGTCCATTTGGTTCCATTTGTACACTCAAATTAACATTGATTTTACAATATAAATTGGGGTCTCAGAGATAGAAATGTCATTAAATAGGGGACCGTAACCTAATTCAGGTCAAACCGGGGGCCCTTGAAATGAAAATGGCTGAAAATCACTGCTAGAGGCGTAAAAATCTTCTCTTATTGGGGGGGGGGGGGGGGGGGGGGTCCTTGGCATATATTTTTAAATAGGGGTCCTAATGAGGGGGTCCTTGACATGAAAAGGTTTGGGAACCAGTGCTTTAGTTTACACCACTGACGGTTAGCCACTGGAGACATCAGTGCCGCCTCGCAGAGCCCCTGTGTGGGCTCGTTAAGCCTGTCGGGTGGAGAGGAGGAGAGGGAGGAGAGGAGGAGAGGGAGGGAGAGAAGGGAGGAACCAAGCATGTGTTTGGTTTGTTTGAGTTGAGACGTGCTGTCAAAACTGTGCAAATCGGAGCAGCAGTAGAGCTGCAGCTGTTGCTCCGCTTTTGTCAGTGGGTTCCTCCGCCCTCGCATTGGTCTCTCCGCTGTCTGGGGGACTTCACAAATTGGACAAAACATCTAAAGAAAGTATGTTGAAAATACTATAATTGTGATATGAATTGAGATACAGCCTGTAGTGTAGAGAGCCTTTTCTACTCTTTAATTGAGGCATATACAGTAGGATATGCTCAAACATTTCTTATGGTTTCACTCAGGATTGCAATAAAATGAGACATAGTCTCCCACATGTAATTGGAATTTTTGGACTGGAAATTGTGCAAAGCACCAGCAACTTATGTGGGGAGTTTTCTGAAATCCACAATAAAGAAATTAACTGTGGAAGTCGATACTGCTATTGATGTCAATGTTTTGTTGTTGTTTTTTTCTTAAAACAACCATTGTACATTTGTCTGTCTTGTGTCTTTTTCAGTTTTTCTCCAACTCTGCCTCTAACGCCTACTTCATACTCGTTTTACAATATAGCAGTGCCGAATATAGCAGCTCTACAAGCTCATAACAGCTTGTCGATCGGCAATTTTGGGCACAAGACACTGACGAGTAAATCAAAGTTAATATGGGGTTGTTTTCTCCTCTCCGTCTTTTCCCTCTGCAGATGTATTTCAACGTGTGCATCAGCAGCACCACCAAGCTGCTGAAGCCATTGTTGGTGTTCTCCTTCTGTATGGCTGCAGGCCTTGCGGGACTGACACAGATCACTCAGCACCGCAGCCACGCCATCGATGTGTACGTGGGATACGTCATAGGAGCCGGTATCGGGGTCTACCTGGTCAGTGACATACGTTCTATGTGCTGTGTGCGTGCGTGCATGTGTGCGTGTGTGTGTGCGTGCGTGTGTGCGTGCGCAAGTGTGTGTGTGTGTGTGTGTGTGTGTGTGTGTGTGTGTGTGTGTGTGTGCGCGTGCGTGCGTGCGGGCGGACGCAAGTGTGTGTGTGTGTGTGTGTGTGTATGAATGTGTGCGTGCGTGCGTGCGTGCGTGCGTGCGTGCGTGCGTGCGTGCGTGCCTGCCTGCCTGCCTGCCTGCCTGCCTGTGCGTGCGCAGTACAAAGAAGGGTAATCATGACTGTAATTTATCATTAAGACATTTACATGGTAATGTGGAATTATCATACTGCCTGTGTTCAGCATTTATTTCGGGTTTAGCTGCGTGCATGAGCGTTCCCACGTGGTTCAAACGCTGGCATTCATTGTCGTCGGCTGGGACTATGAGTTGCAGTCAGTACCGTGTTGTGCAGTTAAAGTAAACATGGAAAGATCCACTTCTCCCATTGGAACAGCTTTTGTTTGAATGAATCTTCACAGTCATCATATCTCAGCGGTATCACACACAGCCTGTGCTAACAATCGCTGCTGTTCTCCGCATTACCTCACAATGTATCACACAGCCTGTGCTAACACACACTGCTGGTCTTAACTTATGTGGCTTACACACTTTCTCATCCCAAGAGTTTTTCTACTGTCTTTTATTTTTTTAAGGCAGGCCAAAAATAGCCTTTTTTCATTAGAGAGGGAGCGAAAGAGAGAATGGATAATCTGATAAGAATTCTCTGAAACAATTTCACACGGTTTTAAGCATAAACTTTCCACAGTTTTCCACACACCCCGTCCCCGTCCCCACTTCCTCCTCCTCTTCTCGTTCCATCTCCTTCTATTCTGTCTCATCTTACACTTTTGAAAAGAGAAAGCATTTCCTCCAAGCTATTGAAGGATGAAAAGAGAAAGCAAGCGATTCATGCAGACTTACTCTAAACAGAAGAAAAAGAGGAAGCTATCTATTCACTCATGCTCTCGTGTATGCATCACGCTAATAAGAAAATGAAAAAATCTTCCCCCTCGACCTAGATGAAAGAAAGTATACACTTTCACGGCCCAGTGCTCCATTAAGCATGCTGAGCACTGTTTTCTCTTCATTCATTTCTTCTCACCCCCGCTCACACATGTACCTAACGTCCTGTCCTGTGTGTCTGTCTTGAGCACAACAAGACAGATTCCTGGCAGCCTGGGTTGACATGGAAAGAAACTATTGAAACTCTCTCACCCCACAAATCCTCCCCCCCACTCACACCTCCCGTGCTGTATACCCTTCTTTTCCCAGTGCCCCTCCTCTCTCCATCCCCTCTGCTCAGTAGTGGAAAGTAGTACATTTACTTAAGTACTGTACTTAAGTACAATGTTGACGTATTTGTACTTTACCTGAGTATTTCCAATTTCCAATACTTTTACTTCTACTCCACTACATCTAAGAGCCAAAATTTTTACTTTAATTTACTCCACTACAATTTTTTTTTAAACTTTAGTTACTTTGGAGAGTTTAATGTTGAATAGAAAACATGCATTAACCACTTCAACCCTATACATATTTGGCCATTTCAAAATAGCCCATCTACAAGCTCACAATGCGACGCATTGCGACGCATTGTGAGCTTGTAGAGCGACTATTTTCAAAATATTTTGTACACATTTTGAACTTGTGAAATGGGACATTCTGCAATATGAGTACTTTTACTTTTAGTACTTTAAGTACATTTTGATGCCGATGCCTTTTTTTACTTTTACTTGAGTACATTTTGAATACAGGACTTCTACTTGTAACGCAGTACATCTACATTGCAGTCTTTGACTTTGTACTTTTATTTAAGTAAAACATTTGAGTACTTTTTCCACCACTGCCTCTTCTCCATCCTGCTTCCATAGGCTGTGTATGCAGTGGGGAACTTCAAGGCGGCCGAGGAAGATGCTCCAATTCATACTAGACATTCCCCAGCCAAGCACAAAGACCAGCTGAGGGTGCTGAGCCAGCGGAGCCACGACTCCCTGTACAGGAAGACCCCGAGGGCCTCGGAGAGCAGAGAGGAGCTGGGCGCCGCTCTGGGGAACGGGGGGCGCAGCAAGGTGAGACGGGACAAGGCGTCGCTGGCCTCTCTCAAGAGAGCCAGCGCCGACGTGGAGCTTCTCGCGCCCCGTGGCCCCATGGGTAAGGAAACCATGGTGACGTTCAGCAACACCTTGCCCCGCGTCGCCAATGGCAACAGCCCCATTTCGCCTTCGGACGAGCCAGTCGGCGTGACCGTGCAGCGTCACATGACCTTCCACGTGCCCTACGACCCCCAGAGGTCTCGGCAGCTGGTGTCGGAATGGAAACAGCGCTCCATGGAGCTCCGCAGCCAGAGCTCCCGGGACGAGGAGGAGGTGTCTGAGGGAGCAGACAGGGGAGAGGAAGGAGGCGCAGGAGGAGGAGAGGGAGGAGAACAGGGCATGCCTTCATCCCTCTACCCCACAGTGCAGGCCAACCGGCCCAACGCCACGCCCACAGGGTCCAGGGGGGTGGTGCCCCCCCCACTGGTCCACATCCCTGAGGAGGCCTGCCGGCCCCCGCCTGTCTCCCCCAAGAGTGCCAAGACCCGAGCCAAATGGCTGACACTCACCGAGGGAGGTGGGCCCAAGGAGCCGGGAACGGGCCCTATCGCCGTGTCGACGCCTCGTGTTCCGAGCACTCTGCCCAACCAGCCTCCCGGCCAGCCCAGAATCATGCAGGTGAGGTGACATATAATTACAGTGTTGCTGAACGGTCATTTGTCATGCTGTGTCACTCTTTAATTTCAACTGCCAGGCATCCAGTGTTGCAAAAGAGACTTTTGCTCAAACATGGTCAGCACCACATTGTGGGTGTACTGATAAATCTAGCTATCATGATATATGGGATAATCAACATTTTTGGGGGGTTATTTATTTAACTGTTTAACTGTATTTTTAATTGAAGTGATCCTTCATGCCCGTCAGGACTCGGAACATTTACATTCCCAGACTCTGGTTCTTGATAAGTGAGTTACTCTTACTCTCTTGTAGACTCCTGGCAATTATCTGACATCTGTATAACTACATATTAACTACATTTATATTCCATTAGCACAGCAGTAGCCACTACTGCCTATTCCTTCCCAACTCTAGTAATAGAGTAGAAACTAGGGATATCAGAAATTCTGTCTGAATTAACAGATTTCATTCATCAGAATTTGTCTTCTGGAAACTGAAATGGGAACAGTTGTAGTGCTTTGACGAAGAAACATTTCCAACACAACGCATGTATGTGTAAAAGACTGATTGGTCCTGTCTGGGTTTCCAGGTCATAGCCATGTCCATGCAGCAGAGCCACGGTGGACCGGTCACACCCTCCGCCAATACCTCAGACTCCGCCTCTTCTTGCGGGGGCGGGTCTTCCAACGGCTCCGAGTCGCCGTACTACCGCATCCCCTCGGACCGTGGCGGCGGCGACAGCATCGGCGGGAGCAACCCGGGCAGCATCGCCAGCATCGTCACCATCGACGCCCACGCGCCCCATCACCCGGTGGTGCGCGTGTCCACCAGCAACGGGAAGCCCTGGGAGTGGAGGAACACCATCAGCGGGAACATGCTGAGCGGGGCGGGGGGCGACGCCGAGGCAGAGAAACACCACCGCAGCGCTCTGCAGAGGCAGGACAACATCAGCCAGTACCGCGACTACCGGACCCTCCCCATCAAGACGGACTCCCTGTCCTCGTCCTCCTCGATGGGCGGTGGAGGCGGAGGGGGAGGGGGGGTAGAGATAATGGAGGAGGACTCCTCTCCGCTGCCTCCCCCACCCTTCCCCTCCATGGCCTCCTCCGCCCCTCTGCCACCTCCACCCCACCTGCTGTCCTCCTCCCCGCTGCCACCGCCCCCTCACCACCGCAGCTCCTCCCCTCTCCCCCCACCTCCTCATCCCTCCTCCAGCCAAATGCCTCCTCCCCCACACCCGTCCTCCTGTCACAACATGCCCCCGCCGCCTCACCCGTCCTCCTGTCACAACATGCCCCCGCCGCCTCACCCGTCCTCCTGTCACAACATGCCCCCACCACCTCACCCGTCCTCCTCATGTCACAATTTGCCCCCACCACCTCACCCATCCTCGTCCTCCCACATGCCCCCGTCCCCTCAACCGTCCTGCCCCTCCCTGATGCTCCCGCCTCCTCCCCACCCTGACCTGCTGATGGACGGCCAAGGCCAGGCTCTGTCGCGGTCGTCCACGCTGCCCCGTCGGCCCTCGGCCCACAGCCACGCCGAGCAGGAGCACTACTACAAGACCATGCAGAATGAGAGGATGCTATAACAGAGTTCACCATACCACTTGGAGGGTTGTTACGTATTGCTGGAGTTATGGGAGAGAGAGTGTGTGCGTTATACCTGGGAGACTGTGGCGTGAGAGGTTTTTGGGGTTAGTGACCCAGTGAAACTAGGACAAAAGGAGGTTTTGAGACGATTTAGAGGAGCGATAAGATGACGGGGGAAAAACATTTGGAGGCTATTTGGAAGAGGTGGAAAATGAAACTCATTCACTTGTAATGTTTCGAGACAGGAATGATTCATGTGCATTCATGAACAAGCAGCTTCATTGAGAAAGACAGGAGATGAAAGAGTGCAAAGCAAGGTGTGTGTAAGCTCACGCATACACACACCATGGAATCTGTAGCCTTTTACCCTCTGCTCTGCAGGGAGCCCAGCTCACACACAAAGGCCCTCGGAGCTGACTGGAAAAGAACAGACAGGAGCAGGGAGGGGAAGAGAGCTAAAGAGAGGTGAAGTGCAAGAGGGCAGACATAAAAAAGAACACAGCTCTGCACTGTGTTTATCCTCAGCACATGAGAGAGGTGAAAGGAAGGAGAGACGTGAGCCTGCAAGAGAAGCTGTGGAACACAATGAATGTCTGTCTGGTATCCGCTTGATCAACGATTCCCCGAGTGCGGAAACAAGACAGCGGAGACAAAAGCAACCGCAGGCAATACTAGCACTTCTTTAACCACCTCAGTGTTCTCAGGTTGCCAGCCATCTCGCACACACACACACACACACACACACACACACACGCACACGCACACGCACACACACACACACACACACACACACACACACACACACACACACACATTTGAAACCTCCTGAACAAACTTGTTAATTTCATGTACAGTTACAGTACCAACTGCAGGATCAACCAGACAAACTCATCTGCCATCTCTACCACAGAAAAGCAGGGACCTTACTTTTTTTAACCAACTGAACAAACAACAAACCAAATCCCAAACTTCCACCTTTGTCGCAGAGCGAATGTGCCAGCAGCCACCATGAGGGCCAGCTCAGGAAATATCCGCTTTTAGAGGCAATAACAGCGGGGGGGAGGCGGAGGAGTGTGGAGGAAGAGGAATGGAACGAAGAGGAGGATGTCGCACAGTTGGGCAACCTCGCATGAACGTCATGGAGTGGATTACTGTTGCAAACATGAGAGGCGGCTGATAGAAGAGGAGATGCCCAAAGGGGGTTTGTAGGCATGTTACAAACAGCCAGCCCACAAGTCATCTGTCAGTGAATAAGTCAGTCAGTCAGTCTTTCTGTCTGTCTGTCTCTTTGTTTGTGTACAATCTGCCATGGAGACTGAAGCAGAACTAAGGAGATTAGTGTGTTTGACAAACAACGCCACTCTTCCCTCCTCATTCCTTCACCCGTACCCCTGCCTCCAATTACAACCTCGTTGCACATTAACAATTACAATTTTCTTCTACAGTACATTTGGTTTGATGATGCTCTAAAAATGTTGGCCATCTAAGCTGTTGTGTAAAGAATCATCTGGACTGGTAGCTATCATTCAAGACATCAATTTGTTCTCCTCTCTTCGTTCAACAGCTTAAACCACTAACGGGGTCACGGTCAAATGAAAGGAAACCACCAATACACACAGTAAAAAGAAGGGAAAAAACAATTTTATCCAAGTTAAATGAACACTGGATTTTACTGTGTACATAGAAGGACTTTATACATGTGTTGAGAGAGTGTACCACCGTATACAACACACTCCTGAAGATAATAAGAACTGATTATGTAAAATTGTGATGGGACGAAGGTGGGTGGGGGGGGGGGGGGGGGGTCGCGTCATAGGGAACAAGTTGTATTTTGTAGTTGAGGATCTTTTTGCTCGTCTGTTCTGTGCTGCATGCGTGTGTGTGTGTGTGTGTGTGTGTGTGTGTGTGTGTGTGTGTGTGTGTGTGTGTGTGTGTGTGTGTGTGTGTGTGTGTGTGTGTGTGTGTGTGTGTGTGTGTGTGTGTGTGTGTGTGTGTGTGTACGAGGGGGTTTCAGCTTTTTGTGTGTGTTCCACTGATCTGAAAACCTTTAATAGACAGAAATGCTGCATTTTTCAGTCCTCTGGTGATTATTGTACTACGTATCCCTCCCCTGATTCAACTGTAAAAAAAACAACAACTTAGTATTGCCTAATATTATTATTATTATTAATTATGTAGTCCTTTTTATGGGCTAATGTTTTCTATTTGTGGTCATGTGTAACAATGATAAACTTATTGAATAAAGAAATGAGAGTTCTTACAGCGTGACTCCATGTTGCTCATTATACAGTAGGTGGTTTCGTCACATGCCGCTGTCTCACACCGACACTAGCCGATCAGCTATTTTAGGTGTGTGACAGCGTTGTACAATCGGGTATATATTAAGCCATTGATTCTCAAAGTGGGGTCTGGGGACCCCCAGGGGTCCTTGGGGAGGGGGGGGGGGTCTCCAGCAAAAGGCAGCGCATTAGTGCATTAATGACGTTAAAGCACACACTCATGAAATATTGCAATTATACAACAGTTCCCCTTAAAATGAAGACATTCGCATCAATGACAGATGTAGCCACTACGACCACAAATGTCCCAAGAAACTCAGTCTGCTGCGCTCTGGGAGAACAGAGCAGCTGATTAGGTGTATACGCTCCATCATGCTGGCACGACTAGAAGGCTGTTTCAACCAATCAGATTGCTTCCTCGAAACGACCTGTTGTATAATACACTCTTACACACATACAGGACACACAGACACACACTACCATGTCCTTCTTTCCTGTGGGTTAGTGTCAGGTTACTATAATGAATTCTACGGCTATGCTGCTCGGTCCCTGATGACCTGCACTGTGTGTGTGTGTGTGTGTGTGTGTGTGTGTGTGTGCGTGCATGCGTGCGTGCGTGCGTGTGTGTGTGTGTGTAAGAGAATGTGTAGCACTAGTATTGTTAAAAGAAATCATGTGATAGAACCCATTTGAGCCATGTGGTTTTTCTGTAAATTGAGAAATGTATGCGCTATGCGAGTATTCCTTGCGTGTGTGTGTGTGTGTGACTGTCTCTGTCCTGTGACTCTTTCATCTGCCTCGTCTAGACTCTAGACTATATGTGCACGTGTGTGCTTCCATACAAATCAATTTTTCATGTTTGGTGTCATTGCATTGCATACAACCGTACACACCTTATTCCAATTTAACCCGTATCCTGTATGAGTTCGTTCTCCCGATTGGATACATGTGGTATCCCGATCTTAAATGCATTTTCAATTTCCTAAAGAGCTGGAGAGATGAGGGGGACCTTTGTTATTGAACAAACACTCTCTAGCAATGATTCTATCAGAATATAGAGGTATTTACAGTAACACTAATTTTAACAATAAAACAAAATGTGTGTCTTTCAGCACTGAGGAGCACTGGGCTGTCATATGAGGCCACACTCCCTAACTCTGAGAGTGTAATAGCCTACACTCACAATGACATTAGCCCTCAGGACTTCCATATAGGGTGGTAGTGCAGATGGTGGACAGAGACCCGAGGACAGCCAGTCTGTGCATGATTCACAGTTTCACACCCTCCCTCTCTCTCTCTCTCTCTCTCCTCACTTTCCTAGCCATTCTTTCTATTTTTTGGCCTGCCTCAGCCTTTCTCTCTGCCTGCCACAGTGCCCCCCTCCCTCTCATCTCCCCCTCCCCCCCTCCCCCACCCCCTCTCTCTCTCTCTGTCTCTTCGTTCCCGAGTGGCCCAGAAAACGTGGTGGTGTGGGAGGGGTTGGACTTGGAGGGTAGCGAATTCTGCAGGAGGCAACAAAAAATGTGGACTGAGCTG
>NC_136799.1:23356520-23386520 GCF_951216825.1 Electrona antarctica | reverse complement strand
CTGTCTGTGTGTTCCGGGCATAACAAGGCATCCCACCATGTGGCATGTGTGTCCCATATGATCCATGGGAGACTCGGGAGTGCAGTATTGTTGTATTGTATTGTTGTTAATTCTATTCTATTAGGAGTGATTTGTGACAGAAAGGTACCAGCCAGAGTGAGAGGGAAGACAAGATGGTAGTGAGACCAGCCATGCATGCTGTACAGGTGTGTAGGATGGGTGACAAATTCCAAATGTACTTTGTCAATGAATTTAGCTTTCTCTAAAACTATGAAACATTTCAAAGATTCCATTTCAGGCAAACATGTCCATTGTAAGATGAACCTAAATAGGTTTGAATGGGGTTTCTATAGGTGTAAGTATGTAGGACTAGTAGCATGCCAAAGTTTGTGCTATTGCCATTGAGAATGCATTGGGCGTTTAAGTTAAATAACTGAGAAACTACAAATCATTTCAAAGTAAAAAGTTCCAGCATGTGTCTCCACAGTAAGCTGAATTATAAAATGTGTGAATGGAGTTTCTAGGTGAAAGTGCTTTTTTGACGTGCCAATATCTGCCATTGAGCCCCATTATAAATTTCTCAAATTTGAAAGCACTATATATTTCTAAAACTATGAAACATTTCAAAGATTCCATTTCAGGCAAACATGTCCACCGTAAGATGAACCTAAATAGGTTTGAATGGGGTTTCTAGGTGTAAGTATGTAGGACTAGTAGCATGCCAAAGTTTGTGCTATTGCCATTGAGAATGCATTGGGCGTTTAAGTTAAATAACTCAGAAACTACAAATAATTTCAAAGTAAAAAGTTCCAGCATGTGTCTCCACAGTAAGCTGAATTATAAAATGTGTGAATGGAGTTTCTAGGTGAAAGTGCTTTTTTGACGTGCCGATATCTGCCATTGAGCCTCATTATAAATTTCTCAAATTTGAAAGCACTATATATTTCTAAAACTATGAAACATTTCAAAGATTCTATTTCAGGCAAACATGTCCACCGTATGATGAACCTAAATAGGTTTGAATGGGGTTTCTATAGGTGTAAGTATGTAGGACTAGTAGCATGCCAAAGTGTGTGCTATTGCCATTGAGAATGCATTGGGCGTTTAAGTTAAATAACTCAGAAACTACAAATCATTTAAAAGTAAAAAGTTCCAGCATGTGTCTCCACAGTAAGCTGAATTATAAAATGTGTGAATGGAGTTTCTAGGTGAAAGTGATTTTTTTGACGTGCCATAGAGCTGCCATTGAGCCCCATTATAAATTTCTCAAATTTGAACGCACTATATATTTCTAAAACTATGAAACATTTCAAAGATTTCTTTTCAGGCAAACATGTCCACCGTAAGATGAACCTAAATAGGTTTGAATGGGGTTTCTATAGGTGTAAGTATGTAGGACTAGTAGCATGGCAAAGTTTGTGCTATTGCCATTGAGAATGCATTGGGCGTTTAAGTTAAATAACTCCGAAACTACAAATCATTTCAAAGTAAAAAGTTCCAGCATGTGTCTCCACAGTAAGCTGAATTATAAAAAGTGTGAATGGAGTTTCTAGGTGAAAGTGCTTTTTTGACGTGCCAATATCTGCCATTGAGCCCCATTGTGAATTTCTCAAATTTGAAAGCACTATATTTCTATATTTCTAACTATGAAACATTTCAAAGATGTCCACCGTAAGATGAACCTAAATAGGTTTGAATGGGGTTTCTAGGTGTAAGTATGTAGGACCATAGACGTAGACGCCCTTTCCGGCTCTGAGGCGCGTGTCACCATTGAAGGCACAATTTTCCCGACATTCCAGCGTGCGTAACATAAGTCCCGGAAAAGACGCGCTGTGATTGGCCAGTAGTCACTTGAGTGACAGCGAGAGACATGGAGGAGTCGCATGAGTGACGTCACTTGGGCAGCGACGCAGTCGCCTTCAGCAAATGCCTTCAGCACTTCTAAATAAGAAAGCTGCGGAGAACTGTTGCTTTGTGTTCACTCTTTAATGTTTTCTGTTAGTAATCTAATCCCCCCTGGCTCTGATGTTGTATTGTATAACTTTGTTGTTTGTGTTTGTTTGTTTGTCTTGTTTTGTATTGTAATGTATATTGTCATGACAGATTTGTTAAAAAAAAAAAAAAAGCCTTCAGCACTGCACTTCCGCCTTCATTGGGATACACGTCGCTCCAATGAACTGCAACGGCCAGTGAGGCATCTATTTCTTATAATATCTATGTGTAGGACTAGTAGCATGGCAAAGTTTGTGCTATTGCCATTGAGAATGCATTGGGCGTTTAAGTTAAATACGGCAGAAACTGCCTGTCATAATTTCTCCCTATTCCAAAGCCCACATTATATATTTAAACTATTTTCAGCAATGGTACACTCAGTGGGTAGATCTTGTTGAGCTGGTCATTTTGAAAGTAGATCTCAGCTCAGCTTGGACCTGGAGATGGCAGAATTGAGGATGCTAAGATTCTCATCACAGGATCATAAATGAATACATTAGACTAGAGGATGAGCCCATGTTATAAAGGTGTGGGGATAAAACGTTGAGATGGTTTGGACATGCCGTGCAGACATGGGCTGAGGGGTACATCAGGAGAAGGACACCGAAGATGGAGCTGCCAGGCAAGAGGAGAGGAAGCCAAACAGGAGGTTCATGGCTGCGGTGAGAGAGGACATGCAGGTGGTTGGAGTGAGCAAGGAAGATGGAAACAGATGATCCACTGCAGTGACCCCGATAGGAATTAGTCGGAAGAAGAAGAAGAAGAAGACCTGGCAGTTGGGTCACTGTTAGCTCTGATAACGTTTCTTTGTAACAGTGCAAGCAATTGCCCGACCACAGCGTCACAACCAGTTCTGCAGGGAGCGGGGGGAAGTCTGGCACTATAGGCCAAGTTCACCACATTCTGCAGGGCTCACTGTTCCTATAGGAAGAGCTATTCCCTACCAAACGGTGACAGCCATCATCGGAATGCTCGGCGTGGTAGCTGAGCAGAAGGAGTTCAGGCCCTTCTGTGACACTTTGAATTTCCTCAGCTGCCTGCAAGGTAAGGGGGGTGTAGGTCCTCTGCCATCGTGTACAAAAGCCCACGATCATATCCTGGGTTTTTGCTGACATTCAAGAAGAGGCTGCCGTCCTGCCACCACAGTGACAGGTCTGTGCACCTGAGGCCTCCTCATCGACGTTTGTGCTCGAGACCATTACAGCCACACTGTCTACAGGTAATTGGGGTTTCTCAGCACTGGGTCTGGCTGCCTCTATCCTTGCACAGATAGTAGTGAGCTCAGTCTGAATAGATCTTACAGGGGATATACACAGTGATGTATATTCAACAGTGGTAAAAGAAAAACAACAGGAAAAGAGGAAGGACGAGAAGCTGAAAGGAGGGGAAAGCATGAACACAAGGAAGGGAAGGGAAAGATTAATTCAGAGAAGAAGGCATAAAAAAGAAGCAAGGAAGTGAAGGAGAAAAGAGGAGGGAAGACAGGGAGTGAGGCGAAGGCTGGTGGGAAAAAAAGGAGGAATGCGAGAAGGGGAAAGGGCATGCGTTCATTGCCAAGTGACTATACTGTATGTTAGGTAATGAAAGCTCTCAGTACTAGACTGTGAATGCATCATTGACTCCATGCTGCTATAGTCATTGACCTGCATAACAAGCTGCCATTAAACACACTGTCACATCTGACGCCAACTTGATCAGGCACCAAGAATAACGAGAGCATAATGATAGGGGGTGTGCGTGTGTGCGTGTGTGTGTGTGTGTGTGTGAGAGAGAGAGAGAGAGAGAGAGAGAGAGACACAGAGAGAGAGAGAGAGAGAGAATGAAGAACTTCAGCACTCTTAAGCCCTAACCACACCAAAGGGTCACCATGCAACTCCTTGGGTCCAAACGGTTGCAAGGAGTTAACGCTAAAACCTTCTCGACCCTTTGGTGTGGTTTGGGCCAATATTGAATTCCATGCGTTGAATCACTAGGGTCAACGTGGGTCAACGTGCAACAAGACATATCACACCAGAGGGACAACGCTAAAACCGTCTTGACCCTTTGGTGTGGTTAGGGCTTAAAATAAACGTAAGAAATGTAAGCACTAAGCATGCTTGTTTTTGTATTTGATATTGCTATATTTACTCGTATTATTTATTTAAAAAGAAACAGCAATGTGTGGGAATCTTGCACAAAAATATATTTCACCCTCCATTTTATACTCTTATAGCGATGTGACACTAAAGTGAGGTTTTGGTGATTTTCCAGAGTGTCAGTCTCCTGGCATTACAAGCATTTGAAAAACCCTGCAGCAATGGCAAAACATTATCATCACAAATGTGATGCTGAAAATGTCATGTCAGCGAGGGACTATCAATTAATTAATTGGGATCAATAGACCACAAATGTAATAATGTAAAAATCCAATTATACAAGAATTATTACAATTACTCTAAAACATGTATCCATCTAATTGATTTGATTATGATATACCTTGTTTTTGTTTATGTTCTTCAAATGTAAAACTTGTTTCCTTGCACTGGACAAACAATTTGTGGACTGTGAAAAGGACTTTTAACTTATCTTGGTAAGAGGGCTCTTAAGTCTTGGCCAAAATGTGTTCTTACTTAAGAGAAGTTCTTACAAAATAAAAACAATGATGAATCCCAGAAATCAATGTGTACAACGAAATGTGTATAGATACTAACGAAACTAAGTGAACACCTAGTCTATGTAGCACCACTGATCCGGCTGATGTGTCCATGGAGATCTCTGTATCTGTAAATCCTTTTCCCTTTTATCCTCATATATGGAGATCTCTGTGTGTGTGTGTGTGTGTGTGTGTGTGTGTGTGTGTGTGTGTGTGTGTGTGTGTGTGTGTGTGTGTGTGTGTGTGTGTGTGTGTGTGCATGCTGTGACGGTACAGAGAGACGGTAGGTGTGTAGCTAATGATGTGGCCTCATAATGAGGAGGAGGCCGCAGCTGTTCAAATACTCCCACATTGCAATAGTGTGACCCTCATTATGCTCCTGTGGATATATGGTGCAGACATGATGACAGGCTGTGTGTGCTCACTGGAAGATCCACCGTGTTCATTCACCTCTCAGAGTGTGCACATGTAACCAAATGGACCTGTGACCGTCTATTTGAGAGAATGGGAGAAATGTGCTTATGATGTGGACCAGGGACGTGCAGAGAATGTTAGAGAGGCAGGGGCTGAAATACCCTAAAAGGGCACTTTTAGCATTCTTTCAGGATCTACAAGTTGAGAGCTTGTAAATCAGAAATTTTCAAGCAAGCACTGTATAGCTATTGGAGATGCGGCGTACAACATGGATTTCTACACACATTCTTTCAGCCCAAAATGCTGTGTTCAACTTCAGGAGAGTGCGGAAAAAGACAATTCTCCTGAATGCTGTGTTATATGTGGGTATATGACATGCAGTGGCGTGCACAGATAGACACTAGGTGGTGCTAGAGCACAATACAAATTGTACAGTGTACACTGTACAGTATGCGGACCATGGTGACATTGATCAATTCTTGATAAAAAGCTTCTAATATATTATTTATGCCCCAAAATCTATACATCTCACACTATTAAGGCAACCGGCTGGTTCCACGCGCTGCACAAGGTGCCCTTTTTTCACTTGAGCACCTGCCCATCTAAATGTCTGTGCACGCAACTGATGACATGGACAAGTATATGCTGCATTCATGGTCTGGAGAGGGCAGTTTTTTACAAACATGTAAAAGGCCGCTCAGCTGTAGTCACGGCTGTGCAGACTGCAGAGGTGCTCGTCCGAGTTGATGGTCACATCATTTTTCGACCACGGTCGAGATCATGGATTACACAATGCCACGCCAGACTTCCCGGTCCTTCATTGCCATTCCCAGTGCATGCTTACTGATGCATGTCTCCCTATAGCGATAACATCAGGGAACGACAGTTTTCTATACCTCTGGTCTACTTTGAGTTCAGGATTCCAGAGACGAAGGTAAGATATAACCTCACGATCAGCTCTGTAGCAGTGGCCAGCAAACTGTGTTCTTCTGGATCGGACTAGTGAAGAAACATGGGGGAGGTTGCCGTATATTAGAGAAGTCGGGTGGCTCTTCCAAGAGAGATTTTGCGCTCTCATTAGAAAGGGGGTTATCCAGCCGTTTCTCTATTTCTTTGAAATAAATCGGAGCCATAGAGTAGAATCGGCTTGACGGTCGCCCTAAATATCTTTACTTTAAACCTTACTTACTAAACCAGATCTTATGCATGTCATTGCAGGCTGACCCTTCCTAGTTTGAATGTCAAACTAGGAATGCGAAGTTGCGCACGCACGTGCGCGCACACGCACATGCACACACACACACACACACACACACACACACACACACACACACACACACACACACACACACACACACACACACACACACACACACACACACACACACACACACACACACACACACACACCTGCCATGGATTTACACAGCCTCCTGAAATATTCACTCATTCATTTTGGTGAAACATTTTTAGGCAACGTTTACTCGTGGCAGGGCTTCTGAGAGGGAGATAAGACACCATGCTGAGCTGGGCCCAAGGGCTGTAAGGGCTGCGAAGTACGTCTACGCAATGCACGCACGCACGCACGCACGCACGCACTCACGCACGCACGCACGCACGCACGCACGCACGCACGCACGCACGCACGCACACACGCACGCACACACACTACACTCATCCACATTGGATGTGCACATCCAAACAAAACAGGCATTATTCATTTTCTCTCCGGTGTGGGCACACACACACACACACACACACACACACACACACACACACACACACACACACACACTACAAGAGACACTTGCACATTCACTGCCAAAATCTTATTTTAACATATTCAGTACGACAAACCAAGGTGTTTTGCCTGCTAAGGACAATGTTAATATCAGATTGAAACAGAACATCTTGCCTTCAACCTTCAGTATTTCTGTTTGTACACAGTAAAATCCTCAAAGATGATTTTGTAACTCAGAGAGTGTACAAATATACTAAATGCTTGTGTGTTGTAAGTGTAGGAGTCTGTGTGTGTGTGTGGTGTGTGTGTGTGTGTGTGTGTGTGTGTGTGTGTGTGTGTGTGTGTGTGGGGGGGGGGGGGTGTGTGTGTGTGGGGGTGTGTGTGTGTGTGTGTGTGTGTGTGTTTCTGTGGGGGGGGGGGTGTGTGTGTGTGTGTGTGTGTGAGTGCGTGCGTGCGTGTCAGACAGTGGGGCTGTTTGTATGTATGCATATATGTGTGGGCATGCATGCATGTAAAATGGTGGAGTGGAGATGGTGGTGGTGCTGTGTTTGTGCATACATCCGTGTGTATGCGTGCGTGTGTGCATGTGTGTAATGGTGGTGCTGTGTGTTTCTGCTTAAGTGTCTGTGTGTGTTGGAGGGGTTGTGTGTGACTTTGGGAGTGATTCATATTTGCAGATAAGAAGAACCTACATCATTCATCATGCCTTCTGCAGGCTGTGTGTGTGTGTGTGTGTGTGTGTGTGTGTGTGTGTGTGTGTGTGTGTGTGTGTGTGTGTGTGTGTGATGCGTGCGTGCGTGCGTGCGTGCGTGCGTGCGTGCGTGTGTGTTGTGACGTTGTGAGTCTGAGGATGTAGGGCTCCAGAGTCAGAGCAGCTACAGTATAGGGAGGGACAGGGAAATTAAGAAAGGGAGTGAGAAAGAAATGCCAGGGTCTGGCTTTGTCTTTCCAAGGAGGCTGCTCAGCTATAGCTTTCCGTTTGTGATACCACACACACACACACACACACACACACACACACACAAACACACACGAGCGCGCACACACCTGATCTACTTTCATAGCTTTCATCTCATCCAAATCCATCTTCAAGAGCCTGACAGGAAGCCAGACACAGTGGGAAGCCTGGTTCTGCTTGCGGTCCCAGTTGGTCTACAGGACTACGTTCAGGTCAGGTCTTTTCATGCACTGAATAAAGTAGCCATGCAAATAGCCTTCACGTTTATAGCCCTTCAACGGGTGGCTGTGCTCCGTCTGTGGTATACTATTGGGGTCCATCCACCTTTTGCTTCATCCATTCAATACTGAAGCAGACTTTCTTTGACATTTCACAAACAGGAAATAATTTGCCGGTAATTTGGCAAGAATACACTAACAGTGAAACAAAGCAAACCTGAGCTTGCAGATCTGCTAATGCTATTATTGCTTTATTTGACGTTTTGGTGGGACATTTGCCCAAAATAGGGATCTCAGAGTTAATGTGGTTTTAATAAAGTTGTTAAATTGTAAAATGATCATGCACTGACAGTCCGTGTTCCTTAAATGCTTGCCTCTACTCTGCTCAGCCTCAGCCCTGGATCTGTAATTATGTTTTTTTTTTTTTAATCCAGATTTCTGGATATTTCTGTGAGTGAGTTGTCCCCTGCTCTTTTGTGATATTATCAAACATAAATGTCAAATATATCAGACAGTCTACATTTCCCAAAAGGAATTGCATGTATTTGCAGTCAGAACAGAAGCAAGAAAAACATATCCCCACCGGAGTGGGGGGTGATTGATATCAAAAGCAGCTGCATTCCACAGATTCCCCACCAGCCATTTGAACCATGCAGTGAATAATGTGTACATTTGCAGAGGTAGCTGGCAGATATGACTGATGATAGAGCTACGCTACACAGAAACAGACAAGTAATTATATGCTGGGCATACAGTCAAGTGATAACGAGAAAGATACAAACACAAGCACATTATCTATCTATATGATTACACAGTTGAAGAATGAATACTAGAATGAAGAATGAGTACTTCAACAACTTGATCCTGTAGTCTCCTGATAAAGCTGTTACATATGATATCTATATGCCTATGCATATGAGAGTGAATCAGTACTGGTGCGTGCGTGTGCGTGCGTGTGCGTGTGTGTGTGTGTGTGTGTGTGTGTGTGTGTGTGTGCGTGCGTGCGTGCGTGCGTGCGTGCGTGCGTGCGTGCGTGCGTGCGTGCGTGCGTGCGTGTGTGAAATCCAATATATAACAATATCACCCATGTCACTCTTCATCACATAGTATAACATCATTAACCTGCCTGTGACTGCAATGATGAGTGGCATAGTATTTATACTCCTTTCTGTGTATGAACAAAATCATTCCAGAGTGAATATAGCCTGGAAACCAGATGAGTCTGCCACAGGAAAAAATAAATCCCTGGGGAGATTGGTCTGGCACTCCTCAGTTTGAATTACATTTCGTTCACCCCAGAGTTGTGGGTGACCAATTATCAGAGCCCACTATTCAAAGTGAGATTTTATTTTTGCTGTGACGTTGGAATCTGTTTTTTTAACCTTCCAATATCTACGCAGTGATATTGGCCATGCAAGGCTAGTGAATAGGCAGATATTCATGAAACTCGTGGGAATGATTAGCAGCCTGACCTGTAGATATTAATTAAGAGGAACTACAACATGCAATTTAAAACAGTTTTTAATATTTAATATCATATTGTTTATGTCCCTCTAACGTATTTCTAATGGTTTGAGCCTAAATCACAACTCTGATATAACCAGTACATATTGTTATTTCTGTCTTCTGAAGCAGTTTTAGCTGCAGTACCACAATGTCCTGATGTGGTGGGGGCACTGATATGCTAATAATTGTATCTTTGAGTCATTATAATACTGATGCTAGATAAACCCAGGCTCGTTTCCATTCCAGGCCAGCTTGGAAAATCAACAATGGCGGACATTGTAAACAAAGTGGAAATGCTCATTTGGAACTGAAGACTGAAGAGGGGGAGGAATTATACAAAGTAGGGTGATACTGATGACATCACGCGTACAATCAAATTAGTCAAGCTGTTCCTGAGAGCAATTTCTAAGCTATAAAAGCCCATATGATCATGAGAAGGCCCGATTGTTCAGAATTGCGTATTTGTAGGGATAGAAAACACATACATGTATAGGGGAGCGTAAAAAACACAAACATTTTCCCTTTAAAGCATTGGTTCCCAACCTTTTTATACTGAAGTACCACCTCAGAAAATATCTGGCTCTCCAAGTACCACCATAATAACTGAAACTTAAAATACAGGAGCGTATACAGACCTGCCCTTTTTGTTCCATTCCTAAGCCAATAATGCTGCTGCTCTGACAAAACTCTGTCTAATCACAAATCAGCACGATGATGTTTCTAATGTCAAATCTTCTATTAACAGCTAGGTGGCTGGACAGCCTAACTGTAGTAATATAAATATTTCATTCCACTTTTGTCTTTTTTTGTCCTTTTTTGGACGACTCCTCTGAGTACCACCAGAGGGGGCTCAAGTACCACCAGTGGTACTAGTGGTTGGGACTTGGGAGCCTCTGCTTTAAAGGGTCAAAGGTCAAGGTTACGACAAGCATGCGGTGAAGATACCACAGCAGGTCATGAACGGAGAAATGGAGAGGCTAGAACCATTATGTTTCTATGAAGGGACCCCACTTTGGGAACCACTGATGTAGCCTAATCATTTGTCATTCGTGACACCACACTGTATCATCATTTTGCACACATTTTCAATATCAAAGGCGATAACTCAAATCTCCTAAAAGATAACCTGATAAAGCTATCTAACATTAAAGTTTTTGAGGGGTGATAGCCCCTCCTATGTCCAGCTTTTGGTGTGTGTAATCCAATTTTCGTCCTAACACAAACATTACATGCCATTGACAATGAATGGACAATTTTGAGTGTAAACATTGCGTAACACACATTGATGACGAAGGTGAGGACGCAAATTGTGATTGGCCGGAATGAGATGATGTATGATGATGATGATAAGAATGATGATAATAATGCACCTCACTTCACACGGGTGTGATTTTTTTTATTATTGTAGGCTATTTGAAGACAGTGTGTGTGATTTTTTTCTTTCTTTTTTGTGAGGGGCGCTATAAACATGCTATAGTGTTGTAATGTTTGTGTTGTCTGAACAAACATTAAAAAATGCCATTGACAATGAATGGAGAATTTACGTCATATGTGTCTGAGCAAATCATATCAGCCATGGCTGATATGTTTTGAATTTTGAATGGAAAGCAATCAGCCAAGAATCAACCATGGTGTTAAATGGTACATGCGCTTTTTGTAACAGTATATGCCTAAATATTAGGATATATGTATAGGAGTAAAGATGAAACATAAACATCAGATCAGTCTATATTGGTATAAAACCTGTAAATTAACTAGGTTTCAGATAGTTTGAAAATTAGCCGCACGAGTGTAAATTTTAATAGAACATGTTCACCACCTGCTGGTTACTAGCAGCAGGTGCACCACTCTATTACCCTTTGAGAATCTTTGGCACCTGCCTATTTATCTGCAACGCTCCCTGGAAGAGCTCTCAGATCCTCTGGAACTGGTCCAAAGAAGGCTAAACTAAAGGCACAGGGAAGCAGTTATAATAGGCTACGGTCCTATAATAACGTGGAACAGCCTGCCTGTGAACCTGCAGCTTTCTGAATCCACTGACAGTTTTAAAAATAAATCTTAAGACACACCTTTTTAGCATTGCCTTTACCTAGGTCATATCATTAATCCATCGTTCATTTTTGTGCATTCTTAATTTAAAATGCGCTATATAAATAAACAGTTTTGATTAATTGATTGATTGATTGATTGATTGATTGATTGATTGATTGAGCCAGCCAAGTCGATTAGTGTGATGACAGGAGTGCCTTTGAACTGGGCTACTAATATAGGCATATGGTAGTCTATTTTTTTGAAAAATGAAAAGAAAGTTACCTAAGGTTTATTTATCACCATTCTCCACCTATGAATTAATCCAACCAAGTATTTGGAATAAAAAGCTATTCAGCATCACCATGAAATTAAGCCCTTACGCCACTAGATGGAGCAGTGAGACGGTATACTGGAAGAATGGTCCCGAGAATTTTGTTGGATCTAATTCCAGCCAGGACACACACCGTTCTGGGTCTGTTTGAGTTGAAGGCCTGCTTGTTGGAAAAGCAAACAGCCTGGTTACTTGGACGTCATATGATAAGGTTGGAGCAGAACCAGCAGCCCCACTTTGGGAAGGAGGCCCCATATCTCACACACACACACAGCGCGCTGGGCCCCCTTTATCTACATAAGGGAGGCGTATCCGCTCCCCTCTCACTCCCTTTACATACCACTCTCTCACACCCATTTATATACATTAAATATAAGCGGCTCACGACGTCCCCACTCCCCTCCCCTCTACACGCTGTATGGGATTTCTGTGCATAGCGTTGGACATCGATTCGCATCGTCGTGCGCGCCAGAGCGAGCCGAGCGAGGACGTCCTCACACACACCGCCGCTCGTCCCTTTCGGTCGGGTGGGAATAACGCACGCAGCTCTCCGGGACGCGTGCTTGTCTGTCGGCTTGAGCGCAGCAGGAGCTTGCCCACCACGAACGATCCAAACGGGCGTGAACGAGCGGCATCACCTCGGCGGCCAGCAGCAGCAGGGGTGCACTGCCATCCAACAGAACAGACCAGAGAGGAGGAAGAGGAGGGAAGGGGTGGTGGGTGGATCACTGTAGTGTGAACTGACGCGAAGAAATAAACAACTGTGACCGCTGAGAGCGAGCGCTGCGTACAGGACGCCTGTGAAGGGATCTTCGTCTGAGTAAGTCCTGGTTTACAGTGTCTGCTGATTTACAGTGTGTCTGCGTGCTGGTGTATCTGCTCTGCTTGCTTTGGAGTGCCCGGTCATCCGTGTGTTATTGTGCGCGTTGACCTGGTTTCGGTGATTTGTGTGCTGCAACCAGCCTCCAGTAGAGCAGCATCCTCTCTCACTTCGCCTGGGATGATGTTGGGATGGATGGAGACAACAACAATCATTCTCGTTTGGAATTTGACAGTTATAGGCCTGCAACATTTGTGTATTAAATTCCTCCTCCGTAAATGAAAACAGTCGCACTCGCAGTATGTAGACGTACATTGTTGGGTTAATTTGCGAACACACGGGGCGCAACATCATTAACAGGGTATCAGGGATGGCGAGATAATAATACCTACATGTTTGGCTTACAATAACAAAGTCAGCCGCTCATTGTGTGTTAAATTATACAGCCCAATTATAGGCCTATGTTTCCATTGTTCGATCAGGTAAACATAATTCATGCCTGCAGGAGGCCTCTACTGTACTCTAAATAGCCTTTATTGCCTCGTCTCGCCCGACAGGTGTAACACAACGACATGTTTACGCGAGTGTCTTTGATGATCCATCATGTACTATCGATCTGTTGTTCGGGATGAGAGGCAGCCTGGCCGTGTTTTTCTTTTTTTTCCGACGGTAGATTTACAGTGGCGCCAGCCGTCGAAGAGATGCGGCTGGGCTTGGTCGAGAGATGCGGCTTCGCTTTTTGCAGTCACAGTGTCTGCTATGAAAGTGATGAGTGCTATAGTGTGCAATGTTATTATGGTGTGTTGTGATGTAAGGATCTGTTCCAACATGGCGCACATGATGAGCTAATAAACGGTGCCAAGGCCATTACATATTACCTACGTATGCCTGGAATTTCACTTTGGACTGACTGAAAGAGTATCGGTTATTCTAACCAAAGTATTTGGGGTTGGAAATGCTTCAGCGAATAGATCACTTCAAACCTCGAGCTAAAATCGTATACAATGGCGTTAGTGTTACTGGTGGTGTCATTTGTTCCCCTGCCCTGCATCATTCCTCAGAATATGAACCATGGACCTATACACAGTGTGCAATGTATGTGTCATCTGTCATCTCCTGGAAAGAATAGACAGTTGTATTCCTTTACAGGTGTAACTGATTATGTTCCATATACAAATATACAAACTGGACCAAACCGAGTAGCAAAGGGTTTGGTTGCTGCTCTAATTCCCTACCTTTGATCACAGCAGGTGTGTGTGTGTGTGTGTGTGTGTGTGTGTGTGTGTGTGTGTGTGTGTGTGTGTGTGTGCATGTGTGTGTGTGTGTGTGTATTCAATGAGCATTCAATTGTCCATATTTGTTTGTTCCTGGATCCATTGTTTTATAGCATTCTCCTGGGTGTCTGTGTGAACTGTGAGGCTGGCTGTTGTGTGCAACATCTTTGTTGACAAGGCCAATGTATTGCATGACAATAGTGTGGTTCGTAAACACAACACGCCCATCATTTATTTTAGAGGGACATGGTATGAGACATCAAAGCGACCGAGTCCACCACCCAAAGGATATTTTCTTCAACAACACTCTGGAGCTGCTGGATGCCTAATTGTGTTATTGTAGCTAATCAAGTGGCCTGTGTGAGACCTCTGTTGCTAACAGAGCCTTCACTCACATCATCCATGCAAGTATCTGTTCTGCTGTGATTTACTGTGAGTTAATAGGGGGTTAAACAAGTTGAACCACTGATGACTTGGTTGAATTCTTACAGACTTACAGAACTATCTGGCATAGAGTTTCTTGAACTGCTGCCAGATAGAATAGAAAATAGCATTTTATCCAAAAATAGACCTTTAGTTCAACCTTATTTCTAGTGGGTCCGCAGGTGATGTAAACTTATGTTTTGATGAGCAAGGTTTCCAATCCATGACAGAAAAAGGAAAGACCATCTACTAAGTTACGCAATACACATCTACAGTGAATGTTTGTTTACCTCGGAGAGTCTAAAAAAAGGACCTGTAAGGGTCTGTATATTTACTCTCAGATTAATATTTCAGTGGTCTTAAGTGCATGTAGTGTATACGCCATTACCCCCACCTGTAGTCAGCTGTACATTCTGAAAGCTAATCTAGGTTTTACACACAAAATTGTGTAAGGCTCAGTGAGATTCAGTGTGCTAGCAATTGTTTAGCCTTTGTTTTGAGGGTATGTGTAAAAGTTGCAGCCTCAGCGATGGGCCTCAACCACGTGGCCTTAGTAGATGGTCTACATCCGCTCTGTTGCTCTGTGTTCTGTCAGCTACAGTCACTGCAGAGCTGACAGCACTCCTCTTCAGGGACAGCCGCGCATGTGTGTGTGTGTGTGTGTGTGTGTGTGAGAGAGAGAGATTTCATGTGAGTTTGTATTTGTTCAACTGTGTGTCAGTGAATGTGTGGGCTGTGTGTGTGTGTGTGTGTGTGTGTGTGTGTGTGTGTGTGTGTGTGTGTGTGTGTGTGTGTGCATGTGTGGTGTCATGTGATGATGACTAGTCTCACACGCTTTGGCACTCACCAATACCTGTCGTGCCCTTGAGCAATGCAATTATTTCCAAACTGCTGCTCTGGTGAGTGGCCAAAAGAAGATGACTGTGGTTGTATTGTGCCACTTCCTATAGACTGTACCTAACAGTGTTATGCTTAATGTATTCTCTGTCATACCTATACATTAGGCATTACCGTGTAGCAGAACATTACAGCATGCCATAGCATGCATGCTATGGTATGTCAGGGAGACACAGAATCCTGTCTGTCAAGTTGCGCCACTTGTGTGACTGACAAGTGACAACACAGTAACAGTTTTTCTTTAACATTGTTTTTTTGGTTAACTTAGTACAATAACATGCACGACACATCAAATGTACTATTACGTTTGACGTGTTACGAACCAACTTAGCTCATCATTTCGCCCGCCCCCTTATCAGTGCAGCTGCCAGCTGATAGCACTCTTTCTCCAAAATAAATTAACCACTTCTGCTGAGTAATTGCTTGTTTTTGCATGACTACAGAGTTGGTAGAATGAGATTGGTAGCAGGTATCTCATGTGTTTGCCTCACTGCCCAGGGCGAGTAAGCACAGAGGGATAGATGGGCTTAACTGGTGATTTCCCTGCTTGACCCTGCTTGTCATTAGACACATAAATGTATTAATGCAGTCATTATAAAATCTGATTAGCCAGCTATGCATGGAAAATGAAATGATGTGCATTACCTAACCACTTAAACTCAACTACTGCTTTGGGCTGAAAGCTGATATTGTTTTGCACGATGGTGGGGGGAGGTGACAGCCTGTGTAGTAACTTTCAGTTGTAACTATTTCTCTCCATCTTTCTCTCTTAAAGACACTCTCCTCTTCTGCCTTGATGCTCTTTCCGCCCGCAACTCCCCCCCCGCCCCCCCTTCAGACTTTCGCTGGCTTTATAATGCCAGATAAAAAAGAGGATTTGTTTCTTCACTGTCAGCAGATTGTCGGTTTTTCCTTCGATTAAGTATGCCATTTTTAGTCTCTAAGCTGTTTTAATCTCAGAAAGGAAAAACATACACAGCACAGCAGTGTCTGTGTGCGCCTCTGTAGCCTGTACCCCTCCCAAAAGACAAAGATACACATGGTTGGTTTGTGTGTGTGTGTGTGTGTGTGTGTGTGCGCGCCTCTGTAACCCTCCTAAAAGACAAAGTACATGCACAGAAGAAGAGAGATTTTGAGAGAGCCACCAGTCACCTCATTTAACCACAAAATGCTTCTTAAGTAACACACGCACACGCGCGCGCGCACACACACACACACACACACACACACACACACACACACACACACACACACACACACACACACACACACACACACACACACACACACACACACACACACACACACACACACACACACACACACACACACACACACACACACACACACACACACACTCATATGATCATCATCAGGCTTGTTGCAGATAAATCGTATCAAAAGAGCTATTGATAAGCAGGAGAGAGATCCATCCATCTCAGTCTGTGCCCTGTAGATAACCTCACATCACAAACACACTTCTATCTAGAGTGAGACGAAAAAGATTGGACATCGATCACAATCTCTTCTGGGATGAGTGGGATCTAACAATCCCAGAAGTGATGGGAAGATATTTGACAAACACAGCCTACATATACTTAGAGTAAACAATTCCTGAACCTCTTGAGAGTTCTAAGTGGGTAAATGGGGGGCTGCCATAAGGGAAGGTACCTACCTACATGTATGTATTTGGCCTAATGGTTCCTGTGTTAACACTGAAAGCCTGGTGCAATAATGCAAGGCCATAGGCCGCTTCCCATATCCGGACATACAGCTTGCTGACTGACAATTGAGAGGGGGGAGAGAGAGGCCACAGAAGACTGTTCAGTGTGTAAATATACTCCATGTAAACATCAAAGTGATGCTGTTCATTGGTCATCATGTCGATGCTAATGCAGTTAGTGTTTTTGCAGAAAGTTTCACATAGAGGTGAATTTCAGCCCTGAGCTGAGCCCTTCTGATTAGTGCTGCTGATCATTCCTGTTCAGCAGCACTAATTTAATTATCAGGTTCAAGAAATACATAAAACAACAATAAAATTACCTCTATGTTAAAAATTAAAATGGCCCACATTTTGATATAGACCTACTGGAGATTCAGATATAGTTTGGTCACTCATATTTTCTTCCATAATAGAGGGTATGCGCGTGACATCATCGTACCTGGAAGTTATGCGGGAACGCCCACTGAGTGGCAAAAAACTACTTTCTGGCCTTGACAGCCCATTCATCCAGTCCTGTCTGTTTGCATTAAACAATGTTAAACTCACCAACATTGCAGCTGTACGAAAAGCTTGAATTATCCTCTTTCTATCTGCAACGTTTTTGTTTCATAAAAATCCACCATAGACATGTTATGAGCTACTTTCTGTCAAGAAATGCCCTGCATTTGATTATTTTTCTAAGTGTCAGAGTTTGGAAGTGCTTGTTTTCAATAACACAAAATTTTGCTGCCTCCTGCATTATGTGACATTTAGAAACAGGTGGTACGCAGGACGGTTGAGTGATTTCCAACGAGCGCTTCCAAACTCCAACACTCCATGCTGCTCAATGTTTTGCCACTCAGTCTAGATGAGGAGGGCGTGTCCTGATGGGAAAATCATGCATGTGCATACTCTCTATAGAATACTGCTGTTAGACCACATTCAAATTGTGGCAAGTGAGAACAAATTTACTTTGAAGATATAGAGATGCTCAAGTGGTGCTGGCTAAGTCAATTAGTTGAAATGATCAGACCCCAAAATGTCTGTTGCATTTGTTGCGCTCCTTGTTTATGTTGTAGACATAAAGCTCATTTATCTTACAGCTGCATTCGTACATTTCTCTGGACAAAAGCGTCAGCGAAATACAAAAAGGATGCAAAATTACTGGACATTGACTACACAGTGAAATTGACATGTTAATCTATTTGAAGTTCGGAACTCACTATTACATAATCTAGCCTTGTCACAGCAGCTCTGACAGTGAAATGATGGAGAGGATGATGTGGTTCTCATTCAACCTCCTGTCGGGGGTGTCCCTCAGTAATTCAACATCTCTCTGCTGTCTCACTGACAAAGCTGTTATCTCAGAGTGACCTCCAGAAGACCACACTGTGACCCCTGTCACACTAACAATGTGACCTCAGCAGACTTCCTTGGGTTTTTATTGGCCTTGTGCTGCTGTTTATGTTGGGCAGGGTCTGTATTGCGCCAGGCCTCGCAGCACTGATGGATCCAGCCCTCTGTATGGGAGTGGTCAGTCAGGGACTGTGTGTGTGTGTGTGACTGTGTGTGACTGTGTGTGTGTGTGTGTGTGTGTGTGTGTGTGACTGTGTGTGTGCGTGACTGTGTGTGTGTGTGTGTGTGTGTGTGCGTGCGTGCGTGCGTGCGTGCGTGCGTGCGTGCGTGCGTGCGTGCGTGCGTGCGTGCGTGCGTGCGTGAGTGCATGTTAAGACATCACAATATTTCAGTCCTTCAACTGGATTCAAATAAAGCAATCACATTTAAAGCATAGGCTAATGTGTATGTGTGAGTGTATGTGTGGTGGTGGTAATGTTTCTGTTACAAGGTGCCATGGGTGTGGGTAGCCTAGGGGAGTAGCAGGGAGGTGTGCAATCTTGGCCCTGGGGAAGGAAGAGGGGGATGTTCATAGCAGAGGACTCAGGAGAGAGGTGAGAGAAGAGCCACTCCACGGCTGTGAGACTGAGAGGGATACGAGATTAGTTTCCTCCTCTCAGTCTTCTAATGCCTGGCCTGGGTTATTAGGCTCAAAATGGACAGTTATTTTCACAGTCCTCTTTCCATCTGAAGAGGAAAGATTCTTGTGCCAAACTCTGTGTGTGTGTGTGTGTGTGTGTGTGTGTGTGTGCGTGCGTGCGTGCGTGCGTGCGTGCGTGCGTGCATGCGTGCGTGCGTGCGTGCGTGCGTGAGAGAGAATGTGTGTGCGTGCGTGCATGCGTGTGTGTGTTATGGCATTTCTGTTTCATTACATAGAAAAGCAGAGCCAGCAATTAATTATATGGCAAACAAACACAGACACACACGCTGAATGAATGGATCAAACTGTATCAATATGCTGCTGTATTGTGTCCTAGATTTACTGATTCAGATTGTTAGGGTGTTTGTCAAAAGGTAATCCCAGATTACAGGCGATGCCACCTATGGTATATAATGGCTCCTAAATTCTCCTCAGATGGCAGACAGAAAGACCACTTCTGTAAAGGCAGACACACAGTGTGACTCGGCGAAGGCCTCTGAGTCTGCGCTTCAACTCTGTACCAATAAATACATATTTTGCTGGTGCACTTTTCAGATTACATAAGAGCGTGATCAGGTGTGACCTTTGCATCGCCAGAACAATTGCACTTTTTGTTCTGAAGATGAGAAGTGTTGTTGTAGTTGCTATACCGCCGTCACCTGATTTGTTTTGCTATGCACAGTTGGGCTGATCAGTTGCTGTAGAACTGTGGAGGAGGAAGCATTTAAACAGCAGAACAGCATCCACTGTTGGAGCCAATACCAATGGCATTCCTTTGAGTAGTAAGGCAGTTCTGTGGGGTTACAGCTACTGTAAACCTTCATCACTGAATAACAGGTAAACATTTGCCCGGCTCCAGCCTCTGAGGTGTTGGTCAAGATCATACACAATTTTAATGTTGCGCTAGCCTCTCACACTGTTGTCCAGTGTGTTTTCTTGGTTGGAATTTGAACCAATCAATTCCTTTGAATGCAATGAAGGAAGTAAACCGCACAAGACAGTTAAAACAATAATAGCAGCGGTAATGTTATCGGATAGTATTGATGTTGATATTGAAGCTGTTCAGGAATAATTAAGTAATACAAATGTTAAGTTCACCCTTGCTGTCAGGCTATTCAAATGTCCATACAGTCTACTGAAAATGGAAATGACACCAAATGCAGCTAATTTCAGTGACTAGCTAGTAATCCAACGGCCATCTCGGAAAAGGGCTGCAATGGGAGAATTTTCACACTGGACTAAAATAGTGAAGTGGGCTGTTATAGCGCCACCATGAGGCTGACTTCTCTTCATTGACAATGAAGAGAAGTTTGTTTTGTCCCTAACACAAACATTAAATCCCATTAACAATAAAGAGAATTTAATGTTTGTTTTGACACCGTTTGTTTTACATCATCATTAATCATCATCACCTAATCATAGCAAAATGAGTTAGACTTTAATATATTAGCGCCCCTCACTTCACACGGGTGTGATTTTTAAGAAAAAACGTGACTGTTGACCAGCTCGACAAGATCTACCCACCAAATCAATTATTATACCATTGCTGAAAATAGTTTAAATATGTACCTGAGGGGGCTTTTTTATGTTTTTTTTTCTTCAATATATTTAAATGAAATACTCTTTAGGGGCATGTCATGTGATCTACCTGCACAGCCTTTGTGATCTACTGGTAGATCGCGGTCTACCTTTTGGGCACCCCTGATTTAGGCCATCAGTGCAATAGCATTTGCAGTTCATGCAGTGAGTGCATCATGGGTAAAGGCAGGGCCGGCGGAAAGGCACTGGCAAAGTGGGCAATTGCCCAGGGCGCCAACCACTGGGGGGCGCCAACTACAGACGGATGGATGGTTTGTCCATCTGTCCGTCTGTCGTGTTTACGGTGACAGTTGACGCGGCCTCTCTCTCATGCTGTTAAGTATTGTTGATAACAGTGTGTTCACATCTTTCAGCCAGTCTGAAAGTGCTGTATGCTGTTCATGCTTTGAAATGTTTGATATTGATATTTTATGAAGGGGGAAGAAAGGCCGAACATTTTCGATTTTTGCCCAGGGCGCCAGTTAACCCAGCCCCGTGCCTGGGTAAAGGTACTGTCAGAGTGAGAAGAGCCTAAGAACGGTGCTATTAGAAGACAGGATGCCTTCTGTTGCTCTATAGCCAGTCAGCTAATGTGTTCCGGGAAATGCTATGGCAGCAGTGTGCCCCAGAGGGAATAGGAATTGGGAGACACTCATTAGTCAGTTTCCCTGACCTTGCTATGCTTGCTATGTACCTGCCTCAAAACAACTTTGGATTGGTCTGCCTACTTTATAAAGCCTTCATACTCTGTTGCACGACAGGATTCACAAAAAACAGGTGTTTCTGAATATTTTTGAAAAAAATAAAAAATAATAATGATATAATTAATAACAACCCGGGTAACAATTCTCCTGTGCACTGATAGCCTGGTGTAATTACTTCATTGCTGTGTCCTCGTTATCTCCCAGACCCGGATGGATGTAGACAGCGGCTATAATCACAATGTTAAAGTCAAATGGGAGATAAAAAGTTTGGCAGGCTATCATCAGAGATCCAGGGTCTGGTGAGCATAGGCTGTCCAGGATTTTCACATCTTTGCACTTTTGTTATTAATCAAGGCACAAACACCTTCCCCACATTGCTTACTGCTTAGTCCATCTCTGTCTTTCCTATAAACTGTGAAGCCGGGGGGTGTGATAGAAGCATCACATGCTAACTCTGTTAGTATATCAGAATTGTAACTAATTCACAAGATGAAAATAGTTAGATGGTTGTGATGATGATGTTCAGATGATGAGGTCATCAAAATAAGTAAACAATACATTACCAGTAAGACGCCTGAGGGTGAAAGCAGACTGCTGGGTGAGCGCTGGCGTTTTGGCATGGGGGGTAAGATCTTAATTTTCGGGCCTGTTAAGAACTCTAGTTTTCGCTGGCTGCCGGGCGCGGCTGCACTAATAACTTTGGGGCGGGCCTGTCTAGAGTTGAAATGGACAGGTATCAGTCAAAAGGGAGACATCGAAGAGGAAGGATGGATGGGGAAGTGATCAACATATGAAATGTCAGAACAGGTCAGCTTCATATATGGAGATCTAAGGGTTTGAGGTCAGATGTAGAGTTGCTGGCCAATATTGATGACATCAGGGATCTCCACTTTATGGGCTTAATATAAACCCATAATAAATAATGAATAAAATAAATAATAAAAGCAGATACCATTGCATCCTTTAAATCTCTTCTCAAAACACATTTGTTCAGAAAAGCATTCCCCCCCTACCCCGTTTGTTCACTGAACTTTGTCAGTATTTTTATCTATTACATTTTGTTGTTTTTTATATTGCATCTTTAAATATGCTTTCTCCTGTTGGCCATCTGGCTGTAAGCTGTTGATTTGTTATGTTGCATCTATTTTAATTGTCTCCACCAGGCCGAAGGCATGGGGAGAGTATGTTTTGCACTCCGTCCGACCGTGTGTGTGTGTGTCCGTCCGTCCGTCCTTCCTTCCTTCCTTCCTTCCTTCCTTCCTTCCTTCCTTCCTTCCTTTCTTTCTTTCTTTCTTTCTTTCTTTCTTTCTTTCTTTCTTCCTTCCTTCCTTCCTTCCTTCCGTCCGTCCGTTACCAGCTAATCTCCGCCACCGCTGGCCCGATCCATGTCAAACTTTGCACACACACTCCCTGGATGCCAACAACGAACCTCTGCCCCAAATATTCTTCAACGGCCTGTTATAGCGCCACCATGAGGCCGATTTAGGCAAAACACATTTCTGTAGATTACTCGTACACATTTTATCCATACATCACACAATTCGGTATACACTATCTCCATAGTCATGTGATCAACACAGACCTGCACCATTTCCCATCTTCCATCCTGATTGGCTAAGATTGGCTTCCAAAGCTCACATGATTGGTCCGTTTCGAACAAAATGCCACAAATCACAAACACAGTGTGCAATTTCCGTGAAATTATACACGAACATTTCCACTAGGCCGAGGACTACATGCCACTAATTTTTTTCCAAATCAGCCTCATGGTGGCGCTATAACAGGCCAATTCCTGTTTTTAGCTATAACTGTATCGATCTGGATCTAGAGGCCATGGAAAAACATTGTCTCTGCATCCCTCCACATCTGCCGGTTATAGCGCCACCATGAGGCCGATTTCTGCAAAACACATTGCTTATGTTAGTCGCACAGATTTCATCCAAATCTCACGCAAATCGGTACACATGATCTCTGTAGTCATGTGAACAAGACGAGTCTGTTGGATTTCTCAGATTCTACACTGATTGGCTAACATTGCCTTCCAAAGTTTTCAGGAGTGGCCCGTTTTGTTCAAAATGCTGCACATGTCCTGCTCATCCAGAATTCTATCCTCGCTATGAGTGATCTGGCTCTGCATTTCCTCAACAAAAGAAAATTGTTGCAAAAAACAAAAACAAAAAAACATGTTTATATTACTCCTAAACATTTTGCCACACAGTCCTATCCTCCTGGTGGAGACCTGTGCCCTTTTTCTAGTTATTATTATTATTATTATTATTATTATATTATTATAATATTGATGGGATGGGATCTCCATCCCTGATGATGTCACATGATGTCACATGCTCCATCCCTGATGATGTCACGTGATGTCACGTGCTCCATCCCTGATGATGTCACGTGATGGATGTCACATGCTCTCTCACCCCGACCAACCAACCAACCAACACACACCGACGGGAAATGCATGCGATTCCATATCACATATGTCACAAGGCAG
The DNA here is from genome assembly GCF_951216825.1 of Electrona antarctica. NCBI lineage: Eukaryota > Metazoa > Chordata > Actinopteri > Myctophiformes > Myctophidae > Electrona > Electrona antarctica. The sequence continues at coordinate 23,362,764 of NC_136799.1, read as the reverse complement.
CCAAGTCTATGGACTTTTAATGCTCCCCCAAAAACCAGCAGGCTCCACCAAAATTCTGCAAATCAGTCATGTGGCAGCCAAGTCTACTTTAAGGTGACTTCATCATCATGCATGATCATCATGATAAAAGGCGCCCCTCACTTCACACAAGTGTGGTTTTTGAGGGGCGCTATGCCCAGCATTGTGTGTCTGTGTGTACCAAATTTGAATTGATTTGATTGGCTGTGCACGGAATGTGATGTATGATGATGTATGACGATAAGAGCGCCCCTCACTTCGCACCAGTGTGATTTTTGAGTGGTGTAAACCACTCCAACAACTGGCTTTGTTAGTTTACGTGTCCACGTGTCCATGTGTTTGTTCGTACCAAAAAAATGAGCATGGTTGCTATGGTCACTCAGTTCACACGGGTGGGATTTCATTACGTCAGACATTACGTCAAACCACAGCTGATCAGGCTATATAATACCTTACACCACTCAGTTCACACGGGTGTGATTTTTAAATTAACAATTGATTACATCTGGCAATGTTTAACAGTAACTGTTTTTTGAGGGGTGCTAGCCCCTCCAATGTCACCACAATACCGATATTGAGGTCAAGAATTTTTTAATATATGATTATGTCCATATTGCCGTAGTTATTAAACAACTTTCCAGTTTTGCTAGCTTCACAAAAAAGTGACAAGACGAGCCATTGTGAGCCAACAAGAATGCACATCAGGCAAACAGAACACTGGTGACGCAGGATGTAAGGTACTTCCCCAGGTGAAAGACTTTGTTTTCAAGGAGTCGAAAATCTGTTATTTTTGGCATTGTTTGTCTGCCTGCCTACCTTGTTGAGTAAGTCAAAAACTGCCTCTCTGCCTTTGTATCGGACTGACTGTCCACCTTTTGCCTGTTTGTTTAGCTGTCCCTTTTGTCACTACTGTGTCTGTCCATCCATGTGACTACATATACTCTCACTACTGTGTCTGTCCATCCATGTGACTACATATACTCTCAGGACAGTTTGACTTTTACAGTAAATGTCTCACTGTTGGTCAGTTTGATGGTCTGTTCCTACTTGTCTCAACTTTCCATTCTAGGACTGTCTGTCTGCCCTCCTGTCTTCCTTCATTCTAAATGTAACACACACACACACACACACACACACACACACACACACACACACACACACACACACACACACACACACACACACACACACACACACACACACACACACACACACACACACACACACACACACACACGCGCGCGCGCGCCAAATAGCTACATTTACCAACATTACAATCAGCTAGACTTTTCAATTAGATTTTTGTTAATAATTAAAAATAATTGTTAATAAAAAGACAAGAGAAGCTGAGCATAGAGTGTGGAGAGACAGAACACATCTGGAGACATTGCAACCAACTCCATTCACCCACTGGTGAAGAGTTTTTTTTGTCAGGTGAAACCTGACTAATGAAAGCTCAAGAAATGTAGACGACAAAATCAACACCCTAGTCATACTGACGGCCTAGCCTGATTGGCTGCCACACACGCTGCCTAAGCCAATGGGAGTGTAGTATGATTGCCTGCCTCCTAAGCTATGCCACACGCACCACGAAAGGGCTGATTTCTGCACCGCAGCCAGCGAGCAAGCTGTACAACCGCAGCGACACAACAGAACACAACGGAGACAGCACTTCTTTCACCTGAAAAATATTACTATGTAATCATTTCTTGTTTTTAACCAGATATCTGTGTGTGTGTGTGTGTGTGTGTGTGTGTGTGTGTGTGTGTGTGTGTGTGTGTGTGTGTGTGTGTGCCTGCAGCCAGGGTCATTTGGCAAAAGATGGCATTATTAGTGTATGCAATCGGTGGGCACCTTGTGTATGTTCTTTATCAGTGCGCAGACAGTGACTAATGTATTTGGACACAGACAGACTACACTCACTATAGCACTAGATCTAGGGTACATATTGTTTGTTATGTTGCTGGAGGAGCAAAGAAGGAGGAGTGAGAAGAAGGGAAGAGAAGAGAAAAGAAAGAATGTATCTGTGTGTATGTCTGTGTGTGCGTACGTGTCTGCGCAGGGCATGGAGTGGGGTGGGGGGGATCAGATGATTGTGGTTTAGATTTCTCCAAAGGGTCTCCATGTGATGCTGATGTGGCTTTGGTGCGATGGCAGTGGTGTGTGTGTGTGTGTGTGTGTGTGTCTCTGTGTGTGTGCGCGCGTGCATGCGTGTGTGTGTGTGTGTCTGTGTGTGTGTGCGTGCGCGTGTGTGTGTAATACAGACTGGTATGTGTGTGTGCTATAGATGTTTTAATGAGACCCTATGCTCCCAGGCACTAATTCATACTAAACAGGCAGTAAACAAATATGCAGCTCAATGGTAGTTTATCTTCTTGTCAAAGCATGATTAGCCAAGTCAAGCTATTCATAGAGCACATTTTAAAAACACCATTGCTGACCAAAGTGCTGTGCATTCAATATCAAAATAACTAGGAAATGATGTGGATCTCAGGATCCACATAGAAACGGCGTGCCTCCAACGTGGATCTGGGACTTCATGTTAGCGGCCTGTCCTGTGACATCAGTCATGACATCTATGACGTCATTCGTCTCTAGGACATATCTATGATGATGCATAACTCCACATTTGGGCAAGGTTTCAGCCTCTTGAACAAAGTGCTACAATGTCAACAGAATAACAGATACATCATACTCTGTAAACACAAGACAAATACAGGATAGATAGGGATAGATAGGAACGTTAGGTACAGTACCTTTAAGTGCAAGGGGAAATACGTGGCTTTTTAAGCAGGATCTTAAAGATCTGGTGCAATGGCTATTTCTGTCATTTTATTTTGAAGTTTGAGTCTGAAACGGAAGGCTCTGCGTTTCTGAACCAATCAGAGCGTTGCATCCCTTCAGGCGATGGGACGGTAGCTCTGCTACGCGCACGACGCATGGAGTCTGTACATTTACAAGTCAGACAGTCGGCCAGCTCTACCAGTTTGCTGCTATGTGGCTTATTTCTAACCTATAATGTTTTCAGATAAAAATTGTAGCGTGCTGATTAAGTTTAAAATTAGTAATACACTGTTTGGATGTCATTTTGATCAACATCAGCTGTGTTTGGATGAACGTGCAGCAATGGGAATAAAACAGGGGAATTAAATCAAGATCCATTTATATTCATGCAGGACTCGACAAATCATCACACATCACGTTTTCGTTCAAAGGAAGCAATTAAAATTGGCTTTTTATGGCTTTTTGATATACAAATACACAAAGGTGGAAATTTCGCATTGTTTTGGTATCCATTGTTAGGTATGCCCATATGATGACCACGGATATGCTCTAAAAGTGTGAAAAACGTATTTTTCATTTCACTAGGTCTTTAAAGTGTCAACCGTAGTGACAGTTTGTCAAAGAGTGACAGTTTGTTGCATACGTAGCTTCACCGTGACTACAGATGCCATAGCTTGTGGCAAAATTATAATAAAATAGCTTAAATTTGGGAAAAGTTAAATATCAACTCCTTCACTCCCTCCCTGCATATGACAATGCTCAATACCCACCTGCAAGATCAATTGATTGTTCTACCTACTGAGGAGACAAATGGATGAAGATGGACAGACAGACAGACAGACAGACAGACAGACAGACAGACAGACAGACAGACAGACAGACAGACAGACAGACAGACAGACAGACAGACAGACAGACAGACAGACAGACAGACAGACAGACAGACAGACAGACAGACAGACAGACAGACAGACAGATCATTAATGCTGCTACCAAAACAAATGTTTGCCTAACAGGCAGACGAGATCTATTAAGATTAAGATTAACGTATTTGATCATTTCTCCCAGTCTTGTTTATCTCAACATTTTTGTTTCATCACTAAGTGATTGAAAACTAATTTGATTTTAAACAGTGGTGGTTGGTGTCCAATGGGCTTCTGACTTGTGACTACTTTGTTAAGAATTAGTGCACAAACTCTTCCCTACTGACTCTCGAGTTCCTGCCGTCATCAAAGAAGCTCAGATCCTATTGAAAGAGAAAGCTGGCTGGGATAAATTAGGGAAACGAGGATTCCACATGATTACATTTCAGTCATGCCTGGGAAATGGGTGTGGTAGCTGATTAGTAACTGCAGCTATACGCCTACATGTAGTCTACATGCTAGAGCACCTCACTGGAACTATAGAAAAACAAGTTTTTGTTTGTTATTGGTCAAATAACAGTATTAAGCATGCATATCACATGCTCTCGGAGAGACCAATTTTGACAGCAAGGAATAGTTTCACAAAGCTTCATTTTTGGGCAACACCCAAAGTGTGAACACATCCCATTATTTCCTGTCTATCGCTGGAATAACTGCTAGCAATAATCCAAACTCGGTCGTTTAAAGAGACAAAAATAATCTGTAAGTGGATGATGTAGTTGCTTGCTATCCCCCAGAAACACCTGTAATTAATACATTTCACATTCTTCTTTGTGGCTCAGCCAATGTGTAATAAATAACGTTTATATGTGTAATGGATCACACCAGCTGTTAATTACAGCCAAATGTCTACAAAGAAAATTACAAAATTGCAGATAGTGGGCGGTTTGTGAGAGACACTTACTCAGTTATTGTCTTTGAGCATTTTTGCCCCATTGAGTAGCTGAAGCAAGCCTCCCATCCGTCCTTTGTCCATCAGCCATCCTGGAGCTCTGGAACCTATTAGAGAAGGAATCTCTACATTAGCATTCCCTCTGGACTGACAAAGACAGCTAGAAGTAGACAGCAAGACTGACAAGACAGACAGCTGTGGTTCTTGATGGGGGGACGTCATTGGACAAGCACTAATTAGTAATTAGTGGTGACAATATACTACATTAAATACAGTCAAGGAATGCTGTCGGCTGACTATGGTCAAGAATATGACCTCTGCTGTCATTGGGAATGTTTGATTGTAATTGCACAGTCTTCCATTTCTCATAATCTCTGTCTCTCTCTGCCTGTGTGTCTGTCTCTTTCTCTCTTTTAGGATGGCTGAGGTGTCACAACAGGAGAAACTCCAGGCCATCGCTGTAAGTCATTTCTCCGAACGCACGCGCACACCTCCACGAACGCATGCACGCACGCACACACACTGATATGCATTGATGGCTTTAGAAACAACCCATCATTGCTTCATGTAGGGTCTGACCAGCAGTCTTAATGACTCAACCTTTTAGACCCATCTCCTCTGACCATTAGCAGCCAGGCGAGCTGTAATGCACTCATTACAGCTCTCTGTCTCTCTCTCTCTCTCTCCTTCCCTCTCTTCTAGCTTTCCTGCATTCTCATTATGAGACTTCCTTATCCCTCTCACTCTCTTTCCTCACTCCATGTCACTTCCAGTCTCTTTTAATCTATCTCTTCCTTCTCTCCCACACACATCTCTCTCACTGTCTGTTATCTTCTCTCCTCTCGCTCTATTTGTCTGCCTGTTTGACAGCTGTTATCTCGAGGCATCTCTCGCTCTCATCCTGTGTCTTTCTGCAGCTCTTTCAGTCACTTTCTACTTCTCTATGTCTACCTCCTTCTCTCCACACACACACACACACACAGACTACAAATGACATGCACTATATCAATAAAGTGACTCATATATAGTGCTCTCTACAGTGATTGTAGTGAATCAGATAACAGCACAGGGATGTCTGTGCTGGAATGTCTCTCTCATCTCTGGATGATTATTATGAACACAACGTGATGACTGTGCATGTCAGCATGAGTGCTGTTTGTGTTTGTGTTTGTGTGTGTGTGTGTGTGTGTGTGTGTGCGCGTGCGTGCGTGCGTGCGTACATCTGTATAAATTAATAAATGTACTCTCTTTAGAATTTTGCCGGTGGATAATAGTTAATTGTGTGTGTGTGTGTGTGTGTGTCTAACAGGAGAAAAGGAAGAAGCAGACAGAGATTGAGAACAAGAGGAGGCAGCTGGATGATGACCGACGGCAGCTCCAACATCTAAAGGTACACAGTACACACACACACAGACACAGACACACACACACACACACACACACACAGACACACACACACACACACACAGGATGGACACACACACACACACACACACACACACACACACACACACACACACAGGATGGACAATTGGACATACACACATTCTATGAATTCTGACTTTTGCCCTCATGAGTACCGTCAGGGGCTGTGTCGACCAAGGGTTTGTTTTGAATTGTTTTCAAT
>NC_136799.1:23281520-23351520 GCF_951216825.1 Electrona antarctica | reverse complement strand
CTAGAATGACATACACGCTCTCTAGGGCTATGGGCTAGAGAGCGTGTAGGGCTATGGTCGATGCCTACACCCCTGCCCGACCACTTCGGTCTGCCACCTCGGGGCGACTGATTGCCTCGTCACTCAAGGGTCCTTCTGGCCGATCCACACGGTCACGACTCTTTTCTGTTCTGGCCCCACAGTGGTGGAATGAACTCCCCACTGATGTTAGGACAGCAGAGTCACTGCCCATATTTCGCCGCAGGTTGAAAACCCACCTCTTCAGGAAACACTACCCTTCCTCTCTGCCTGACCTACTTGTTGTTAACTAGTTGTACGAACGTTTGTTTTCTATTGTTGTATTGTTTATTGGATCTTGTTTAGTCGATACACTTAATTGTTTTAGCTCATGCTCATTGGATTTAGCTATTTTGTCTCATCCGGTTAAGGAAATAGGTAGCTGATATATTGCACTTTTACCTTAGCGCTAGGTATACTCTTGGTTGCTTGTTTTTGCAGAAAATGCACTAAAGACTTCTGGTGATTAGTAGTTTTTGTTCCCTACCTATGTTGAATACACTTATTGTAAGTCGCTTTGGATAAAAGCGTCTGCTAAATGACTGTAATGTAATGTAATGTAGGTGATAAGGGACAATTTCAATAAAGATAAGATTGCATAGTCATCATGTACAAAGATATTACGAATGCTAATAAGACAATCTGACTTCCTTGAAATGATAGCTTTTATAGGAAAAAAAAAACTGAAGGCAAATGCTATAATCTACCCAATCACCCAACCTTGTTAGTTGTTAATTGGTTTATATGAATCCAATTCCCCATTGATCCCATTTTCCTCCTTCCCGTTACAGTCAAAAGCATTGAGGGAGCGCTGGTTGTTGGATGGCGCTCCAGAGGAGGAGGAGACTCAGCAACGCCTGTTGGACGATGATGTGAAGACCAAGTTACTGGAGCAAGTCATCCTCAGGTCAGTGTGGCATTCATCTCTCTGTCAGTTATAGTGCGTTCACACGGGCAGATGAGACGATGCAAAGACGCGTTGTGAGTTGATTTGGAGTAGCTACATGCATCCTTGCGTCTTTGCAACGTCATGTCGCTGGCTTCCACTGACAATGAATGGTACTTATGGTAGACTGCATCGTTTAATCTGGCTGTGTGAATGCAACATTAGTGTTGTTGTTAGTATGCCTGTCACAATTATTACATAATCGCAATTCTTTTAGATAATCGCAATTACTTTTGCATAATCGTCAATCGTTTCCATGTTGAAAAATGCATACATTTTCAAATATTTTTCAAAAATAGAAGAGATAGCAGCAGATCTATTTCTGCTATTTTGTAAACTTTTTGGAAAGAAAAATATATAAAATATGTCAGTGATTTCTTTGTATATTTAAGTCATTTGTCCTGTGTAATTTGTGATTACGAGGCCTAAAAGGCAAACAGAAATACAAATTGTAACATTTCAAATCAATGTTCAAAGCAAAAGACACAATTAAATCGTTAAATGCAATTATTTGAGTGACAATTAATCATCAGCTTACATTTGTAATCGTGACAGCCCTAGTTGTTAGTAGGAATGAACACAGACGCACATGGGAGGAAATGGACTAAGAAAGGGGAGGAGCCAAACAGAGTTTCTGTTTCTACACAAAAAAAAAAAGGAAAATGGGTTCCCACCCCCCAGATTGGTGTGTAATTAATACATAACACAGCTTTATCTTAATTCTCTTCCGTAAGAGATGGAAAATGGGATGTCATTGTGAATAACAAATTAGGCTCTAAAAATTTGGTGGAGAATTTTGCTGGGGGTTTTCAGTGAACCTAATAAAAAAAATGATGGATGTCAAATGTATGGCACAAATAATTACTCATTAAATTCAGTGTTCACTAATCACTGTGTGTGTGTGTGTGTGTGTGTGTGTGTGTGTGTGTGTGTGCGTGCGTGCGTGCGTGCGTGCGTGCGTGCGTGCGTGCGTGTACATCAGACTGGAGCAGGATATTGAGGAACTGGAGACCGGAGGATCAGCCAATGAGGGTGTGGCCAAAGAAAATGGAGGTAAATTCAGTACCCATGGCAACGTATGGGCTAGAACAGGAAACCATGGAAACAAAGCCTGGGCAGTCGGGAATCGGACGGGAAGACGATGAGTGGGCTAATAATGGCTTCTACGTTTGATCCATCAAATCATTCCTCTCTTCTGGCGCTCATTAAAATAATATTTAATTTCATTCTTTCCTTTTCTCTGTATATCTCTCTCTCTCCCGCCCTCTCTCTCTCTCTCTCTGCGGTGCCACGTTGCCCCCTGCAGGAGAGAACGGAGTGGTGCAGGCTTCAGGCCAGACACCCAGGAGAGAGGTGACAGGGATTGAGGCGAAGCTGCTGGGCCCCAGCCCCGACCAGGCCAGCGCAGACAACCCCGTCACCCTGGTCTTCATGGGCTACAAGACTGTGGAGGAAGAGAAGGAGGACCGCGCCACAGAGGACGGGGTGGACGGAAACGTCAAGGCCGAGTTCGTGGTCATCGAGGACGGGGAAGGCAAGACGGCAGGAGGAGAGGCGGCCGCGGATGAGCCGGCCCCGCCCAACGGCAGCATGGCGGACAAGGAGAAAGCCAACGGGGGAGGGGAGGACGCAGAGAAAGAGAAGGAAAAGAAACAGACCTGCAAATGCTGCACGGTCATGTGAGTTTGTGTGTGTGTGTGTCTGTGTGTCTGAGTGTGTGTGCGACGTGCATATGTGATTGTGCACATGTGTGCTAGGTGCACACTTGCCTCTGTGCAGGTATGCCTATAGCTGTGTGTATCTGTGCTTTGCAAGTTTGTGTGCATGCCGTGTGCGTCTGTTACGGGAGTGTGCGAATCAGGACTGGAAGAAATATGACACCAACGGCAACGACAACAAGAGAAGTACGGTTCCACGGCCACAATATCAACAACTAAAGCCAATATGGCATCTTCAGCCACAACAAGAACCAGAGAGACTCATACACAGTACACCAAACTCTGTATACTTTCTCTGATATGTATTTTACTTTTGATTTCTATCGATATTTTTCTATTTTTCTGTCTTGACATTTATATTGTATTCGGTATATGTATATCTTTATTATGGGACTGTGTACTGTAAGTTCATTGTTATTATCGTTGAGAAAAAAAGAAAGAAAAGAAGAAGGTCTCTGGATTGTACTGCGAAGTGCGAACCCCTGGGGGACACCTGGAATCTGGACCCTTGTAATTTTGTCCAAAACACCAAATTATGAAGGACACAGATACTTAAATATATATATATATTTCTCTGTGTAGGCCTACCAACTATTTATCGGTCAATTTCATATTACAATATTGTCTAAGATATTATTTTGAATAGTATTTTAATATATTGATATCAAATTATGTTTTATACAATGTATTTATTGTTTTTTTGGTTCCACGTATCATCGCTAACCACCATTTGCATGTGATGCTTGTACGCACTACGACATTCGCACTTCAACAATCATGACGAAAGTCTGCGCTTTTCTTAGACTCACTCATTGTATCTTTAGCCACGTTAAGTCTTTATAACTGTACATGGTAAATAGGATTGGCAGTGTTAGAGATACACAATAGGTTTTACAAGAACTACAGCACGATCAGACAGAAGGAAAATAGGACACAGATCTCTGTACATCCATGCTTGCCTCCTGCAAATACTGTATGTCACATAAACACATGTACGTGTAAAATCACTTTTTCTATTTAACAACAAAAGAAGAAGAAAAGAACAACTTATGTTCAATAGAAGAATCCTAAAACCAATGTTGCCATGACTATAAATGTTTTCATAATTGTGTTCCTGTCAAAGTAATGTTGATGTAGAATGAAGAGGTAGCACTGCATGAAGCCCTGCAGCTCTCATGACTTCCACGTCTCTGTCGCAGCGCTCGGAATCACGTTAACATGAATGTACTGTGAGTTCAGGGGTTAAATTGGGATTCGCTCCTCCATGCTGAAGGAAGCAAGAAGCATTCGTTTCTTCTTCTTGAACCAAATAAAGTCTGTCAATGTTATTTTTTTGTGTGCGTTGGTCGGCTACTGCTTTCTGTCTTCTACTAGCTCCCAGTTTAACCCCTGACTGTCTGAATTGTACGTCATTCAATTTGTGGTTTGAGTTTATTCAATTAACACTGGTCATTTGAAACATTAATAATGTCTGGTGGAAGACTGTCACATACATGTATGTCTACACTTCAAAATATTTAAAGCTGCAATCTGTATTTTTTATGTACAGTACATGGTCTCCCTCTCCTGGCAGAAAGTTAATTGCAATGATGTACAGTACATGCTACAATAAAGTCGGTGTCCTACCCGACTACCAGGTCGACATTTCTCAATGGAAGAGTAGAGATGACATCTAAGCACTGCAGGTGTGTATATTGTAGTAACATACTGTACCATACAGATTGGTTAAAGTAAGTTCTGGATTTCAGCTTTAAATCCTTGAAAGTGTTGTCAAAAAGCATGTGCCCTTGGTCATTTTGTTTGTTCTATTAGCCCTTGGTTTTATCAACCACAGTAAAATACCGTGTGTGTTAATTTGTACATTTGGCAACTCACAGAGTGTAAGAACCAAATAGAACTGTATGGGTCAATTTTGGTTACATTTGTGCACTCCCAGATCTAAATTAACACACACAGTGTAGAAGCCATGGATGTCTGGGTACATTGATTATATGCTGCCTAAAATACAACTCCCTCTGACTGCGCATGTCTCATACACTTACACATCGTCATCACTATCCCACTTTTTTCATCCATATAATCTGAACAACAAACCCCGCTCCCTGCTCACAAACATGCAGTATAAAGAAACCTTTGAGGTTGGTGCTAACCGTGAGTCTCTTCTAACCCTTCATCCACCATCTATTCTACTGTTCCACTGGCTCCCTCTGTCACGCTGAAATCACTGGTGAGGGGCATTATGGGAGATGTAGTTCATCTGGACTGTACTGCCTATTTCTAATGAACAAGAGTTTTTTTGCACCCTTGAGCATGGATCTTTGGTGCCTGGTGCATTCTCTTCAGTCCTGCCGGCATTTACCACCAGAGCAATGCCCCCCAACATTCCAAGGGAAGTCAGCAGCATGGACAGCCAGCAGATATGCTTTATGTACAGCGCCGTTGTAGTTATATGATTTTACGATTTCGTTTCTTGAAATTGACTCATGTTTCTTTTGTTTTTTATGGCCTCTGCGTGGGGCGGTATATTGTACTTGATGTGTGTACTTAAAAAAGAAACATGACTACATCTGTGTATTGTTGGTGCCTTTGTCAGGTTCAGTTGGTTGGACTTGTCCGTCTGTCATTCATAATAGACCAGGTTTGTCCTACTCTCCTTCCGGTCACGGAGACACTCTTGAAATGCTGCCTTTTACACAACAACAACAACAATGACGAAACACTGCAATGCTTCTTCAGAAAATAACCTTGAATGCAGCTCTATTTAATACTCTCAGAAGAAAAGAATGTGGTGTCCTGCAGAAGGTTTGCCTCTCAAATGTTGCCTCTTTTGATGCTGTAATCAACAGCTGAAGTTATTATCCTTTATGAAGAAAATGTGTCATGTCCCTGGGACCAAAACAAACTATAAAACATAATTCGGACAAATAGATGAACACTAACAAGTTGAAGTTCTTAGAAAAATCGAATCAAGACAAAACTGAGTGAGTCTACAACTGGAACGGAGAGAGGCCACCCTGTGTTAGACCAATGCCTGTTCATCTATTATGTGGTCGTCTAAATGTTTAATCTTGAATAAAAACTACTGTTTGTTTACAGCAAATCAGTCAAGTGTTGTGTTGTGTGTATGTAATTAACTAAAAGCACACAAAGACTCCAACGCACGCATGCACGCACGCACGCACACACACACACAACTTTGTGTGGTGAGCTACAGTATACTATGGGTAATGACACGAGTGGTTTTGGCATCTTGGCTTTCTAATGAATGGAGCTGCAATTAACTGGCATTAATGAAAGCAATCACAGATGGGTATACAGGGGGGGGGACTCTTGTGGAGATCTGCTTCCGCCTACGCACAAACACATGGCCATGTGCACTCAGACACAAACACCATCTACCGTATTTACTGTGGTAGTATAAGATATGAAGACAGATGGTAAAAATTAAGTGAAAATGACATTGTTCAACTGTTGCTGAGGGGTTGCGGAGAGAATAACGCTCAAGGAAACCATTTCAAGGCTCGGGTGGCTGGCGTAGACGTCTTTGATTTGATTGATTTTATTTCACAGTATGTAGAATGGGTACAACTACATTTCAAACCACTTTGCTACTTTGAGAACGAAACCATGAAAACCACTAGGTGGTTGCACACTGGACGCGTTTTTCGGAAAGCCGACGGAAAAACGCAGCTAAAAATCCCCAAAACGTGTCCAGTGTGCAACCACCTTAAGACTTGTTTACATCAGGGTCCTCCATTTTCAATTCATTCTAAGCTGCTAATCACGATGACCTTTGCAGCGTGGTGTCACGACACTCGCCATCTCTCTCTCTCCCAATTTTCTGTCAGTTTACTGTTCTAAAGTATAGAATAATGGGGTAAAAAGCCCCAAAAATATCTTACTAGCCCCTATTTGAGTCAAATCAAGGAATGCACTGGCAAGGGACTAACACTAGAGGGCACAATTCTACTCTTTTGGAAAACATGGCAAGATGGAGCTATAATAACTTAATAAGAAACAAATGACAAAAAGATAGATTGATACAGTTCTACACAAATAAGAACTATTTATCTGAAAAATGTAAAACAATAACAACCAGAATAATTCATACCTGTCTATTTTAAGACAGACATAAACCAGACCAGAGACTGCACTCTGCATACTCCTGACCAATGTGACCATGATTGGGCAGTTGCCTCTGTGCATACACACATGATCTCTCTCTCTCTCTCTCTCTCTCTCTCTCTCTCTCTCTCTCTCTCTCTCTCTCTCTCTCTCTCTCTCTCTCTCTCTCTCTCTCTCTCTCTCTCTCTCTCTCTCTCTCTCTCTCTCTCTCTCTCTCTCTCTCTCTCTCTCTCTCACACACACACGCAAGGCAATAGTCTTATCACAGTGTGTCCACACGGTTTGGTCAAATAAAAGACCCACATGGTTAAGCTAAGACAGCTATCATGGAGGTGGAGGCAAGATATTACCATTTGAAAGGAATGGGTGTGCCTTGTTTAAAAGCGTATATTTCGGAATAAAAGAAGACGAAAAATACCACACCCTCAATCAAGTCCCACCACAATGATGGGTGTGTTGTCCTGGTGGGATGCATTTCTCAGCCCACCACAAACCCCGATACCAATCATCCTATTGAGTGTTATGCTAAATGGTATCTCTGCTAACACAAAGTGTGATAACCTTCCTCTTGTTAATACGGCCTGTGCCGAGACATACTTGCCTGGTGTCAGCACCACCTACTTCAATGTACAGCCCTTTTACTAGTCACTTCTCACCACTGTATAATTTATGTCCCCCCCTTATAGTAGGCCTATATCATTTTACTTTGCTTGGTAATTTAATTTTTTTCTCATACTTTATATAGGCTACTTCTAGTCCACAACATCTGATCTGAGGGAAAATATCATGCTTTTACTCTACTACAATAAGTACAATTTTGTTCAATTATATTTACATTTTACAACTTTTAATTACTTTGTAAGCTAATGTATTTTCTTATTAACACAAAACTACTGATAAATTATGATGTATCATTGTAGGTTGAGCCCCACTTTTACCAGCTGCAACATTAAAGTTGATGGATATCCAATCCAGTAATGATTGTGAAATGTATACCTTTGCTCTGCAACAAAATACATCAATGTCTTACCAGTAGTCACTGGAGTAGTGTGGTGGTGTTTACCTGTAGAAACATATTGCCCTAGCTCTTTGTCACATGTTTTGTTTCGGTCAGTCAGGGGTGTTTTTTTGCCACTACACTACTCCAGTGGCTGATGACTGCTGGGGCAAATAATATGGGTCCGAATTTTTTATATTGCTTTATGTAAAACACAGGTTTACTTCTTCCATCACTGCCAAATGCCAATATATGTCATGGTTGTAAACACACCAGGCCATTGTGTTTTGCAGTTGTTTCCTGTGTGTGTGTGTGTGTGTGTGTGTGTGTGTGTGTGTGTGTGCGCGCGCGCGCGCGCGCGCGTGTACCTGGTCCAGAGTTTGTCAGCAGATAGACACCGACACCGTCCGTCAGGACCGTCACAGACCAGTCTGTAGAAGAAAATAAATGAGTCAGAATGAATCACCCCAACATTACTCACTATTTGTCTTCCTATTATACAGTTTCTCAGTAAATTACAGTAAAGTTGCCACTTGCCAGAACTTGCCACGTTCTCAAAACGTTGTGGTAACGTTGTTGTAACTATGGGTTTTATTCAGTGCGTCTTTTGTACTCGAGGTTAGCTGCTGGTGTACAGACGTACTGGGCGCCAGGTGCTGCTGTCCACTGGACATTTTCTCCATGGACCGAGATACTTTTTTCAGAGACCCAAGTTCACCCAAACATGGAGTTACGAGTAGGCCTACGACACACATTCACACTATAATAATATTTGCTGCAGGCCAGGCAGCCACGCACAAATACGTAACTCTGAGGGGCGGGCAGGCAACTGAAACCTAGCTGGACCTGGCGGCGTAAATTAATTTAACACGACGTCAGCATGTAATAAATGATTGATTGAACTCGATCTGGAAATTTGCCGCGGACGGCGGACCCCTTTTTTCCCCAACAAATGATAGTCGTCTTGGCCAATCACGGAGCCGGCAGCTCCTTGTCCCCGCCTTTGTTTGGCTCTTGGAGGCGGCTGGACTAATCAGCGTCCGCCTCCTGCGGGTTCAGCCATTTTGTAAGAAAATCAAGCAAGTCTGCCGCCCTACCTTCAGCTTCAGACCTGCAGTTTTTATTGTGCAATGGACGGGTAAGTAAAAAAAGATCCGCATTTATACCACATTTTTTAAAACCATTAAGTATAAACGTTAACGTGCGTTATTATGTGCCGACTGTAAACACGGAGTCGTCGCGCGGCTTCACTTCTTCAATGTGGAATATTAGTGGAAAGTTTTACTTGAAATACTTTTTTCCTTTTTTCAAAACAGATGCAACAGTTAGCAAGAAGCGTTAGCTGCGGAGCTAGTTGGTTAGCCTCCTCCTCCGTTACTATAAAGCTAATAACGTCCGTAATTGTTTTGTTGTCTCGCGCACATCACGTTATTTTTTTAAAGGATGTCAAACTAACCTAAACTAGTCGTTGTTTGGTTCTGATCGCGTCTTGTCTTAAGTTTTCAAGTCTTGACATGCTGTGGTGTTAAGTGAATGCTGGGCAGTAACGTCGGGTAGGTAACATTAGCAAGATGCTTTTAACTCGCTGAAAATAGCCGATCTACAAACCCACAACGTGTCCTACGTGCTACGCTTTGTGAGCTCGTACATCTGCTATTTTCAGGCCTAAACCATGGCAACTTCGTGAGAACTCTAAAGCAACGTGTCTTATTTCCGCATTCACTTGTCCCTTCAGTGCCAGGGCCATGTTGTTGAAGATCGTTGCGTTTCTTAATTAAAAAAGCATTTCTTAACGTTGGTCGTCCGGGTAAGGTCACATGTGTAATAGATACCGTACTTATTATTACGAGCTTACTTTGCATTGTTTTGATGACTGTTAAACTACCTAATGACATAGTTGGGGAGTGTCGAGCAGAAAGTGAGCATGTTCTTCTGTTGGATTCCGCCACCAAGCAACAAGTTAAAAGTTGCTTGATGTCTGTTTGCTCATCATTTAAGAATTAAGCGTCTCGAATTACCAGTCTTTTTAATTAATCTTATCTTTTCCATCCGTCCACAGCCGCATAGACACTGATCTGTACCCCCTGGGAGCCGGCTACGTAAACGTCCCTGAGATTGAGTGAGTGTTTTCAGATATATTTGCACCTTTTTAAATAATAAATTAAGACCACAAAAAATGTTTATTCCATACGTGTTGCCTTTTTAAAAACGGCTCCCACAATCTTTTGGAGTCATCCAGACCTCAATGTATTTAAGATATTTATATAATTTAAATAATAAATGACTACATGTCACTTGATGTGGTTCTAAGGCATTTCCTTTATGCTGATCCCTGCAGCATATAGAAACATGTTCTCATCATATCTGAATGAGGAAGTCAAATGGTTTGCCTGCCCTGCGGCTAACATAGTGTCTCTTAGTCTTTTCTGTGAGCAGTATGCTTCCCAATGAGCGTTTTTTGCGTTTTATGCCTTTTTTAAGTCCACCTGTAAGATTTCTTATGACATTTTGTATGTATTTTTTGTCGGCCATCTAAAACGTATCTCTTTCTTTCGCAGCAGTGTCCATGACATATCAGTTGGCACCAAGGTAGGCATCTCTTTATTCACCTTATTAAAACCATGTGCCTTTTTCTCACACTGGCCTGTTTATGTAATTTGGCATAGAGAAATAAATGTTTGTTCTATGCCTTGTGTTTAAATGGATAATTAAACCAGAGAACCAAATCTTGCATTCACATTAGAACTGTAGAAGTATTGCTAACTATGTGACTGATACACAAAGTCTGTCCGTGTGGTTATTCCGGAAGCAGTTCCTCAATAATTTCAGAGCTGCTGTCCAAAGCGATTTATCATGTGCAATGAGTTGGCAGTTAGTGTACCATTTAAAATGTATTATTAAAAAAAGTATAGGGGTCAAGAAATTAAAAGGGGGGGGGGGGAAGCTGCAGCAACACTGAGACTGCAGACATAATTCGTTTTACTAATCAATTATAATGATGATAATCTGGTGTTGCATTGTGAATTTTTGACTGTTGTGAAATCAAACATCCTGTTCAGTTTGAGTAGAGCCTGTTTGTGTGTCTTTGTTGGCGTCTTAAGAAAGCAGCTGGATCATGTTGTGTTGCTTGAAGTTTTTTGGTCCTGTAACAATGACCTACTTTAACTTACTCACACTATTAGACACTAATAACTGATTGGCAAAGTTGTGTTTGTTCTGCTTAAATTGATGGGCTCTTATGACTGTTGGTGAGCATTTCATTGAGTTGAGAAAGTAGTGTGGCTTTTATAGTCTTATGTCACTGAAGGTAAAAGTCTGTTCTGCTTGTTTGTGTGAACATGTTTTAAACAGGAACACATTTGAGTTTGGCAAACTACGGTTGTTTGGTATTTGTGTACCCAATAAAAATGCTTGTTTAAGTAGTAACCCATGGTTACACTGTCTGGAGCAGACGTGTAGGTGGAGTGATTGAATAGAACAGAACAGGGTTGTAACCTTCCCCCTGCTGCCTCCCCTCAATTTCCCGGCCAAAGGTCCTCTGCTGTGTAAACATCCACTCCGATAGACACACACCCAGAGGAGAATCAGACACTGGCCCCATCCCCCTAATTCATTGTCGGGCAGTTAAATTAGGTCCATTGTTTTCCCATGCATGATTTAAACATGGTCCCTCAAGAGGTACCAATTGATACCTGAGATTAGAGAGTGACCACCCCGGGCCCTGGGTGTTTCTTTGTCTCCCTCTTACCCATGTTCTTAATTTTGATATGTTATGGGAACTTTGATGCAGAGTTATGGAATCCTGCCTCTCTGGAATCTGTAATTATTCTGTCTGGGCAGAGTGTCTGGAATTCCGCGGTCACATTCCAATCCCCTCCTCTTCCTGGGCCCCCTCCTAGTGTGGCACAGTTCCCTGCCCCCTACCCTGGCCAAGGGTGATCACATTAACTAAACACGCCTCTACCTGCAATGTTTTTGCTTGTAAGTTTACCAACTTCCCCCACCCATTCCAGATCCATGAAGGGGTCCCCAACAGATCTTCATACAGGACAATCCATTTTTGGCATCTAATTTATACTCTTGTAAGAGCCTAGGACTAGGTACATGTTTTTAAAATGTTATACCATAACAATAAGCCCCAAAGCATTGAAAGACTTATCAAAGCAAACCTTATGAAAGTTATACATAAGAAAAGTTCTTAGACTGAGTTGCATGTTGATTCATTTACCAACTAGTTTTCTCCACAAGGCTACTGTTTTTTTCTTGGTTCGCCATGTGAATGCAAACCAGGTGTGTGGGGGCAGGGCAGATATTGTTCCTTGAGTCGCGTTCCGTATCAAGTTCTGTAGGCCATTGTTAATGAAAGGAGACTACTCATACAGTTTCAGCATGTGGGTTGGCTACAAGACATCAGCCCCTCAGGTTACCATTACATTGTCAAGAGTTCTGAGCAAACAATGGCTACAGGCAAGCCAGTACTCGTTTAGCTGGTTTGTGTCAGATGAATGATTCTGGTTTGGCTTCGCAGTCAACCAACAAAGACTTAACTCTTTAGCTCGTTCTTCTTTCATCTCCCTCCTCTGTCATTTAATCTAGTGTCTGCTCTTGTCATGTCAGCCTTCGTCAAAGGGCGACAATGCTGTATTCCAGTCGTGTGTACGTGTATATATGTATTAAAAGTCTATAGCTTTCATTTTATGTACCTCCTTTGTACCCTGCTTTTCCCTCTTCCTTGGCTCTCTATGGTTATTATTAGAATGAGGAAGTGGAAGGAAAGAGTGTTGCTATGGAACACTGACCATCAGTCTGCAGAAGGACGATGGCCTGATCCTAATCCACTTCCTCTTTGGTGCTGGTCTGTTGAGCTGCAGTGCAACGCTGCTTGGCAATATATACAGTCACTATGCCATGCTGGAGCTATAGACTTTCTGGAGAAACAAACTCCTACTCAAGTTATTCGTATTGGAGAGCTCTGTTTTGCATATAGTTTCTCAGAGGTTCACTATCTTTACGGCATATCTTATCTTTGCAACACCCTTGAGTTGCAGACAGGAAATCAGGAATGTGATTGCAGGGTTTTCTGAGACACCACTCCCATTCCTTTGTAAATGGGATGTAAATTACTGTTTTTGTGTGTTCTGGGCTGGCCATACCTTGAAGGGATCTTGCTTTTTTATTTTTGTACTATTTTGTAGTTTTTGCTACCCAGGATCCAAATGCAGATTTGTGGTCTTCCTGTGACACAAGCTCATTGCTAAGGTTGTGATTGTAAATGACTAAAACTATTTTTGCAAAGCGTCGTGTCTTAGGCATTTACAGAGAAGTCTAGTTTGTCCCAATCGTCCCACATCACACTATGTAAAATTGGCAGCACGCAACTTGAGGAAATTAAACTCTGTAGTGCGCACATGACCAGTCGTGCACGGGTCTCCCACACAGCTCTCTTCTCTCCTGTTTCTGGAAAACGGTAGCAGTATGTTATTAAACCTATTTTTGGGAGGGGGGGGGGGGTGTTTTTGAATTGGCCAATTAAATGTTTTTCTAGAGTCGACTGGAGCATTAGTCAAAGATGTCATATTTTCACTCTTTTTTCCCCCCCCTTTTTTCTGGTTTGCAATCAACGGGAACACATTTTTGTGTCATCACCAGTGGAGGGGGACAGGCCTGTTGCTTTGCGTCCTCCTAACTCTCTAGATAGAAGACTCTGTTTGTATACGGGGCCTCAGTGAGTCAGCCTGACCATCTGGAAGTCAAAGGATAGTTTATACTGCCGCTAACGGTCAGTGTTGTGCTCCCATAGCAACAACTGTATGTATCCCTGTACCCCTAGCCTCCTCAGTACGTTCTTTAACCCGGCCACCTCGCCAAGAGTTTTCTGTCAAAGATCACTCTATTCTGTCTGTTTGCTAGAGTGGCCTTTCATAGTCCAACCGGTACACGCTCCACCCCCCCACCCCCCCCCCCCCCCACAAAACTTGCACTCGAAGCAAAAGTTTTCGCAATGCAGAGGGGAATGCCGGCAGACCTGCATGGCTAGTGGTTGTCAATGCACTCCAGGGCTCTTCAGCTCCCAGAGAGAGTCCTCTTGGGGGCTCCATATGTGTGCTGCTGTGTAACAATGCCCCCAGTCTGAGCCTGAACAGGACTTCCATTGTAAAGTGATAGAGCTTAGGCTGCTGAGCCACTCCTTGTGACTCCCAACACTGACTCTACGATACACACATACTGTGAACAGCCTTGAAACAGCACTTTTATCAACTGGAGTAAGAGCCGAGACAAGGCTGTCTCAGAATGATAGTACAGTACTGTGGTGTGTGTTGGGACTTGGGAGTATCCCTTTCTCTCTTCTCATCCCAGAAGGCAGCTTCAATGTGCTTTCTCTCCTCCCTCCACTTATCTCATGAGAGGATTGCTTGTACACAGTAACATCCTCAGTGTTAACTTAACCATTTTTAACACACTGTAATGTAAACAAATGGAGCTTTATGTGCACTTGGTTAAATGTACACTGAGGATTTGACTGTGTAATGGCTGTTGTAGGGAGGAACCCTCACTGCCCTGAGAATCCTGATTCTAGCTGTTCTGAATGTGTGTGGTGTGACTACTGTAAAACCACGTGATCGTTTCGGAATGCTCCCCAGAGTTAGAAAATAATAGACTGTAGTTCCTGTGACTTACAGGTTCTAACTTGGCAGTCACGTAGTGAAGTGAGCCTATCAACCGGAGTAGGGGCCAACACATGATTATAGTGGAAAGTTGTGGCCCCTGGCGAACTAGGTCGCTGTATTCTCTCCACGAGTAAGGTTCTCAGTGTGTTTTCTCAATCCTCTTTAGTTATCAGATGACTGCCTGCCTGACTACCTAACACAAAGGCTTGGTAATATGAGCGCTAAGTGTGCTCCACCTGTCACGCTGTTCCCTCACTTCAGAATGCACTGAACTGAACCTTTGTTTTCTCTCTCCCTTTGCAGAGGGGATCCGACGAACTATTTTCTTCCTGCATAACCAACGGTCCCTATATCATGAGCTCAGGTACGGATTGGGGGTAGTTACTATGGAGGATCGGTTTCTCTTTATTCAAGTGGCTGCTGGTTGTTTTGTGTTCATGTGCGCGTTGTTTCGGTTGCCATGACGATCGATTAATTATTCAGCAAGCAAGCCGGAGATGCTGGCTCTTCTTATCTGGCCCCTTGTCACTGATTGGTCCGATGTGTCTTGTTTCTTTTCCAGCCAATGGCAATGACAGTAAAAAATTTAAAGGTGACATCCGGAGCCCCGGCGTCCCCTCACGTGTCGTCCATGTTCGCAAGCTGCCCAATGACATTAATGAGGCTGAGGTCATTGGGCTTGGCCTGCCCTTTGGCAAGGTTACCAATCTGCTGATGCTGAAGGGAAAGAACCAGGTATGAACTAACTGATATAGCATAATTGCACACCTGTAAGTTGTGGCGTAATGTTGTCCAAATAAAGTTTCTATATTTCAAGTGAGTTGGACAAGTTTCTATATTCAAGAGAGTTAGACAAGTTAATACATTCCAAAAAATGAATTAATTTGACAGGAAAAACTAAAATGTCTGTCCTCTGCCCTGTAGGCCTTCCTGGAGCTGAACAGTGAAGAGTGTGCACAGACCATGGTGAACTACTACTCCTCTGTCACCCCCATCATCCGGAACCACCCAATTTACATGCAGTACTCAAACCACAAGGAGCTCAAGACTGACAACTCGCCTAATCAAGTGGTATGATGACACACACATTGGTTCTGTAAGATTAGTATTCAAGGAATTTACAATTATTTTACACTTAACAAACTGCTCTGGGTGAGTGTACCAGCCGAGTTCTTCAAATCTAAATGCTACAATATATATGTATAGACATGCCTTCTGACATTATTATCTAGCGTCTGTTCAAGGCTCGACACAGCCTGAGTAAATATTTGTGGCCGGGTCACAGACTAGCTGCATTAAGCATCGTGATCATTCTACCAAACTGGTTCCAACATTGTTTAACCCATTTAGACCATAGGCCGATTCTAAAAACGCCTTCTATATCCTGACCTAAGTTTACTGAAACTTAAAAAATTAGAACACATTTATGTTGCTACATATTGTACATGGCAACAACAACCCCGAAAGGGTGTTCCCAGGGTTAAAGGAAAACAAAGCTGCATGTCAAACATAGGTGTACCTGTCTCATGTCACACTATAATATTGTATACCACACACTAAGTAGATTTTCTACCATGCCAATTGGTCTCTTGGTTTGTGTGTGTCCTCCAGCGAGCCCAAGCAGCGCTGCAGGCAGTGAATGCACTGCAGGGTGGAGGAATGGGAGCCATAGCCATGCCAGGGGAGCCAGGAGTAGGCATGGGAGGCGCTGGCAGCCAGAGCCCTGTGCTTAGAGTCATAGTGGAGAACCTCTTCTACCCAGTCACCCTGGATGTATTGCATCAGGTAATTAATGCATTCACTAGTTATTAGGAGGCGGCACGCATCTTTTGGACAGTTGTGTATCTCTTCTAAATGAGTGTGCCAAGTTGCTAGTTGAACCCAACCCCATTATAATCTTTCTTTTTTTACATCCTGATGTGTCTCTTTCCTCCAGATCTTCTCCAAGTTCGGCACTGTGCTGAAGATCATCACCTTCACCAAAAACAATCAGTTTCAGGCTCTGGTGCAGTATGCTGATGGAATGACAGCTCAGAATGCCAAACTGGTAAGATTGGTGAAACATCTGCTTTATCATCTGATTGTTTATTTTGAGCAGAGATTAGTCCCACTGGGTCTTTTATGGTGGTTATTTCTGGAGCTGAATCAGTGTATGGTACAATGGGTACAGAAATCTACTCAAGGAAGGGTGCAGGCTGGGCATATGTTAGACTTACCAATTACTGTAATTACCATGTAAATTATATAGCTGAACATTATGCGGAACATGATATAAATTGGAAATACATTAATTAAACCCTGCAATGTATCCTATTGACAATCATAACCCAACCCACATGTGTCCGTGTCCCCTCTCAGTCCCTGGATGGCCAGAACATCTACAATGCCTGCTGTACACTGAGAATCAGCTTCTCCAAGCTCACCAGCCTCAACGTCAAGTATAACAACGACAAGAGCAGAGACTACACCCGGCCGGACCTGCCCACTTTGGAGTCCCAGTCCTCCCTCGATCACCAGCAGGCCATGGCAGCTGCTGCCTTTGGAAATTTTTGTATGTACAACTGGCATCAAATTCTAATACAAACCAATTGCTCTTACAGCCACACATTTCATTGTTAACTAACCACAACATTAAGTGGAGGGAGGTGGCTTTACAGGATTTCCTGTTGCCACTTCCCTGTTACTGTATTTCCTGTCCATTTGCACTGGCCTGGTGATTATTGCTGGTACCCTTTTTGAAAACTAATCTTTGCTATGTGGACCCTCTTGCTGTTCCAGCTTCTCCAGGGCTCATCTCCGCCTCTCCTTATGGACATGCCTTTCCCCCGACCTTCACCATCCAACAGGCAGCAGGTTAGTTTGGCTATTTGTCATTGTGATTTTCTTTATGTCTACGCCACGTGAAATGCGTGGCAGAAACGTTTGTTTCACATCGGCTACTTATAGTGCCACCAGCAGATATTGCTAGATATTGTCCGAACATCACACAAATCGGTACATGTTATCTCTGTGGTCATGTCAAGACTAATCTGTCCCGATTTTTCATATTCCGTCCTGATTGGCTAAGATCTACATCTAAAGTTTGCAGGAGTGGTTCGCTTTTAACAAAAAGGCCTCAAATCTTAAACGGTGTACACTTGGTGTTAAAGGCCAAAT
This sequence comes from Electrona antarctica, assembly GCF_951216825.1. Taxonomy (NCBI): domain Eukaryota; kingdom Metazoa; phylum Chordata; class Actinopteri; order Myctophiformes; family Myctophidae; genus Electrona; species Electrona antarctica. The sequence continues at coordinate 23,333,853 of NC_136799.1, read as the reverse complement.
AAGAAATGCCACGCTTTTCACATTGGCCTGTTATAGTGCCACCAGGAGGCCGATTACTCCTACACATTTTGTCCAAACATCAGGCAAATTTATACACATTATGTTTATATGAACTTAGTGTCTGAGTGCAAAACTTTGACTTCATCAACATCATTATCCCTCAACTTCTACAGTTTCCACTCACACTATAATGACTGCATTTCAAGAACATTGCTGTCCCACAGTAACCTACCTGCTGGCTAACACCTGTGCTCCAAGGAACACCTTTTATAGTTTCTGTTCAGCGTATTTGTAATTGCGATACTGTATATTATGATTCTGCTAATTTTTGCTAATTTTGTATCTATGTGTGTGTGTTTGTGTCTGCACGCATGCAACAGAAGTGATATATACTGACATTAGCATCAATTATTAGCCCATTGTTTCCCTTCAGGTCTGTCAATGCCTGGTATGCCCGGTGCCTTGGCATCTCTGGGACTCCAGGGTCACGGTAGCATGGCGGCCGCAGCAGCTGCCGCCAGCAGGCTCGGCCTGTCGGGGCTCTCAGCCGCCGCTGGGGGTCACAACGTCCTACTGGTCAGCAATCTGAATCCTGAGGTTAGTACAGGTCATCAGGTGACAGACCCACTCGACCTGCACACTGTCTCAATGCAGTGCAGAGCGACACTGCAACAATGTAGATTGTATCTAGTCCCTCAAGAGTCACAACATGGTTTATCAACCTCTGCCCATCCACTCGAAAGGTCACACGTTCTGCCACTCCCTCCTTCTCCCATGTCCCTTTCCCCTCACTCTCCTTCAGATCAATGGGAGAACAGTCTTGTCTTTTTGACATTTTAAAAGGGTCGTCCAAGCCTCTCCTTTCTCTCTGAGGACCTCTCCTCTTTGTGTTTGACCAAACTTGCTGCATTTCTGATCTGCATTTTTTTTGTTCACTGTGGATTTTTTTATATAAAAAAACCAAAACAAACTAACTTCTTTTTTTAATTCTTACCATTTCATATCTTCATTTTTATTATCCATTAGTTGAAATCATTCTTGAGTTGTTAGAGAGACAATATTACTTTTTTGGATGACACATTCATGTTTGAGTGACACATTTCATGATTTAGTTTATCTGTTTTTATGCATAGTGTAGCACATTCCAGAAATAGTCCATTCCATTCATTACATTAGACATAGATATATATATGTAGCCTTTATTTATGTTTATTTAAATGAATTTAAAATTGTGCCATTTCCAGTGTGATTAGCTGTAGTCAAATAAGTTAAATCAGGTAGCCGTTAAGAGTATTTAAAGTAAAAGTACATATTGTCTCTTGACTTTCCCCTGTATTTCATTGTTAATCTTTATTCTCTTCTTTTGTTTCTCCTAGTGTTCCCATAGTGACAGTGCATTTTAATTTAGCTTCTACTGTTCTACTGTCTTGAAGCACTACATTTCTTTGTGTATACTGACCTTGTTTTTTTTTTTACTTCCTCCTTCCTTCCATTCTTTCTTTTATCTCCTCTCTCCTCCCCCCCCCCCCCTCCCTCCTCTCCCCTTTATTATTTTTTAAAATATCCCCACAAACACCTACCTGGACTCTTGCCAACTGACTGCACGCCCCCATTACCAATTGTCCCCTCTTCCTTGTCCTTAATTCCACTGTCACTACGACAACCGTTCCCTCACTCTTTCTCTTACCCTCCTCATCCTCCCTTCATTGCGCCCCAATTTGGCTTCCACCCATTTTGAAACTTCAAAAACCATACACAACATTGGCCCCCTCTTTGCCCCCCAACCACCATACCATCATCACCATCCTTCCATCTGTCTCCTCCCTTTCTCTGTTCCATCCATTACTTTTCTTCCTCCCACCTCTCTGTTCCCATCCCTTTCTCCTCCCTTTTGAAACCTTCCTTCTATTCTCTTTGTCTTTCTGTCGTCTTCTCTCCATTCTCTCCGTCCCTCATGCCTCGTCCCTCCATGGTACTGTGGCCTTCCTGTGGACCTCGCTGCCTGTGGCCTGCGGACATGTCCCGACTCCACTCCACTGTCCTCCACTCCGTCTTTTTTATTTTTTCCTGTTCCCCCTTCTCCCTTGCCCCTCCCCCTTATCTCTCTCCTGCCCCGCTGCCTCCCCCTGCTGTCTCTAAAGAGCGTTACGCCACACTGCCTCTTTATTCTTTTCGGTACGTTATCATTCTTTCATCTCCTTTTTTTTATTGCTACTGTTACCTGACAAGGTGGGCTTGTCTCGTCTCATGATGTCCTTTTTTTATTTCATTTTTTTTAAACTACTGATGGCGTGTCATCAGACTTCAGAGCTATGAGGGGGCTGGGGTTGTCTATTTTTGGGAGGTGTTTGTATGACCCATTTTTGATGTGGGTTTGTTGTGGGGTGTGTGTGTGTGTGTGTGTGTGTATGCAAGTGTTTGGGTAAAGTGTGAGAACATAAGAAAGCTGCAGCACTGTCCACAGGCAACAAACCTGCTGTTTTTTTCTTCGATACTGGTCAACAAAATGGAAAACCTCCCCCTCACTAATAGAATTGTGGGGATAATTTGGTACAGGGCCAAAGCTATCCCAAAGCAGAACCTAAGAGATTAAAAAAGCCAATACTGTTTGGTTGCGCATGGCATGGTTTCATGCCATATTAATTCATAGCAATTTCAATTTTCTCAAGGTTTTCCACAGTTGCCTTCACTCATTCACTTTATGAAAATGCTGCTGCTTTTTAGATGTTTCTGTCAGTAGACATATCCCAGGGACTATGTCGCATATTCTTTGATTTATTTTGCTGTGTATATTATGTAGCTTATCTGCATGTTTAGTTTTCTCCTGCATGTTTCCCTGTCTTTCAAGTCTACTCTTTTATCAAAGACCATGATTCTGCCAATCAAACCCGCACATTCTCCTTAAAACTATTCCCCCCCCCCCCACCCCCTTCAAATCACTCTCATCCCCCACAAACATGAAATTAGCTGCCATTTTTATTTGTCTTCATCCGAAGTCATTTGTAGGCTTGAAGTTGTAGTTTTCTTACAGAATGACATGGCCAGAGAATGAGTAGCCTAGTGTGATTCTGATGATAACTAATGTCAACATATCGTACCCACGTCCCTGATTTGCTATGTTCAGATTGTGTTCTTTGCTGTGGTTGACTGTGGCTCCAGGTTAGATTTTGACATTGTAATGGTTCTTCCTGGTGGAACCGAGTTGTTTCGTGACCTTTGATCCCTGTCAATTCTATAGGTGTATATGGTGATGTGATGAGAGTCAAGATCCTGTTCAACAAAAAGGAGAATGCTCTGATCCAGATGTCAGATGGCACACAGGCTCAACTAGGTAACTGCACCATTCCCACATTCATTCATTTCTCTGTGGTTACATCTATCATTTCACCATTACATGGTATTGTACCTCACCATTACATAGTATTGTACCTCTGAGGCCTTAAATAAGCTTGCAAATTTTTAATGCAGGGGTGGGCAAGCTTTTTGGGCACAAGATTTACTTCCCCCACGCAATGAAAAATGCTACCACTTTCATTCTTATTATAGGCTGATATGCATGTAATGGATAATATGACGGTATGTTTACAAGTAGCAAAACTGTGAAAGTAGCCTTAAAATGTGTGATGGACTGCTGGGATGAATAATAGCCTTGATCCAGGGTTTCAGAGGTTCTCATTCCTCTCTCCACTGAGACATGGTTATCGAACGTCTCCACACGGTGACTTTCTTCACCGATTCCAATCAGTCATCTGTTTTCTATTGGTTTGCTTTCATAGCACATTAGTTTAATGTAAATAGAATTTATAAGTTTTAAATTATCATGTCATTATTGTAACCGTAAATGGTATTAATTGTGGCAATGTCCACAGCACAATTTAGGCAATGTTGGAATAGCACTTCTGTGCAAACTAGACATAGAATAAAAGAAACATGAGAAAAGGATGAATGGAGAATAAATGTTGGGCTGTCACTGATTAATTTCACAAAGTGCTGGAATGTTGGTGCAGCAGCACTTGGTGACATCTCTATATTGTGTTTATATGCAATATCACCATGTTATATAGCAGAGGTTCCCACCCACTGGTACTTGAGCCCCTCTGGTGGTACACAGAGGGGTGCCCAAAAAAGAAGAAAACAAACAAAAGTGGAATGAAATATTTATTAGTAGTTCTTCTGACCAAGCAATTGGTTGAAATTGGCTATCCAGCCGTGCTGAAATGAGCATGACGACACACCTAGCCGTTAATGGAAGATTTGAGAACGGATTAATCGCATTAGAAATATCATCAGTTGAGCTGATTAGTGATTAAACAGAGTTTTGTCAGAGCAGAAGCATTATTTGCTTAGGACTGGATCAAAAATGGCAGTTATACGCTCCTGTATTTTCATCCATCCAATAAATAAATGTTATTTATTATGGTGGTACATGGCGAGCCAAATATTTTCTTAGGTGGTACAGTATAAAAAGGTTGGGAACCAATGTTATATAGCATCTATTTTCCTACACACTGGCCACCTACTGTCAAACTCACAAGGCGCACACTGAATGTTCTAACTAGTGAATGTCAGTGATGCAAATAGCCTGCATCCTTAGATGCACTAAATTGAGAGGACGCAAGCATGTCACCCTCTGGGGATGCAATACTGTACTCAGTAGTGTAGTCTAACGTCATTGAAGTGGGACTCATAAAATGTTCCTGGGGCCCATCTAAAAGACTACCCCTGGGTCCCGGGACCCATTACATTGAAAACCTATTTTCATTACTGGAATGTACATAGAAAGACACTCTGGGCCGTGGCTCAGCGGTCCAGGCACCTTGGCCGGTAGTCCGAGTCTGGCAGTGTGCCGTGGGTTCGACTCAATCCCGACGGCCTTTACTGCATATCACCCCCCCCCCCTCAACTCTGTTGCTGCTCATTTGCTTGAAGTTTTCTCAACTTAAGTTTGTCCGCTCGATGTACCCCAGTTGCATGGGAAACTAGATAAAGTGCCCCTCGGGGCACAGGTCTCCACCAGGGCAGGTCAGGTTGTGGCCTCCTGGTGGTGCTATAAAAGGGTGTCATTTCTTCTTACGCCTTGGATGGCAATTGGATGATTTGTTCCAGAAATGTGTTTTGCAAAAATCCACCTATTGGTGGCGCTATAACAGGCCAATGTGAAAAGGGTGGGATATATTCCTCAGCCTAGTAGGAAAGTCTGTGAAAGATTTCACGTAACTTGCACGCTGCGTTCATGATTTGAGGGTTTTTGTTCAAAACGGGCAAATCCTGCAAACTTTGAAAGCCAATGTTGGCCAATTAGGATGGGATATGAAATATCGGACAGATCCGTCTTGAACACATGACTATAAAGATAGTCTGTAACGATTTGTGGGATTTTTGGACAGAATCTGGAGGAGTATCAAAAGTGTTCAAAAGCCTTCCAAGAATATCAAAAGTGTTTTTCAAAAGTCGGCCTCTTGGTGGTGCTATAACAGGCCGTTTTGGAACATTTGGTTCATCGTTGGCATCCAGAGTGTATGTGCGTGAAAAATTTGGCATCGACCGGGTTAACGGTGCCAGAGATTAGCATACATAACATACTCTCTCCCCATGCCTTCGGCCTGGTGGAGACAATGACTGCCAGCTGCGTTGTCGCTGACTGTGTGGACACGTGTCTGTGTCAGAGTTAGTAGTGGTACAGGGAACTACCTGGCAGTCCATTAAAGTGAGGTTGGTAGCTGCTGGTTGTAATTCTCTCAGAAGCAACACGCTGGACTTCGTTCACGGTTGATTAATACTTTGGCAAACATCTATCGCAACCTTCATATACAGTTGTCTTAAATATTGCTGGTGAATAACTTGACGAACAAACTAAACTGCATGAGGGCTTTTGGTAGTAAATTAGAGTTTATATAACCTTGTACACGTGGGCAACTGTAAGTTAGTGATCCATTATTTTACCTCAGTTGACAGTCCTACTGTAGAACTGACAGCGCTGATGATGCAAAACTGTATTCTGGCTGTGGTGACATCGTTATGAAACTGTTGTAGACGGTCCATAAATGCATGTAAAATGCCCTTGTCGTTTATTGCCAAAAATCCTCTTGTGCGCACATAAATTGTCTAACTTTACTAACTAGTTTTGTGGAAACAGTAGGGTTGCAACAGTAATCGATTTTTGGGGGGATTTTATTTATTTAGCTTTTTGTTAATTTATTATCATTAATTTATGTACAAACTTGCATTGTGACGTGTGAGCTTGTAAATCCGCTATTTTATTTTTGACTGCAGCATTTTTTGTTTCAGCACTGTATGATCTATAAAATGATGCTTAAGTGGTTAATCAGACTTATCAATTTAGTAGGTAATGAACAAATAAGAATTTTATCATGTTGAATTTATATTAAAAAAAATCTTGATTTAAAGGAAAAGTACTGAATAATTAAGAAAATAATTGATAATTGCAGCTCTAGAAAAAAGGCTGGTTGAGTTCTTCCACCATGTACTTTTATCAGTTAACTGTTGGTCTTTGATTGCTGCAGTTGCAGATTTATACATATTTCTTTAATGCATACATATTTTTTTACATCATGTGAAATTATTAATTTATTTCTGTGGGGACATGGTATGTTTCTTAGCATCTCTTCCTACCTCATTCTCAATACTGATGTTTTGTTAGCTGTTGATAAAGTATGTAGTCTAGTTCACAGTCTACTCTGAGCGAATTTTATTTTATTGTCCTCAACCTAAGAGCCTGGTTAATCGATTTATTAACCAGGACATGTTTCCCATCCCTGCATTTATTTTTATTTTACACAACTCTTAACTTACAATGCTGTACAAATCCATTTCATTATTAAATATAGCAATCACAAGGGATTGCATTTCTATTTACATGACCATATGCTGCTAATGTTTATTATATGCTAAGGAATGCTGTGGGAAAGAAAACCTTTGTAAATCCACAAGCAGCCGATCCCTTACTATTAAGACTTGGCTATTACTCAAGAATATTTACTCAAAACATCCTGTTCTCTTCAGATCAGCAAATAGCCTCTGGTAAAGCCTGTGGTGCTAGTTTGTGCTACTTTCCCAGCATATGGGAAAAGGGCCAAGTAAGGCTTCTCGGGGCCAAATCTAAATAACAAATTAACACTAGCAAGACAATTTGTGTTAACACATTTTGGACTGACTGGTAACCCAATTAATTTCTTCCCTTAGCTATGAGTCACCTGAATGGGCAACGGCTGCACGGCAGGGCCATGCGTGTTACATTGTCCAAGCACACCACAGTACAGCTGCCCAGGGAGGGCTATGAGGACCAGGGCCTCACCAAGGACTATGGCAACTCGCCACTGCACCGCTTCAAGAAGCCCGGCTCAAAGAACTACTCCAACATCTTCCCTCCCTCTGCCACACTCCACCTCTCCAACATCCCGTAAGTGCCACTATGGGATTCTCAGCACACGTTCAGTTGTTTCTTTCATTTGTGTGATTACACAGTACTGTCAAAGCATCTTAATGCAATCAGGATTTCTGAGGAAAGAGAAAATGGGTTGGGGGTGTTGCCTTTGCCTTGTACCAAGTTAATTATCTGAGCTGCTGCATATTTATTATTATTATTCCCACACAGCTCTCTTGTGCTCTAAGCTTTTCTCTTTATCAGTGAAAGTGGGGTATATTCATTATGTATATTTTTCCTTTCTATATTTAGTTACTGCGTTTAAGTGGTTCTGACTATTTTCTAAATATGCTACTCAAGAGGCGCAGCTATTAGCTTTAATTATCCCTCCCGTGTCTCTCGCAAAGTACTCTGAAAGACAAAGAACAAATGTTAATGCATAAAGAACACACAAACCAATGTTGTCAGTTCATGTTATGTTTAAACGGTGTCTCTTGTCCCTTTGTGCCCCTCCCTGTCTGACAGGCCTTCAGTGGTGGAGGATGAACTCCGAGCACTGTTTGCTAGCTCAGGAGCAACAGTCAAGGCCTTCAAGTTCTTCCAGTAAGTCTATTCAATTTACTATTTAAATGCTTTCTCACCAGCCTGTGTTGTATTACTTTATTACATTACTTTAGTTCTACCGTCCTTGACCTCAATAGTTTGCGTACAGTCGAGGGAAATAAAGGGTTTTTCCCCCCTAGCGTCTCCATATAAAGACATTTTGTGGAGAAAATAGTCTTTGGTTTGTAACAGCCTGCACGGAGGATGGTACTGGTGCAGACGTGTAGCACATTTGTCAGCTTACCAGTAGCCTTGATAATAATGCGCTTGTCTCTTGTCTGTGTATTAGGAAGGACCGTAAGATGGCCCTGATCCAGATGGGCTCAGTAGAGGAGGCCATCGAGTCACTGATTGAGTTCCACAACCATGACCTGGGAGAGAACCACCACCTCAGAGTCTCATTCTCAAAGTCCACCATTTAGTGTGCTTCCTTTCTCCCTCCAAGTCTGAGTTCTGAGATTCTCTTGAGTCTGCCTTCAGAGGGATGAACCACCGCTGTGCATTCCTGGCTGCATTTCATTCCAAAATGCTGAGTCCTGCATACATACATCCATTCCTTAATTCCCAAGTTATTATATTTTGTCATCAGGAGTGCAAAGGCTTTTTGGGGAAAGGACAACATTTTTGAATGAAATGTCTCACGAGCTTGGAGCGCAATCAGGGTCAGCTGATAGACTGTCACTTTAGTAGACCAAATTGCTTAAACAATATACACCCTTCATCATGGATGTATACTTGGTGGATGTTTCATATCCACTCCAGACACACTTCAGCATTCCTTGACTATTACTATGATACCTGTATGGAGATATATATTATATTTGTGTGTGCCTTTTTTGAAAAGCCACTTTGAACCTATTGGGCCAGTCGGAGGGACTTGACACAAATAATTTGTCGTTTGTAGACCACCATGGATACTTTCTTTCCAATTCAATATCTGTTGATTTATTATATTCTTATTAGATGCCCACCTCTTTGCCTTCAACAGGGATCCATACCACTAGCTATAGGCCCTTTATTAAGGTTTTTACATATATATATTTTTTCCTCTGCAGCCTTGTGCCTTAATTTGCTTAAGCCAGATTGCCTTAAACATTGCTGTATTTTCATTTGGAGATGGCTCTCAGAAAGCCCTCCCATGCCTTTCTTTATTTGTACCAGCAATGGCATGGGGCAAGGGATCATTTGGCTTAATTTCTCATTTGGCTTAATTACTCTTTCTTTCAAGAAGCAGAATCTCTAAGCATTATGTGTGCATATAGGCCCAATATATGTAGAAAATATGAATGTAAATCAATAGATCTTGTTGATACCTTGTTTAGGTGCTTTAGCTCCATTAGCAAGGAGGAGAGCTGTTTTCCAGCCCTGTCCTGTTAAGTCCCATCTTCCTTATTTTATTTACTCCATTTCACTAGGGGTCCCACTGTACCTGGGGCCTTGTTTATTCATTATATTCCTCTATACGTAGACGCCTTGTCTGCTCCTTTTTGTTTTTAATCTTAGCATTTATATATGTATATCACTTCTATACTGTATTGTGTATCCATGTGTAGCGGCTGGGTTTGAGAACAATCACTGTGCCTTGACTTCCTAAGTTACTGGTGTCCCTATGGCAGAAACACTCTGGTCTAGGATGCTGACCCCTAGTTGTACCTTTCGTTCAGGTTCTTTTACTCGAACATGACTGTATGCCCTCACTTATTTTAAGATCCAGATACCCTGGATTGAGACAAAGGGGGCGGTTGCTTGGAGACATGTCTCAGTCAATGTTGGCAGTCGTGTCGGTCAACACCACAAAGTCAAACGGCTGTTTTGTGTTTCTATAAACCCAATAGATATTGTTCAGAGCAAGTGGGAAGGGCGGTCATCTTTTGCTCCTCAATCCATCTTGGCTCCAGTCAGGTTTTTAGTGCACTTTGTCTCCCAGTTAGGTCTGAGTTGCACCTTCACGCTGAAGTCTTAACATTGACACATTCCTGTGTGCCTACAACACAAATTTCCACAGCCTTGACCACAGTAGTCTTGGACCAGACACAGATGATGCTCTGTCTCTATTTTTGTAAGGAAATATTTCTTATGCATGGTTTCACCAAGTTTCATGTAGCCACAAACGGTTATTGCTGTTAAGGACCAAAGTACCTTAAACCCCTGCTGTTCATCCTAGTGTCCTCAAAGTTTTTTTCCATATTCCCAAATCCACGCATAGCTGAGGTTTCAAATGTCCTTTCCCCCACTTTTCAATGTGTTGGATAAGAATCATTGAATTGTTTTGAGTCACTAGTCCTACTGTACTTTATTTTCCCCCTATTGATTTCAGAGTCTACATCAGTAGAGAATGCTCTAGAAAGGATAATTAATTGAACCACAGTACTAGCTGTGACATTGGTCTAGTAAGAGTGTATATGCCTGTAGTTATTTTTTTTTTCTCCCCACTTGTTAAAAGCTTTTATTTTTCATTCCTTTTTATACAGGGGGCGGGGGGGTTGAGCGTTATACAAAGCAGGGTTTATGGTTGTATATACTCATGTTTTTGTACCACAAATCATTTTGGATTATATATCCACTTTATCTTCAAACATGTATATTTTGATATAACGACAGTACAGATCTGTTAAGCTCTCTGGAGCTGTAAAGTTTTTTTTTTTTTTTTTTTTTGTATCACAAAGATATTAAATCTTATCTGAACACAAAGTGTCTCTGTATGTGCCCCGCAGCCCCCCTTGACTACTCTGTTCCTTTCTTAACTTTTTCTGCTGCCTTCAATAAATCTTTAGTTTGTTCTTTCTTTCATCTGGACTCGTTTGGTTTCTGTCTCTTCCCACTTCTGTTCTGTGAAGCTGTTCTGTATTGTTAACCTCATAACATTTTCTACGTTTCCTGTGCTGTTGACTCTGTTTGACTATACTGATGGGTTTTTACCATAATCCTTCTACTGCACTTTCAGCTTCATACTCATCCCATTTAAGCCTTGATTGTGTTAATTTATTTAGACACTCATCTGCAGGCTTTTACAAAAATATGGTTGATGAGAAAAGTGGGTATTTTCAAGTCTTAGTGACTAATGGTCACATTGCATGGTGTGGCTGGTTGAGTTGTCACGGAAACCCACGTGATGTGTAACTGAAGAATATCAATGCCTACATTAGAAATGAATATGGCTAATGTGTATATCTGGGCAAACAGTTGATGGACAATGTTTGTCTACACATATTTGAGGTAAAGCGGGGAAAAACCCGGTTTTGGGTATGTACCACTGGAACCACTAGGTGGAAGTCTTACTCTTTGTGATGATGAAAGCGGCTAGTGGACAGAGGTGACTTTACCTGTCACTCACACAATGTCAATAGTCTGGTTAAATCTCTCAAGTGTCTCCTTGGCTTCCTTGCATTCTGCTTTTCTGCAGCTTCCTTACAAAGCATTAGGGGGATTAACCGCCGATCTCTTATAGCATTTGAGTGGGGAGATGGGAGAAGACTCAGAAGTGTCATTCCAGTAGGGTTTTTTAGATTTGTAGTAGCTGAGAGTGGCTGTATAATCCAACTACTATGTGGATAATATAATGAAGTGCAGATCAATTGTGACTTGAAGGCAATATAGGCTATAACTTAATATCAAATCACACATGAATAGGGACTCTACAACAAAGCTGTATTGCATTCATTTATGTGTTAATTTGAGGATAATATCCATGCACAATGAAAAGTAAAACTAGGCTAGCCTGCTTTTTTAAGTGGTGAGTTGTTGGATAAAAGTTCATATGGTCTTTTTTTTTAATATATATATATATGGTAAAACCTCAACATGTGGTTATGCTTCAGAAGTCTATCTACTATCTTACATATGAAATATCGTATTTGTATTTTAATGTACTCTAGTCTACTCAATCATCAAACTATGTGACTGGAGTTTTTCTTTTTTTTAGGCCAGTTTGCATGTCTTCAGGTTTCGGAGTATGCAGGCCTGGCCGTTGCCTGTGTGCCAATGTAGGCTATTTTGTGATAAGTGTTTATGCATCGGCCTACATTTTATTCTCTTTTCTGATGGATGTGCGCTGAACAGTAGTTTGACCTTTGACCGTTTCATTTCACAATCCCAAATTATAGACCTATAAACATAAACTGCATCCCGGGCATGCACCTTTGGACCTTTGTCTTTTTGGTGCATTGAAATAAAACTATAATTTCCTGATCAAAAATATCTACATTTTTATATTCAAGCTCTGACCCATCATGAAGGCTGGCCTAATAGGCCATTTCATTCAGGATTCTAAGAGCTGCATGTGTGAGTAGAGTAGCCTAGTATAAAGTGAAGCCATGTGGAGAGATCACATAGCATCTGGGACCTATTTGCATCAGCAATGTGTTCTAATCAATCCAATGCTGGCAAACACTGAGGCCACACACATGCTAGTTTAAGTTACTATAGTAGGCCTATACCCCAAAGATAAATATTATCTGGACACAGTGTTAGCTGATCAGTGATCACAGAGAGAGAAGGCTAAAATCAAGACTTTCATCAGTTTTTTGTTTTGTTTTTATACTTGGAGCTGAGGGGGGTAATTTATTTCTCTAGCCTAAATTTAATTTATGTTTCTCCTAAACAGGGTTCAAGTGGAGAACCATTCTCCAACTCATCCATCCAGGATTGAAGGCCCTCTTTAAAGAGTAGACTAGTGCATTCACAGAGATTTAGAATCACTTTGGAAGACTTCAAATATGTCTGCGCTACTTATATAAGATTTAGAATCACTTTTAGGGTGACAGTGGAGGATAAGGCAGAGACTAAGGTGAATGAATGATGCTTTTGGGGTTCCATAGCGGCGCTCTTAAAAAGCCATCAGGAGAATATCCACCTGTTTACATATGCATGCCTTAGACAGATGTTGAATAATTCATTCACGAAGGCGGACAACATGCAGCTGTATTTGGGTTATGGGGGTGCGTGGGTTCGCTCCCTGCCTGAATTCATGCAGCCCAAATTATAGGCATTACTTTGCCTGCAGAGCGGGGCGAGCCATCGGAAAACTGGGACACTTTGCATAAAGGACCCGACAGAGAGAGACGCAATGAAAAGGCCAGGGGAATGGATGGAGCCAGCAGAGGTTTGCAGTTTAAAACTGTGACAACAGTACACCACCAGTTGTCTGTCTCTGTTGGGGGAAAGAAACCCCCTTAGTGCTTTTACGTGTGGGAGTTTGTAGTCTATGCACACTAGTCTACGAGGCTACGGATCACGGTCTTCTGTCAGACTTGGCTATCCTGGGGGTTTATCTTTATGGCTCCCAGGCCCAAGTTTTAGAGTTAGCGCTTTCTCCACTGTGTGCCCTTTAGACCCAGCCGCCTAATGAATGTTGATGGAAAATGACTCCCACCGCCGTTCCACCGATCCATCAAAAGGCGTCCCCCTCTCCGAGCCAATTCATCAGCGCCGCACCTTTCAAATAGGAAGATCAATTAGATAGTTAACTTTATGTAAGGTGCTTCACACTGAGGCTGTGGTGCCAGCCGCCACTGCGCAAGTGCTGTATAGTGCAGTGGTTCTCAACAAGTGGTCCGGGGACCACCAGTGGTCCTTGAGGGGGTTCCAGGTGTAGTCTGGCATGGCTACACCCGGTGTGGAAGATTTATTTCCATGGGGTGGTTACAAACCACTGGAAGGAGACCCCTGGGAAGACCAAGAATCAGATGGAGGGATTATATCTCCAAGATGGTCTGGTAATGCCTCAGGATCCCCCAGAATGAAGTTACTAATGTTTCTCTGGAGAGGGAAGTCTGGAGCTCTCTGGTGGAGCTGTTACCCCTGTGACCCGACTATGGATACGCGGTTGAAGATGAATGGATGGAGGGATGGTTACACACCATTGAAACCAACATTCCAACATCACAGCAAAATAAAAGTCTGACTTTGAATAGTGTGCTCTGATTGGTCACCCACAACTCTGGGGTGAACGAAATGTAATTCAAACTGAGGAGTGCCAGACCAATCTCCCCAGGGATTTATTTCCTCCTGGCAGATTTGTCTGGTTTTCAGGCTACCCTCCTATTCTAGGTGGTACCTAGCTACATGATGGAGAGTTGGTAACCAAATGGGCCCTTAATATGTTTAACTCTTGAGAGTGTACAATGAAATGGTTTCATTTGACACTCTCAAGAGTTAAATTATTGCATTGCCCTATACTTAATTTACAAGAAGTCTACAGCTCCACAATTAGACAATGTAGAAGAATTGTTATTTTCTCCTAATGGTATAGCCAGGCAGGGATTGTGGACAAAATCTTCTAAGTTTTGGGTCTGAGAGGCTAAATCTCATCAAATGGTGGTCCGTGGCTGGTGGCTCAAATGCCAAATAAATAAGCAATGGACCGTGATATATGAAAATGGTTGAAAACCACTGCTGTGTAGTCAGGCCAGAGTCCCCAGAGGTGAGAGAGACAGCACCGTTTATACCCCCGCCCGCACAGAGAGACAGGGGGAGGGAGAGAAGAGGAGAGGGGGAGAGAGAGAGTCAAGTCAGCGCCGGTTTGCTTTGCACTGACTGGTTCGAGGTGCCGTTACCGGTGAGTGTCGTTGTCGCCGTAGGTGGATGTTATTGAGAGCAGGTGCTAATTGAAAGCCGCGATCAACCCGCGGAAATTAAGTCACATTGGATTAAAGCCAGAGAGAACGGAGAAGACAAAAACTTGGGTCGCCGAGTGAGTGTGAGGAGGATGCTGTGCTGTTAATGTTTCGTTATGCGGTTTGATTAGCCGCCATAAAAAGGTAGCACTGTTTGTCATTTTACTCATTTAGGAATTAATTATCCTGAACTGTAAAGCTCGTTTTGGACGTATAGCTTTCCACCGTGGCCCATGAAGCACCGCGTCAGTCACGGAATGAATAGCCTAGATTTGTTCTTGCGCTGAGACCTGAGCGGAGTGGACAACAAACAAAGCGTGCGCCAGCTGAGTAAAATCAACATCACCGAGCTCGGAGTGAATGGATGCCACGGACGGTTTTTGACAATATTATTAGGCCTGTTGTATAGCTTTAGCTACGATTATCAAACAGTGAAATTGTAGCTAAATGTCAGATGAATTTCGGAGTGTGATCATTTATTCTTTTTCGGAACCAGTCCAGGTGGCGCATCTCAGAGCGCTGCGTAATGGGAGAAAAGTTTCGGACCTTTGCAGAGGAGAGCCGCTAGCAGCAGAACTCATCCGAGCCGCACATAACATGTGAAGCAGAATCGTCGTACCCGCGACCAACAAAGTTTAAAAGTGAAGTTTTGCCATCCAGCATGACTTGAAACACCCCTTGGGTGTCGGAATTCTCATTTAAAAAAATCATCCCTCGATGAACCCCGGTCGTTTGTCCAAACGCAGACGGATATTCCCCATCCAGAGAGGGTTTCCTTGACGTAGGCTAGCCTACTACTACCAGCGGTTGAGAGAAGGAAAGCCACATTCCAGAGCGCTCCTCCTGTGGATGTCTTCATGTCTATGATGTTGTGCCAGCTCGGTCGGAGGTGCGTTGCGGAGGTGATGATGCTGACCCTATTGTCCTGGGTGTCCGTCTGGGCGGAGGAGAAGATCATATTCGACCGACACTCGGTCTACTGGAACAGCTCCAACCCCAAGTGAGTGTTCTACCAGGAGTTATAGATCTATATTTATAGTTTTATATATTTTGCTTGTAGGGTTGCGTGTGGGTGGGTGGTGAGGGGGCTCTGTCTGTCTGTCTGTCTGTCTGTCTGTCACTTTTGCATGTGTCAAAAGAAATGGGCCCTCTGAGAAATACATGACTGCACTGAACTGAACCCTAACTTTGTAGGCCTGAGCCCGAGCCACCTGACCTACTAGTCCAGGCTTTTTCTTTTCCAATTATCATGGTCATAGTCCGTCCACACACTAAAGACTTCCCCCAATAATTCTCTCCTCCTGGACATGTGCTGGTGTAGCTCCGTTTGGAACCGTTTGTGCTGGTGCTGTGGTGTGAGCACCTATATTGTGATGGAGATGCAATTATCCCCTTTTTTAGAATGAGCGAGCAAGGTGGTCACACACACATTGTGTGTGACCACCTTGTGTGCGTGCGCGCGCGCCCTTTTTTGGGGGGGGTATCTCTTTTTGTCTCACAGACAATGAGGGCATCATGCCTACCCTGCTCATCAATGTCTGGAGATTCACACACACACACACACACACACACACACACACACACACATCTTCTGCAGGGCCTCTCATTGACATGAGGCAGAGCACACACTGGGCCCGTCTGTCTAATGGTTTGTGACAGGCTGGCCGGCTCTCTCTCCATCTCACTCTCTCTGTCTCTCACTTTCCTTCTCACACCCACCCCCCCTCTCTCCTCCCCCTTCTCTCGTTCTCACCCCTGCTCGTTTTAGCCCTCTCGCTCTCCCAGGTAGATAAGTGAAAGTGCTCCCTACTCGCTCATAGCTGAATTAACCTGACTAACGGTGCCGTCTCCCTCTACATCAGCCCGTAAATACACACATGAACACATGTGCATGTGCAAAGACACATGCACTTGTGCGAAGACACACACACACACACACACACACACACACACACTTTCATGCACGCATGGTCAAAAAACAGACACAGGTTACATACAGTAGTCACACACAAACACAAATGCATATGAAAATCATACACGACTCAATCTCCAAAGACAAATGCACTCATGCAAAGACGCACGCAGATGCGCACACCTGCACATGCACTAAACACACATGGTCACAAGCACGTACACACTCGCACCGAGCTAACAGGCCTGTATCTGACTGCATCACTTTTTCACAGAAGGCTTCTGAAATATTTAACAGGCAAGAGGGAACATACTCCCCCCCCCCCCCCCCCTCTCTTCTGGTTTGCTTCTTCTATCTGTTGCTCTCTCTATATTTATTTCTCTCTCTTTTCTCCAGCCAAACACACAGACAGTGCCATACGTGAGTCGTGAGAACACACACACATCACGGGGTGAATTTAATATATCAGCACTGCGACTGTGTCAGAGTTATACAAACAAGTAGGAGAAGGAGGCATGTGCATCAAAAATGCATTGGCACTAAAGCTATTCCTGACTCTTGAGGACTAGGCTAAGTTTGTTCTCTCTCTGTTACTCTGTGGTCATGCCTGCTGAATGTCTCCAGAGCTGTATAGCAGCAACCAGAGTTTGCCATTGCGGTGCCTGTTAGCAGCCATGTTAGAGCCACAGTGCTGCTCTGTGGTGTACATGAGCTGATTTCTATATTTTTTGGGGTCTTTTTCTGCCTTTATTCATAGGATGAAAGTAGTCTGACAGGAAAGGGGGAGAGAGATGGGGGGGAAGACACACGGCAAAGGCAGTCGGGATCGGGAGTCGAACCCACGGCACACCGTCAGGCTGGCTCAGCAGCCTAGGTGGTGGTGCCCAGACGGTTGAGCTAACCGTCCGGGCCTACATGAGCTGATTTCTGTTTAGCACTGAGCCTCACCACTGTGGTTGCAGAGGACCACTGCTAGCCACACACAGCACGTTCTACCTGTCATTGCTTTCATTCAGCTTGTGTTTGGAGTTTGCCATGGCTTCTCTCTCTCTCTCTCTCTCTCTCTCTCTCTCTCTCTCTCTCTCTCTCCATTTATGTCCATGGTGCGTGTGTGCACCATGGAATTTTATGACATTTTTTTATTGTTTGTAATTTCATCCTGTCATTAGATCAACTCCTGTCTTGGCCCATTTCTCGCAGTCTTGTTAGTGAGATCGGGGACTAACCTGTGAGCATAGGTAATTACTTACAATAAATGTAAAGGGTAATTTAATACAGTCCCATATGACTGACGGCAAACTCTTTCTATCGAGTGCTCTTGTGCTCGCCGGGCCACCTCTCTCCTGACAGATAATAGAAAATGTAGGGGATAATCCAATTCAAGCCACTCCAGCCACTGTTGGTCACGGTGCGGGGAGGGGGAGGGGGGTCGCACTTGCTCAGAATGTTGTCTCTCCCCCTGTTGTGTGGAGATACGCCATCATACAATAACACAGTACCGTAACGTATTATCACATCAGTACTATATCTGGAATTCTCGTATCACGCATGAGTGGTTTATGCTGTACGAAGCAATAAAGGATGAACACACACACACACACACGCACACACACAGGGAAGTTAATAGAGGCTAGATTTGGAATAGATGTGTGCACACACACAATTAGCACTTCAAGGTTCAGCTTTATTGTCAGCAATACCAGTTACAGAGTAAAAGGCATGTGAAATTCATTGTGCATTAAAAACACATGCAACAGCTACAGTCTAGTGTCAGGTAATCTATGTAAAATCGAAGTGCTTAAAACTATAATCCCTAAAACTAAAACTACTGAAAGTGCAAGATCTCAGGTGCAAAAATGCAGAAAGCCATTTAATTTGCCTCAGACATATGGCCATATAGTCCGGGCCTTGTAGTGTCTGATGGCGGAAAAGAAGAATGTCTCTGTGTGCGGCTGGCGAGGCTGAGGAACCGGTTGCCTGGCCGTGGCCGCTAAGATGGTTCAAACAGGCTGTGGCTGGGATGATGCACATCTTTAATATGGATGCTCATAGGCTCAGGCCAGGTTTGGAACAGATATAGTTACAGCCACCAACTCACACACCTACTGTATGTCCAGTTTGCCTACTGTACTGGATGGATAGTGTTTGTACAGCCAACCCTGTTCAGCTCGCTGGCCTGCTCAGATTTTACACACACACACACACACACACACACACACACACACACACACACACACACACACACACACACACACGTGCACAAAAACCCCATGGCCCCCACGGTCCCCTATGCCTGTATTATAAAGCTTGCAGGTGAGAGGCTTTGTTCACCCTGCGCAGCTAATGTGCTCAGAGCAGTGGACCCTTTTTCTCTCACACACACACACACACACACACACACACACACACACACACACACACACACACACACACACACACACACACACACGCATGCTCTATTAATATACTTATGAGGACATAAGCATTTTAAGACAGCAAGTTAACCCATTTATACCTGATTCAAAAAACACCTTTGAAATCCTTTCAAAACTAATACTTCTATACGTTGCTGTCAGGAAGAAACCAACTAACTCACTTTTGGAGGTTTTTGATTTTCCTGTATGAATTGGGTGTATTGAACACCCAAACATTTTATATTTTTCATTTCCTGAAAAAATTAACATTTTGTTGGGTGGATATACTGTATATAGCAATATACAAAATGACACAGATGCTGTCCCAGATTGAACAGGTTAATATAAATTGCCAAAAGAAACCCCCAAAAAACTGCAACTATACTTAGGCTGCACACCGATGGCACACACTGAAAAGAGCAGATTTACAAGCTCACAATGCATCATGTTTTGTGAGGCATTGTAAACTTGTAGATCTGTGCGCTACTTAGTATAAATCAGGCATAATTCCAACCGTAACTCCATACCTAACGCTAAATACCTTAGCATGAATCTTTTCCAAATTAGCCCAAATGAAAAGAAATAACCATAAAACAACCAATTCTCTTGCAAGGACCAGGAAAACGTTCCTCCTTTGTCCATTTGTTAAATACTATACTTGTGGGGACTGGGGACATTTGGCCCTCACAAGTATTGTAATAAAGGTACACACGCATACACACACACAAGCCCAGATGCTGGCTCCACGGTCCAGAAGGAACACCTTATCTAATCCCATGCTTTATCCCTCAAAAGACTCTTTTTCTTCTCCATCCATCCTCTCTCCTCCTGTTCATCTTCCTGTCTTTGAGGAACTTGGTGTCAAGTGACACTTGCTGATGGTTGGTGACACTCACTCTCTGGGACAGAATCTTTCTCCTCCTCTGACACACAGACGCACGCACGCACGCACGCACGCACGCACGCACGCACGCACGCACGCACGCACTCACTCACTCACTCACTCACTCACTCACTCACTCACTCACACACACACACACACTGCATACCTGTACACCAACACTTATACAGTACTGTACATTCAAGATGTGCATGCACACTGTATACATAGTAGACTATACAAAAATGAATACAAATTGACTGTGCAAACGAGCAAATGCACATATAAGCATATACCTGTTACAACACATACACAACCCTACATGCACACACAAACAAAATTGCATCACACACACACACACACACGCACCACACATATACAGTACACATTCACTTACAAAAAGTTGCATCACACAGACACACACAAAGAATGCAAACCACACACATGCATAAATCCACATTCACACAGTGTTTGTCCTGTCTAGGGATCCATACCGAGAACCGTGCCAGTTTGGTACCGATTCCTGATTAGTCAGAACTGAAATGCCAATAAGCTCTAGGACAGAGAGTGCTGCTATCAGTATTTGAAAGTCAATTTATTCTAACAAAGTATTTAACAAACAGGCTTTACTGGGGCTGGCCACTCCATATGAACTGCTGGCAAGGTATATTTGAAGATTCTTTTTAACAAGTTTCTATTTTCCATTTGAGAAAAGGACAGCATCCATGATTGACGAACTAGTGGCTGTCCCTTGAGTCCCAGTTCATACACAGTATCACAAACGCATGACAGCACAAATGAGAAGATTATAGTAGACTCTCACAAACGTGAGTTTTCTGTTTTATTGAGTAATTATTGTTACTCTTCTTCTTATACTTCTAATTCTATGAAGGAAAGTTGCAACTAAGCTGTATTGGTGTCTATAGCATTGTATTATTGTATTGTGTTATGTGGCTATAACAACTGCTGGGTTGTGTGTTGCCATAATATGAAACAACCAGTTACAACTGTTGCACAGTTACATTAAATACATCAGAGTGGTAGATTTCAATAAAGAGAGTATTTTCAAATCATAACTGATTATTATTTTAAAAAAACTCCACACAGAAAGGCCCTTTCATAACTGATTTTAATAACATGGGAGGCCACAAACATAACATACATATATTTGATACTTTATTAAATGTATTTTAATTGTAGAACAAGCACACATTAGGCAATTAGTCACAACTCAGAACCACACAGTTGGCATTTATAGTAAATTATTTCAGAATGGGGATTCCATGGACAAGTGATCTTACAGAAACTTGTGTGATCAAACTTTCTAACTACCCCCTAACAAAAGTAGAATTTCACTCAATCATATATTGGTAATCTGCCATCAGTATTGACATCAATACAATTATCATGATACCCATCTGTAGCCCTGTGGCTCACAGCAATATGTGGTCTCTTAACACTTCCAGCTCTGCTACACCCACATGCGTGCGCACACACACACACACACACACACACACACACACACACACACACACACACACACACACACACACACACACACACACACACACACACAAATATTTGCATCCAATTTACATGTAGCCTTGCTGTCGCCCCCGTGCAGTTACTGACAGTTTGTCAGACTCAAACCTGCCCCTGGGTTAAATCTTTCTCCCACTATAACCCTTCCTCACTATGCCTATCTTTTCCACAATGATTTTCTTTTCTCCTATCCCTTTTCTGTCGCTCACTATTACTGTTTCCTTTGCTCCGGGTTAGCATTTCTCTAAGTAACTAAGTAGCTTTGTCTCCAGCACGCAATCCCTCTGGCAGAAACTACATTACAGACCATATATTGTACAGGATCCATCAGTGTGTTGTAGTAGGTCAGTGTCAGAAGACTTGAACATAGAAGACTTGAACATCTTCTGCTTACAGTTAATAAAGCTAATAAAGCGGGCGACTGTGGCTCAAGAGGTAGAGCAGGTCGTCCAATGATCCATGGGTTGGCGGTTCGAATCCCGGCTCCTCCTGGCTACATGTCGAAGTGTCCTTGGGCAAGACACTGAACCCCAAATTGCTCCCGATGTGCTGGTTGGTACCTTGCATGGCTTCCGCCGCAATCGGTGTATGCATGTGTGTGTGAATGGGTGAATGTAATGCACAATCTATGTAAAGCGCCTTGGATAAAGGCGCTATATAAATGCACCATTTACCTCATTGAACACCAGTTACTTTACACATCAGAACTACATTTAAAATGTTTTGTTATGAGGCAAGTGCCTTTCTTTGTCTTTCTATTTGCCCTCCTGATAAATCCTGTTCTCAACTGCCCATAGAAAGAGCACAGTAGTCTGTTAACTTTGGTAACAGCCTGGCATAAGCCTGAGTAATGAGATATAAAATGTTTACTGACTTTACCCCATTGTTTGATTACCAGTGCTGGGAAGCAACCTGACAAAATAGGAGAGTATATTATTAAATAACTTATATTTACTGCGTACTGAGCTACTGCTGCCACTGCTGCTGATGTTGCATCGGCTGCTACCTGCCTCTAATTAGGTTTGTTGATGATAATGACTGTGGCTTATGATGGCAATGATGATGATGTAAGGTCTTCGAAACAATTCGCAGAGATCCCAGGAGCAGTTGTTTTAATGGGGGAAGTGAGAGAGAGAAATAGAGAGGAACCGACAGATAAAGAGAGGAACAAGACAGCGAATGCAATGAGTTCTACAGAAGGAGGTAAGGCTGGAAGGAAGAAAGGACAAAGGAAAGATAGAGATCGGGAAAAGAAGAAGATAAAAAAGAATCTAAAACAACCCAATTTCAAATGAAGGGGGGGAAGGAAAGAAAACCTAAGCAAAAGTGGAGAGAAACTAAGCCGACAATATGAAAGATACCACAAGTCCCGAGTGTCAATTACTCTCACGAGTAGTTACATTGACACTCAGGATTTTGCAGTGCAGGGCTGCACTCTAATGCAGGAGGGAACAATTGGCATTGTCATTCCCGCTCCATTACGGGTTTCGGCCCCCGTCTAATGCATCTCCCCTGCTCAGGTCCTGTGTGCTGATTGAGTTAGTTGGATGTGAAAATAAGGAGCCTTTTCAGCGCTTTTTGACTGGCAATCTGATGGCACCCCATGCCTTCCTCCACTCGTCATATAGAACTGCTGGGGGGGGATTGATAATAACACACACTACACATACTGCTATCTACCTACAGCTCTCACTGGCCCTCAGAGAGACGGAGTGGGGACAGGAGAGAGAAAGAGGGAGCGACGTGAAAAGGGGAGGGGGGGGGGGGTTGTACAGCAAGGATTAGAGGCACAAAGAACATGAATATGAAGCAGGACAAAGAGATCAGTGTATTACAGGCACAGAGAAGAGGCCTCTGGCCTTTATTTCAGAGCAAGATGGCAGAAGTGTGTGAAGGAAAGGGAGTTAGAAGAGGGCTCAGGGTGCATAGGAAAGGAGGTGAAATGAAAATGAGAGGAGTAATGAGGGATAGAGAGGTAGGTCTTGTGAGAGATGGGGGGGGGGGGGGGGGGTAAAGAGTGAAGGATGAGAGAAAGATTATTTTGCACTACTTTGTGACTTTTGAGTCAGATAGCCATGCACAAGCATAATGGGGGAGAGTGCAGTTGTGAGCGCACGGTCGGATGGTACCCAGCAGGTGGATGTTGGCAGCCTGGTATAACAGCAGAAACACTGGCCTTTACCGCCGAGCCTGGCTCAGTGTTAAAGATGCCCTCTGGCGCACATAGCTTTTTAGAATGCGAGGAGTTGGCATGTAAATAGAGTCAGAAGATGTAGAGATGTTGGCTGGAGGCTTGATGGCGACAGGATGGTGTGCGATGTGCGTGCATGGATGGGTTGGTGGATGGAGGGGACGGGTGAGGAGGGTGTTTTGCTGTTGTTTGCTTTCCGCTTGGCTTGGCTGCATCACAGGTGAGACCAGCGGCTATGAAAGATTTATCGGCCGACCCCCTGGATACACAAGTTTTGACGTTGCTGACTTTGTCGTGGGGGTCTTTGTGCAACATTGACGAGTGCTTGGCAAACGTGTTTGTGATGAATAACAGGGTTACTTTCTCCCTGTGACACCCTACAATCTCACAAAACAATTCCTGGCTGGCTGTTGTTTGTGTATACATGCACTTTCACAGTATTATTTGTATGTATGGTATGCAAGTGTGCTTTTCAGAAATTAGAAGTTTTCATCTTTGTTTTCTTTTCATCTTCATCCAAAATATCCCCTGTGGGTTTGGGGCAGGCAGGACCAGGAAAGGAAACAAAGAGAAACCCAGAATGAGGTGTTTGCATCCTAATCCATCAGGCAAGACAGTGCGGAATCGTGTAATTCCCAACCAGCTTCGTTTGCCTCAGTGCCATCATGGTATTATCCATTGTGTGTGTGTGTGTGTGTGTGTGTGTGTGTGTGTGTGTGTGTGTGTGTGTGTGTGTGTGTGTGTGTGTGTGTGTGTGTGTGTGTGTGTGTGTGTGTGTGTGTGTGTGTGTGTGTGTGTGTGTGTGTGTGTGTGTGTGTGTGTGTGTGTGTGTGTGTGTGTGTGTGTGTGTGTGTGTGTGTGTGTTTGGGGGGGGGCAACAATCCTCTTCATTTTAGACTGCTAATGACACATAATACGGCCAAACTAGCAGATGTTGCACCGTTCTCATCATTTTTGCCATTAGTTAATTACGCTCTGTGCTAAAACACTGGCTAACTAGTAAACAAACACAAAAGGCTCTGATTGCTGGCTATATCACCCCCCCTATCCCCCCCGCCAAACTCCATCTTTATGCATATATTTCTGTTTCAATTACTTTGTTGTTTTAACGAGAGCTTTGTAGAATAATCATAGCACAGACTGACCACTGATCTACCCTGCCCCCTCTCCTCTGCCCTGAGACCATGACGGAGTACAGGAGATGATGAAGAAGAAGATGATGATTGATGATGAAGAGGAAGATAATAATAAGCATGATGAAGATAATGATAGTAACTAGGGATGTCCCGATCACACTTTTTTGCTCCCGAACCGATCATTTGATTTTGAGTATCTGCCGATACCGATTTTTCCCGATCCGATATTTATATTTTATAGAACACGTTTATGACATCACAATAGTACAATATCACAGACAATTACCAATCTAATATCATGATATGGATATAATATTGATACCATCGTTTTTTGACTCCCGATCCCATTCCGATCATTTGAAAATGACAACCCTAATAGAGCGTCGCAGTCCCGCCCCCTTTCATGACGACGCCAGGCCCAGGAAATAATTCCCAATGCATTTGTCCCATAGACATTTCAAAACGTATTTATTTAAAGACCTTATAAGCGCTGTACAAACCCAACTCGAGTTGTGACAAATCATGACAACAAACACAATGTCTTTAAATACATACTTTTTGAAATGTCTATGAGGAAAATGAACGGAGAATCATTTCCTGGGCCTTGGTAGGGGGTGGGACTGCGACGCTCTATAGTAACAGAGGATAGGAGCACAGGAGAGGACAACAATGATGACAATTGTTGATGATATTGTGGATACTGGTGGGGAAGAGAGAGGTGATGATAATGAAGACTAATTAATGAATGACAAGAATGAAGACGAAGGCTGTGATGATGATGCTGTGGCTGCTAATAATGATAGTGATATAATAGCACAGGAGATGAAGATCACAATAATGCTATAGAAGATGGTTTATGGTGACGATGAATATAAGGATTATAGTCATAGAAGGTAGGAGCACAGGAGATGATGATGATGGAAATGGAAATGAACTGAAGTAATGAAGATAATGGTGATAGTAATAGAGGATAGGAGCACAGAAGATAAAGATGATGATGATAATGGTGTGGAAGAGAGGTGATTATGAGGATGACAATGAAGCTAAGGGCAATCGTGATGACATGTGATGGTGAAGGCAACATTGGCGATGATGATGGCAAATGATGATGAAGGACAATATCATGTCAGTAACAAAGGCAAAGACATGTTTTGTTTAGCACAAGACTCAAAAGAGACATTTGATGACTCCCCGGGACCCCAACTAGTGAAAATAGCAGATCTGCAAGTTCCATATCTGCTATTTAAAAGGTTAAAAAAGGTGAAAAGGTTAAATATTTTTATTTTATTTGATGAATTCCTTTGATATGTTAATTATTTCCGCGTAGAAACGAAAAAATCGAACTCGCAACTCATAAATATACACCTGTGGTCCACAAATGGGCCTGACCCACTGCTTTTTCTCTTACAGAGGGAGGGAGCAGATAGAAGTGTAGAATTGCATTAAGATTCTACTTAGTTCCTGTCTCTCCCTTCTCACCATGGAAAATGAAGAGGGAGAGAAAAGATGTGAGGACATTATTAGTCATCTTACCTTGCCCACCCACCCGCCCTCCTACCTCTCTCTCCATTGCTGCCCTTCCAGCCCATTCACTCAAAATTTTCTTTCTTTCTGTCTTTTTATAAAATGGAAATAGAACATAAGGAGATACTCGATTCACAATGAGATTGCTACGTTCTGCTAAACACTGTCACTCCGACTCTCAGAAACAGAGAGAAGTGTAACGAATGAGGCAGAGGTATGTTGATTTCAAATGTTTGTCTCTTTTACCCAATCTCAGGGAGTGTGCCATTTTTTCTCTCTCTCACTGTGTGGGTGTTTACGCTTATGGTACCTCTCGTGTGTGTGCGTGCGTGCGTGCGTGCGTGCGTGCGTGCGTGCGTGCGCATGAGAGAGGTCGGATTTGTCCGCCTCTGATTACACTCTTCAAAAGTAGCATACAACTTCTTTACCGGAGCCGGTAAAGAAGCGAACACACGCTCTTGTGCATGTTCTTGTAGACTGCCGAGCTCCTCTAGCTCCTCTCTACCCCCTTCTTCCTCCTCTCATCACTGATTACTGAAGACTGAAGAGGCTATGACCGGCCGGGCCGCATTGTTGGCGTCCCTCGGTGCTACTGTGATGTAGAATAGACCTGCTTCTTATGGCGGTATATAGATTATTTGCTTCTGACTGACTTATGTAACATTGACGTATTTTACACCGCTAGACATTTTGAGTGTAGAGAAATGAAGCTAGGCATGGGGGAGGATTTAGAAAGGTGTGTTTTGTTGTTGTACGTTTTTTGACAATTCACTTACAAGTACAATTGCTTGCTTTCAACACCAATATATTGAACATGCACAACAGTTGTGGAAGAGACTTGATGTCAGGCAATTACTTACAGCCCATGTGGTATGCACCCTAATCATTCAGCTATTGGGTCGCCCCTCTGAAAGAACATTTATCTGGCTTCTAATCCTTCCCAGAGTCAGACTTGCTATACTAGACACAGGCCTGTGTTGTGCCTTTGAGCCCTTACTTTAATAGTAATTTGAGGCTACATCATTTACAATTTTGTGAACCGAAAGCCAGTTTAGCCACATGAACTAGTACCGCACTATGCAACTCATGGGCCGAGACCTAAGACCACTCTGATCAGTTTACATAAAGTTTAATCTTCCACATCTTGAGCAGACTATAGTACCAGCATAAGCAAAGATGTTTGACCTGGGCAGTTCAAGGAGACTAGTTAAACTCTGAGGAAGATGCTAGTTGAAACACCAGTCTCACCCCCTGCAATAAACATGAATACTTAATGAGTGCACCAGTGTCTTCTTTTGGGTAGTCTATTCTATTTTAAGTGCCCAGGTAGAAATCTTTGCTTAAACAACGTTTGTGTCTTCTACTGTTGAGCACCAACCCTTCGAAACTTGGCTGAAACACTTGGGATTTCACTTTTGGACGAGGCTATACTAGCCTGCATAATCAAAGGAACTCTCGCTGTTCTAGCCAATAACTTTGTTCTGGTGTTCACTTTCACTACAACTTCCAGGGCCATACCTGCACCCCCGCAGTGCCGTCTGGGGTGAAATGGATCCATTGAAGTCAAATTACAGTGCATTGCAACACACATTGCATAATCCCTCAGTACAGTACTGTATATCAGTTGTTAAGTGCAAGGTCATTGTTTCAAGAAGCCCGAAGTCCACCAGAGCAAACAATTGAAAGATGTGGAAAAATGATAGATTATTTTTTTAAAGAATCAATCACAACAACAAAAACGGGCAATAGAGTGGGTAGGAGAGAGAGAGTTAGAAGAGAAGATTGGAGAAAGTGAGAAATGATTGGGAGAGAAGATGAAGAAAGGGGAAAAAGAGGAGAGAGGGAGAGAGAGCTGACAGGAGGGGTATAGTGCTGTCTTTGGGCACAGTGAGGAGTACAGGCTGTGGCATTCGCTAGTGGTGCTGCATATGATCTGTTTGATCACACGCACTTCAAACACACTCACTGACTTCCTCTTGCAGACTTGAGAGATGAGTGTGAACGTGTGTGTGTGTGTGTGTGTGTGTGTGCGTGTGCGCGTGCGCGTGTGCGCATGCGTAGTGTATGTGTGCACGGCTGTATGTTTGCTGAGGAATGCTCTATTGATGTTTTGTTTATCTAAAGTGAGTCGAACCTAAACAAAACAAGCTCTGAGCCTAGAGTGACGGCTCCAAACCTAGGAATAATAAGATATAGGATACAGTAAAAGTAAGTGTGTGTGTGTGTGTGTGTGTGTGTGTGTGTGTGTGTGTGTGTGTGTGTGTGTGTGTGTGTGTGTGTGTGTGTGTGTGTGTGTGTGTGTGTGTGTGTGTGTGTGTGTGTGTGTGTGTGTGTGTGCCGCGTGCACGCACGTGCGTGAGAGAGAATGCATGTGACTTCGTATATACTGTGTATATACATGTTATTCTTTGTAAATCACTCAGTATGTCTAACTCGTGTCATGTCTCCGTTGCCTCCATCTTCCCTTATTTTGTATTATCAGGCCGTCTTCAGAAGAGCCCTCCGACGGAGTTTCCAGTCATCTCGATTGTATCTCTTCTTTATATCTGTGGTGTAAAAAAGCCCTGACTCTGGAGCGCTCATTAAGGCCATTAGCAGCAAGGCACATAATAGTTATAGACTACTGCCATGCCTTGTCAGCTCTGATGTTGCTAACTTCATTTAGTGGCAGACAAATCCTTCCAGTATTTATTGCATGTTCACTATTCCACTTTAGGTGGAAATTAGTAAGGATAATCCATGATGAGCCGCATCGAAAGAAGCTGATGAACCTCTACAATTAAAGTGCATTATTTTTCAATAACCATGGAGCTCAGAGAGAGAGTGGAGTATCCCACTTATATACCATGGATTACAATATAAGTAGTGTTCTCTTTTTTATACATAGTTTGGTTAAATGCTCGATTGTGATTTGATCAGTCACGGCATTGAGTTGTCTGTTGTTTCTCGAATATCAGACTGTTGCTATGACAGAGGCTGAGCACCTGGATCATATCTATTTGTGGTGCTTGATGTTGTTGCCGTATCCAACATGGGGGCCATGTAAACACACAATGTCATTTATTTTTCAAATAAACAGTACACTACAGAATGTTTTTGAAAACATTTGAGGCAGGAAATTGGCAATGCAGTAAGCTTGATTCATATTTGATTAGCAATTCCTACCGGAGTTTTGTGAGCCAACCAGACTATTTTCTTCCTTTTCAAAAAAATTCAATTCGTTTCAAGTAGTAGTATTATTTGTGTAATAGGGATAATAAACAGTGACCCGTTCTTGAGCAATAAAGCTCTTCGACACGGTTTGTTTCTCAATAATGCCCGGCTCACTGTTCATTAACCCTTGCATTGTAACTTTGCGTTGGCGCTATCTTCATCAACCTTGGAATGAACATGACCTTTCTACTCCAGCAAGGAAGAAACCATAGTATAACCTAGAAATGAGTACCAGCTGATTGAGTCAGCTGAGAATAGTCATAATTTTAGCCAATATTACCTTGAACTAGAAAAGTGTGCTCCTCTGACACAGATCTCCGCCAGGCCAGGTTTGCTTCCCAGGGCCCGCAAACTTGAAGCCAATCATAACCAATCGGAATGGAATTATGTCAATCTGACTGATACATAATAATCACATGTCTGTTATAGCGCCACCATGATCCAGATGTGAAACATTTGAGGCAGAGGTTCTTTGTTGGCCTACTTCTGTATGCGCAAAGTTTTTTTGCAGATCGGTTCAGCAGTTCAATCTCGAAATTAGCTGAAGAATCACAGATAGACGGATGGACAGACTCACAGAACCAAAAACATAATCTCCGGCCTTCAGCCATCCAGCTGGCCGAGATAATACCCATATTGATGACCATTAATGCAATTTAGAACAATGTTCATTATGTGTATATATTGACAACGATGATATAATAATGAATAATGCACACCCTCCAGCCAATACGAATTTAATATTCTCTGTGGCCGTGATATAAATAAGATATGCTAGTGTACAGTATAATATCCCTTCCTACAGTATACTGTATATTGCTTCCTCATGTGTGTTACATGTTACACACACCTGCTGTACCCTCTTTAATTTAGATCTATTAAAATCACACTTACATAGCTGACCTGTCACATGAAAGTTTGATTAAGAACATTATTGAAGATTACACTGATGAATTATTGATCGCCGAGGTGGGACGTCTTTGGTGAAAAGATGAGAAGACATGCAGGGTTGTGTGCACACATGAGTGTGTGTGTGTGTCTGTATGTCAATGAAGGAATCATTGCAAATGTGTGTCTTGATATGTTTGTGTGTAGTGTGTATGAGAATAATGTGTGTGCGTCTGTGCACTGAGCAAGTGTGTGGTGTGTTTTGAACACGTGTGTGTGTGTGTGTGTGTGTGTGTGTGTGTGTGTGTGTGTGTGTGTGTGTGTGTGTGTGTGTGTGTGTGTGTGTGTGTGTGTGTGTGTGTGTGTGTGTGTGTGTGTGTGTGTGTGTGTGTGTGTGTGTGTGTGTGTGTGTGTGTGTGTGTGTGTGTGTGTGTGTGTGTGTGTGTGCGCGCCTCTGTGTGGGCGTATGAGAGCATCCTGGCAAGGGGTAAGTCTTTTTGGAAGATTAGGATGCTGATGATTCTATTAAATATCACGGTGTACAATGCTCTCTATAGTCACAATTTATTTTCTTTTTTTTTACCATAACATCAAGCCCACTCTCATATATTTAAGCAGGCATACAGCCAAATCTTGTTAACTCTGGGAGAAAATATTGAAATTTTGACCCTTACAGTTCAATTTAATTCTATTTTTTTTCCTTTTTTAATAAAGGAGGCACCCACCAAGATCAATACTGTAATGTAGGAATGCTGTATTTAGCTAAAGCATGCAGGGATTCCTACACGTATTCATGTCAAGGGCCCCCATATATTACTTAATGATGAATGAAATTATAATAAAATAATGATAAAGTAAATAGAAAATGGCTGTAGAACGGCAACTTTCACTATTTTTGAAAGATGTTGAAAATCCCTTTAAAATACTATTTTCAATTGTTGAAGATAACCTTAACTCAAATGATGCTCTCTGTATGCAATAGTTTTTTTGTGTTCTTTAGTTTTAGTGTTTGTTACTTTATTGTTAACTGTCTATGGCCCCTCTAGCATCCCTGAGGTCTGTGGCCCCCACATTGAAAACCGCTGAGCTTTGCCAAAATTGATGTAAAGTGTTTTGCAAAACTTTTGAAAAATGGTTCACTTGAAACTGTAAGGACATTGTCACCGCAATCCATTCTTCTCAAGTGATACACTTGTTGTTGTTGGAGAGGAGCCCAGAGATGTGTCTTTGCAGGGGTGGTATGTGCTTTTGACACCTTTGAAAGATGTCAAAAGTGGTTGTGAACAGCAAAGCCTGCACAGTAAAATTGCCAAATTAAATACAAAACCTGAGAACAATATGAATATAAGTCAACAAAGGAGGCTATTCCACACATATTTGAAACAAACAAAACAAAACAAAAATCACTAAATGCAATGCAATTGAAAGACACAAGCACTTGCCCTTAAATGCTTATTTGTTTTTCTTTTTTTCTGGCGAACAGCACTAGGAGCTACTTGCAAAGACAGCTCTAAAGCAGTAATGATGAAGGCAGGCGGGGGTATGTTCTTTGTGAAGCATCCTTCTCTCTCAATTGTACATGACTCATGTTTGCTGAAATGGTTCTGCGGTGTTACTCATGCCCTGATACCAACTGCCATTGTTTGTCTTGAAAGTTATTTGCCAAACAAGTAGGCATCAAGCGCAAGTTTGGAGTAGAATATCAATTCAAAGATGAAATTTCCCTCGTGGCAATTGACGTTTTTCTCAGCCTAACGATTACTAAAGTTGGGATTGGACAAATTCATTTCAATACAATTTTTACTCAACTAAAGAAACCGTAGTCAACTAATAGTCTTAATAATTTGTCAATTAAACAATCATTTGATTTAATCAACAAATCTATAAAATTGTGTTTTCCATATAATCACGCAGAGACCAGCCTTTTCAGGTTGGTGAAGGTTGAGAACTGAACTTTCTAATGTTTATTTCACTCGTAGAATGAAAGGGTTATATCTATATAGTATCTATAGTTTACTTTATATTGTGATTTATATTAATACTAATAAAAATAATAAAAAAAAAAAAAAAACACTAACACTAAGTCAGTGTTAACAGTTTAAGGGCCCCAGACGGAGATCACCGTCAAGTTCAAGTGCACGGTCAGTTGCCCGAGACGGAGATTGATAAATAGGACGGAGATTAATGATATCAAAACCGGTCGCATCGCTCCACAGCCTAGGAGCGCTTGTTGCCCAATCCTCGGTGTTGCACAACAGTGACACGTCATCGAAAATGTTCCCTGCCTGTTTAGCGGACGACAACGAAAATCTTAAAACGTTCATAACTCGCGATCTAAATCATCCCGTCTAATTATGAAAAAAGATCCTGTGTTAGACGGCGCTCCGCGGTACAGTCGCTAGTCGTGATAGATTTATTCTTACCTCCCGTTGTTGTCGATCGACTCTAGAGTGGTGTGGCTATTGTTAGCTGCTACACAGACATTCACAAAAACTTCCGGTCCGCCGGTAAAAGTGGTCCGGGCGCTATAAATGATGGGCACATTTTATTAATGGATTAAATAGGGCCGAGCCCTCAAAGTGTTAACCAGTGTTCATCCGTGAGCATAGGGTGGAAGAATGATGGTAGAATTACACCTTATAGGGGCACGGTGGCACAGTCGGTACTAGTACTGTCGCCTCACAGCTAGAAAGTCCTGGGTTCAATTCCCGCTGGGACGCTGTGGGCGCTGGGGGAGTGTTCTCTGCACATCATCAGTGCCCATACGCGAGGTGGGGTTGACGAAAGGGTCTTTCTGTGTGGAGTTTGCATGTTCTCCCCGTGTCCCCTAGGATAGGTATGCTCACAAAAACATGCAGTAATCCTGGTCTCTAACGTGCTTCCCCCAGGCCAGCCGGGGCGCCTGATGGAGGGGAAAGGAACTGGCTGAAAAGAAATGTCTTGGACTCCTCATGCATTGAGGGAAGGATGAGGTCAGTCCGTTGCTCTCCCCCATGTTGGCAGAGGGAGTATAGAGCCCAGTATTACAATAGATGACACTGGGTGAAAAATGGGTTACAAAATCGTTTTATATATAATCATTTATATATATAAAAAAAAAAAAATACACCTTATATTGTTATTATGATGTTCCGTTCGTGGCATCTGGATCTGGATATCATAGAGTTAAGATGCCATGACACAGGCCTGGTAGTTTGGGGTACAGCTTGGTCCTGTGAAACATGCTCATCTATCTTTGCAAAGCTATGTTTTCACCCTGCTTTCCTTAGAGAACTAATTGACCACCAACCTGAGTGTTTAATGCACTTCTCCCATTTGATCATATATTACATGTTCTATCTTGTCATACAAAGTGTCTCCCACTCCATTTGCTTCAACAATAATTGATACAGAATTCCTCGACAATAGTCAGAGCTCAATTAGCACATCAGAGGCATAGGTGTAATTGTGGGTTTTCCTGTAGTGTGGCACATTATATATCATATGGGACAATTTTAATGTTGCACGTTACTAATCTCACTTTTCATCTCATTTCAAGCAAAATAGTCCTCCTAGCTTAAATTAAACAACTCATGCGATGGATGGTGAGACAGATGAGGAAAAGTATGCATATTAATGAAAAATCCCGTATCTCGCAACATTTTCTATAATAATTATTATTTTGTGGTTTGGAAAAACATGAGCTGTATGCAAGCTGGTTGGTCTCTCTACAATATTGTGAAATATGAAGGCAGAGGAGCAATTCTTATGTTGAAAACCTCATTAGCCTAGAGTTATGTGTCTGTTGAACCAAAGCAGTTTTATATAACTACTTAATATTGTATGTGTTATTGCACACCTGAACACCAGTCTGATTATTTTCAGTGAAGTATATGCTCTTCTGTAACAACTTCACCATCAAACTTGCCCTATACAGTCCTAAAGGTGCTGTTTCCTCTTCTGTATAATTAAATTAATGAATACATTTTCTCTATTTATTCACATTTAGTCATCCAGGGGATAACTCACTAAAATGGACTTCTACAGTAAAACCTGGAACTCATTCAAATACTATTACTCACACTTACTCGGTATGCCACAGTTTCTGTTGTGTCCAGGAATTTTACAAGACAAGGCAGAGGATTGTGATGTCAGAACAGGCCAGCTCCATATATGGAGATATAGGGGTGATCTGGTCCAGAGCCGGGCAGAGGCTTTTGTACTGGTTCTGGACAACCGGCTGAACGACGGACTCGACACCGGGACTGCACTCCCTGTGAGGGTGTGGAACGCGTGTGTCGACTCGAGTGGACCCTGTTGTAAATAAGTGTAATGCTTAATCATGGATCGTCCACAAAGTAACAGTTTTTGTATTGACTTCGTTTGAAATGTATCCATTCTGCATACTGTGAAATAAAAATTTCAATCAATCAATCAATGTTCCACTTTATATCCTTTAAACTTGTGTACAGTCGTTGACCTGAACCTATGTTACCATAATTCTACATTACACAGTAAACAATTACTATAATAACGTGCTTTTTCTTCTGCCTGGTGCTATATATATATATGTGTATATACACACATATATATACGTAGGCTCTTAGCTTATGATTTTTGATGACTTTTTTATGTATTTGATGTAATAACATGTGCTGTTCTTGCTCACTGTAAATCACTCTGGATTAAGAGCGTATGCTAAATGCCTAAATTGTAACAAACGATTCATTATACTAAAAGTAAGACGCGTAAACGCGGGAAGCGAACAAAGCTGTTGTGACAGTCTGACACACACACGTATCACGTATCGTTCCAATTTCAGTTGCCCTCTGGTGGCGGGCGGGTGGTGTTACAGCGTGACACACACACACACACACACAGACAGACAGACAGACAGACAGACACACAGACAGTTTTGGCCAGCTTCTATAGTTAGTGCTCACTTCATTCGCAATCACTTCATTCGCAATTATGTGGAACGTGATTAAGTTAGCACCATTTAAAAGCTCATGCATTGAGTGGAATATAAAATCATAACCTGTTAGATAAAGTTGGGGGAAAAATGTAAACCCATAATCCCTTAGAGATTTTCCTGGACAAGCCTTGATCCAAATTCCTCTGTAATCCTTCTCACTGTAAGGCAGTTCGTTTTCACTTTCTTGGCTTGCCTGTTCCAATGTGGGCTCGTGGTTGGGATCCCTCAGATGCCAGATCTGCAGCGGAGGAGGATCGCACACTTGGCAACATACTATACTGTACATTGTAAGCTGTAATTGGCAGTGCTTAGTGTGGAGGTGGTATTGTATTGTTTTTGTAGCCTTGATTAAGCCTTGATTGAGCACACTGACTCTAATATGTTAATATGTTCAGTACGTATGACTGTCTGTTTCAATGATGATTCCTCTCATGGATTATTGTATTATCCAGGATTACTTTTATTTTTTATTTGTTTCTTCTTTTCTTTTGAATGAAGCACAACTCACATTCATCTCTTTAAAAAACCTGGGAATTTTCAAAGGGATATATATATTATATATATGTTAAATCACAACCTCGCTGTGATGTGTTTCGTCAGGCAAGCACATATAAGCATCCGGGCCTAGGAAGTCTTGCAAACTCTTTTATCTGCAGTCCCTGGGAATCCAGTGAAAATGTGTTACCTGAAGAGAGTGTGAGTGTGTGTGTGTGTGTGTGTGTGTGTGTGTGTGTGTGTGTGTGTGTGTGTGTGTGTGTGTGTGTGTGTGTGTGTGTGTGTGTGTGTGTGTGTGTGTGTGTGTGTGTGTGTGTGTGTGTGTGTGTGTGTGTGTGTGTGTGTGTGTGTGTGTGTGTGTGTGTGCACCTAGGGCAAGTGCTTTCTCGCATACAGTAAAAGATAATGTGTGTGCGCATGTGCAATTTGTGCATGCATGTGTGCACTGCACTGTGCATGCATAAATGCTTGCTCATATGCCGGTGGAGGTCATATGTGGATAGATGTCAGTCTGTATGTGTGTACGAAAATGGGTACAAGTGATGTTGGGTAAGCGTATTTGTTGTGAAGCGAGCGGTAAGCTTGTTGGGAATACACGTTAAGCTGGTGGTGATTCTATTAAAGACACTTATTTAGAATGCTATCTGAAGTTATCTGCAGAACTCCCCCACGCCTTCCCTTCTCCCTTCCAACATTAATCGCCTACAGCTCCTTAATATTTAGATGCCCAGAACACTGCACTCCTTGTTCCTTATCTTATACTGTATGTCTTTGCATTGGAATAATGTTTGACCGTGCACTTGGAAAGAAACAAAAGTAAGTTTAACTTTGTTGCCGTTATGATGATGATCCTTTGCATTCTGTATGCTAAAGTCAAATGGCCGTCCCTGACTGCCTGTAGGCTGCATAAGAAAGGCTAGATGGCCAGCAGCGCGGCCATCAATGGGGAGCGACGTCGCTACGTGGCAGCCATCTTGCTTCAGGTCGCTCGCCCGCTCATAACAATATGTCTATGGGGCATGTACTTTTTAAATAACCATAACTTAATAACCAATTTTCAACCGAGTTTGTTTTGTTATAAACGCCAGAGACGCCAGCATAATTAAATGCTTTTATATGACGTCCATATAAAAAATAACATTCAGCAGATAAGCAACCTGAATCATAGCCACGTTGATAACGTTTGTAATAAACCAAACCCTTTGTAAATCCGTCAAGATTTGAGCGCCATAGAACATACTGTAGGACTGTAGCAAGATGGCCGCCAGTGAACGACACCGGAGACTCCGCCTTGCGTCATTTAGCCTTTATATATGTCTATGGTAGGCTGCTTCACTGATACATGCAATGGTGGACATTGGACAATGCACTCAAAATAAATATGCGTAGACATATACATTTCTCTCAAATATTACCTGGGCAATATAACTTTATGTGAATTTTCATTGGTCTGTCAAATGTTTACTTGTACTGTTACTATAGTAGGCCTACATGCTTTTTAACGCGTTGTAAATGGTAAATGGTGCATTTATATAGCGCCTTTATCCAAGGCGCTTTACATAGATTGTGCATTACATTCACCCATTCACACACACATTCATACACCGATTGCGGGGGAAGCCATGCAAGGTACCAACCAGCACATCGGGAGCAATTTGGGTTTCAGTGTCTTGCCCAAGGACACTTCGACATGTAGCCAGGAGGAGCCGGGATTCGAACCGCCGACCCATGGATCATTGGACGACCTGCTCTACCTCTTGAGCCACAGTCGCCCAGTGAGCTTGTATAGATCATCTATTTTCACTATAGGCCTATTTGAAATACTTTTTCCCTCCCTAGAAATAGAATTTAATTTCTTTGATGCTGAAGTAAACCTAAACATGTTTGTTTAATTTCAAAGTTTTTATATTTAAATGAGATGAAGAAAGTCACCACTCACACCACACATTTCTCTGCGAATGGTTTTACTACTGCCACATGTCGACAGGTGTGTGTAGGCTAAAGAGGCTTTAGGGAAACAGGTTTGTTTATGTATTCATGCAGGAGGCCTTACGTGCGCAATGAGGACAGGTATGGCTGTGCTCTAGTCTAGGTTGTCTATTTCTATGTTGTTGTGTTTGACCGTGTTTCCCAAAAAAGGACATAGTGTCTGATTGGCTGCCATGCAGCCAATTAGGCTGCACACAGGCTGGTTTGTGGCCTAGAGGGGTGTGTTCAAGCTACGTGCAACACAACATTTCTTTGGGAAACCCAGCCAATTACAATGAATGGCCAGCTTTGAGTGTTTGTCTAAACACAAACATTGCGTAAACACAAACATTGAAGACAAACGTGAGGAGTGGACGCAAATTGTGATTGGCCAGAATGAGATGATGTATGCCTTGTATGGTGATAAGAGCGCCTCTCACATCACACGAGTGAGATTTTATTTAAAGCACAAGTTATAGTCATGCTAAAGGGTGAGATGGGAGGATGTCTATGTTTTATTGTATTTATTTTGGTTTCATTAGTTTCATTAACGTGACCTTCTCTCCCCAGCTACCACCCTACCCTCTAACTCTCCTCCCAATCCCAATCAATATAGCCTTTTATGTTTGTGTCTTGAATGTTTGTAAATGCTGCCATTTTGGCCAGGTCTTGCTTGCTTGGAAAGGAGATCATTGATCTCAAGTGACTACCTGGTAAGTGAAAGGTAAAAAAACTAAAAACAACAAAACAAAATAGATAAACCCTGTACTTGCATAGTGCTTTACAACCCCATAACTTCTCTTTTGTGATTTTCCCTCCATTGTGGTTCATGATTCTCTTCCCTGGTGTAGTCATTTATGTGCTGAGTAAGTTCAATGGCCCGTGGGGCCTATAGTCCTGTGACGAACAGTCAAAAAGTGCTTTAGTTTTTGAGATACCCCTACCGGGCTTAGGACCAAACACAACATAGTTTTTCCTCATCTATAAGGCCTCCCATACATGAAATGGATTCTTGTATAAAAGTATTTTACTGCAAAAGTGGTGAAATTGATATTTAAAGTTATACACCCCAAAGTAAAAATACAGCCTGTCCGTCTGGGGATTAAGGCATATAAACTCATGTAGAGTCACAATGGAAGCTCTGAGAGGTTTACAACTTGGCATACTTGAAGCCAGGACATCCCTCTACATTCTACAAAAAGAATAATGTCAATATGTGAATGTAAATATGAGATATAGACATTTGAACACATACCTACAATAGGCGGAAATGTAAATCTATGTAGAGTATCTTCTTTACTTTGTAGTGACTCTGACATGGATTGTCATAGCAACACATATGAGGGCTTGTATGGAAGGTGTGGTTCTGCTGAATCCAGCAATACCAATTGTGTAACTGTAGCTTGAATATACATGGAGTTATGGCACTAAACGTATATGGTTTCCCAAATGGGAGGAAATAAAGCAGTCCTAAATGAAATCTACAGTATCAAACAGATTAGTTTTATTTTGACTTCACTTATGCAAGGGTGGGGAAATTATAACAAATTCACTTGAGTAGAAGTCCCTAAAATATATGAAATGTCACAAATGCGAAATTGTGAAAGTATGCAGCTTCAACAATAGTAGGCTACAGAGAGAAATGCAGCCATACAATAGAACTACCTAACTATTATTTAGCACACCTGGATGAGGGAAACCAAGCTCAATGCTCAATGTTATCCTCATACCAGCAAGTTCATTCATGTAGAGTTGATATAATCATTTAACATGTTTGTTTAAGGTAAAGTTGTATTTAGCTCCACCGCATCTGCATTGTATTGCCTATGGCTTTCTTCATAAACGGACAGGTAAATCATTGCAAATATTTTGGAATATGAAAAGATTGGAATAATGGCAAATCAAGTAGCTATCTGACCTAGCTTTAAGTTCCATTTAGTGTAACAGAGCATGTCCAGTAGCCATTGACAATAGTAGAGCCCTGACACTGTAGGGTGTCGTGTAGCACGCATCGGCCTGGGTGACAGCAGACTGCTGGGCATGGGGAGTCAGATCAACATATGGAATTAATTCTGTACTGGCCATATATGGAGCGTGTCTTGAGTATACAGGGATTAATGAGGTCAGATCAACATACAATATGGAATGTCAGAACAGGTCAGCTCCAGATCTAAGGGTTTGAGGTTTGAGGTCAGATGTAGAGTTGCTGGCCAATATTGATGACATCAGGGATCTCCATATATGGGCATTCCCATATATGGGCTTAATATTGATGAGGTATCTCCATCCCTGATGATGTCACGTGATGTCACAAGGTGACTATAACTAACTGACTGACAGGACATTTATGTTTTCATAGTAAATGTGACGTGTGGTCTGTAACATGGTTAAAAAAACATCCGAATACAAATAGAAAAAGGAAAGTGACACGGTCCATAATGTCAAAACCTCTGCAGTAGAAGATCTTCAACACTAAATGTTGCTCAACAGAGAAATTATGATGATGTTCATAAAACCCTGGCTCCATATACCAACACTATGCTCTCGTAACCTGATCGTATGAAGATAAATATACAATATATAACCTCTGACTGGGAGTTATAATGACATACTGAAGACTCTGAGGAAGATGTGATGTGATGATGGTCTAAATACAGATCCTGGAAACTGAAGGAAAATCTCATACATTACAATTTGAATTGTAGATTGAGCTGAAAGGTCTGATGTGGTATGCTCTGAAAGTGTGCCCATGGAATATGCACTGGAAGCTGCACGTCCAAGAAAAAACACACCCGTGTGAACTAAATGGTGCAAGGTCTTATATAGCCTGATCAGCTGTGGTCTGACGTAATGTCAGTGACCATAGTAACCATGCTCATTTTTTTGGGTCCCACGTACAGGTACACACACGTACAGGTACACGGGTACATACACGGGTACAGACAAAGCTGGTTGTTGGAGTGGTTTGCACCACTCAAAAAACAGAGCTGTAGAGCTTCAGATTTATTGATGAAGAATATCATGGACCAGTGTCTTCAGTATGTCATCATAACGCTTAGTTTAGTGTCATCACTTTCATTTAATTAATTAAAATAGGTGAACATTTGGTCTGCTGTTCTGATTCTTTGTTTTGTCTGGCAGCTGCTTTAATTCCTTTAGAAGTTTAAGGTAGCTTTTATGATGTTTATATAATACAAGAGCAGCCGACGATACAACTTCCTCAACCTTCCTCATACTACATGAAGGACCTTGTCTCTGTTACTATTATCAACCTTATTCAGTCTTCTTGATGAGACTGGTGCAGGCATACTCTCACTCTCAACATTTGCAACTTGTTCTGACTGGTGTAGTTTGCTCAGCAACATGATACATGATAAGATATCTTTAATTTGAAGGAAAGTATACTTTCTGTATTTGGAGCCAGGGTTTTAATTATCATCATCATCATCATCATCATCATCATCTCTCTGTTGAGCACCATTTAGTATGTGTTGAAGGTCTTCTGCTTTAGGGTTTGTGACATTATGGATCTTGCTTTTTTACTTTTTCTAAATGTTTACCACAGATGATACAAATATTTGGATCCAATGTTTGTACATCACACTCCATTCTGGTAAAAAAAAAAGAAAGAAAAATACTTCAGGTTCAGAATTCATCAATCAACTATGTTTTGTCCGACCGTACACTATGGTTAGGCACTATGCACAGTAACCATGCTGTTACAAGTGATACTAATTAACCATTCTGGTGAAACACAGTCTGGGCTTTGCTATTAGGCTACTGGACAGGACTGTTACACAAAATGGATCTTTAAATGGTTTTTTTTTGTGGCTTTCGCCTTTATTTTATATTTTTTTATGGAGGGACAGACAGTAGGCTGACAGGAAATGGGGAGAGAGATGGGGGGAAGACATGCAGTAAAGGCCGTCGGGATCGGGAGTCGAACCCGTGGCACACTGCCAGACTGGATTGCCAGCCAAGGTGCCTGGACCACTGAGCCATGGCCCAGGCCATATCCCCTACTATTAAAGCTAGATCACTCTCCAGCTAGCTAAATAGCTACTAGACTTGACAAGGTTCTTCTCATCTTTTCACATTCCAAAATATATGCTGTGTCAGTTTATGAAGAAACCCAAATAGGCAACAAGATGCAGATAGAGCAGATGGAGCCAAATACTGTAAAAACTTGACTGTAACCAAATTATTATGTAAAATGATATCAACTCCTACAGAAATGAATTACTTTAATTGCATTGTTCCATAAGTATTGTCTTATTAATACTGGTAGAACTTAAGAGGGACACAGGGAAAATATGAGAATTGATTGTTTGTTTTGTATAAGGGATGTGAAAAGTTACTGTACATTGCTTTTCTAAATAAAGTAAAGTTTGCTAGACTCTCGTAGTAACTAATGACTTGCAGTTATGAGGATAACATTGATCATTGAGCACCCTCATCCAGGTCTGCTATATAATAGTAGTTATATTGTAGGCCTGCATTTCTCTGCAGTATTGTTGCAGCTGCATATATTCTTTTCACAATTTCTTGTTTGGGATTTGGGATTTCATACATTTCTTCTACTCAAGTCAATTTGTTATAATTATTCCATCATTGATAAGTGAATAAAACTAGAAAGTGTGGTTGCACTGACGTGAGTCACAAAGAATATAAGGTCCTGGGAATTGTTACCGTTTGTATTCTATGATATGATATATGATATGATATGATATGATATGATATGATATGATATGATATGATATAGTACTTTATTACCGTTTGTATTCTATATTACATTACATTACATTACAGTCATTTAGCAGACGCTTTTATCCAAAGCGACTTACAATAAGTGTATTCAACATAGGTAGGGAACAAAAACTACTAATCACCAGAAGTCTTTAGTGCATTTTCTGCAAAAAACAAGCAACCAAGAGTATACCTAGCGCTAAGGTAAAAGTGCAATATATCAGCTACCTATTTCCTTATATTGTGATGACAACAGTGTGTGAAGCATATGACAAATAGCTTCACTTTTCTGTTGTGCAAAAGTTAACAAATCACACCTGTGTGACTATGAAGTGAGGGGCGCTAATATATTAAAGTCTAACTCATGTTGATTAGGTGATGTAATGGTAATGTAAAACAAACGGTGCCAACACATTAAATGGCATTAACAATAAAGAGACAAGACGTAATGAGGGACAATATGATGCAAATGTTC
Organism: Electrona antarctica; assembly: GCF_951216825.1. Classification (NCBI taxonomy): domain Eukaryota; kingdom Metazoa; phylum Chordata; class Actinopteri; order Myctophiformes; family Myctophidae; genus Electrona; species Electrona antarctica. Next base: position 23,290,914 of record NC_136799.1, on the reverse strand, counting down.
CCTTCATTGGCAATGGCGTTTTTAAAACAAACATTGAACTAATAAAAACATTAAACCTCCCTCAAAAAGCACTTTGCTGGCAAAGAAATATCGGACAGAGAACAATAGTGGGTTGCCTAGAGCAACCACACTAACTAATGCTGTCGATTTCATTAGAACTGTTATTCCCCCATTTGGGACACAATTTACGTTTAGTGCCATAACTCCACGAGTATGCAAGCTACAGTTACACAATTGGTATTGCTGGATACAGTAGAACCACACCATTCCTACAAGCCCTCATATGTGTTGCTATGACACTCCATGTCAGAGTCACTGCAAAGTAAAGAAGACACTATATAGATTTACATTTCCGCCTATTGTAGGTATGTGTTCAAATGACTATATCTCATATTTACATTCACATATTGACATTATTCTTTTTCTAGAATGTAGAGGGATGTCCTGGCTTCCAATATGCCAAATTTTAAACCTCTCAGAGCTTCCATTGTGACTCTACATGAGTTTATATTCATCAACCCCCAGACGGACAGGCTTCATTTTTAGTTTGAGGTGTATAACTTTAAATATCAATTTCACCACTTTTGCAGTAAAATATTTTTATACAAGAATCCATTTCATGTATGGGAGGCCTTATAGATGAGGAAAAACTATGTTGTGTTTGGTCCTAAGCCCGGTAGGGGTATGCCAATTTCTGGGGGCCATTGTCACAGTACTACTAAGAAACCTCCGTTTTATGTATTTTATTTATGTGTTTATTTAAAGGGGAGAGTGGGATAATTACATTACCTCCACCGGAGTTAGTGAACTGCTTATTGTCATCTGTGGTCCCTGTCCATGAGTACATAATTGCAGTAAAAACGAGAAAGAAAAAAACAAAGAATATAGATCAAAGAAATAGCAACGCTGCATCTAGATCAAAGGTGCCCAAAAGGTAGATCGCGATCTACCAGTAGATCACAAAGGCTGTGCAGGTAGATCACATGACATGCCCGTAAAGAATATTTAATTTAAATATAAAAACAATTTTTGGCATCTGCCACTTGAATTAAGTTGACTTGATTGATTGACTGACATAAAAAAGTGCCTGTCAGCTCAAACCCATAATGCAATACTTTGTTTTCAAGAGTGTTGCTGCGCACAAATGTCGGTAGATTACAAATGAAATACAAAAAAACTCTACCTATTCCATTTCTCCCCTTTCCCATTCCAAGTGCATTTGTCTTAAATGTAATGCCAGCGCTGCGCTATTCCAAAGCCATTTTCAGCAATGGTATTATAATGTTTTCAGTGAGTAGATCTTGTTGAGCTGGTCATTTTGAAAGTAGCTCTCATGTCAAAAAAGAGTGGGCACCCCTGATCTAGATGATAGATCATTGATCTGAACATTCCATTGAGGACTTGAAGTTTTGGATTCATGAGGGGTTTGTCTGACAGCCAGGACACGGTTTGCAAGACCTCTCCTTAGATTACCACCATGGTCCAATTGTTGTCAGATTGCTAGCGGGTGGTAACGGTTAGAATTATTGCCGTGTTTTTCCACCAAACAGAGATATCTGATCTGGGGTCATTACGTTGGGGAAGAATTTGGTCCAAACCAGCTGGATAGAGGAAATTGCTCCTAGCAACATCTCAGCACTGCTGTGATGCTCATTGGTTCACAGTTCAAAGAGGGTTTTCTCTCTCGGGTTGGAGGGGTTGTTGGAGGAAGAGGAGGAGGAGTTGAACACATGCATGCACACACACACACTTTCTCACACAAACCTGCTTCGTAGTCAACACCAAATAAACGCATGCAAAAGCATGCATGAGTGTGGACACGCATGCACAGACACATTTTCAAGCACGTCACAGACCTGTCCTAAGGCCATATACGTGATGGACATTGTCCCTTTTTCTATTCAAGTACTGCACTGAACAATTCTAAATGGACCTTTAACATTTTACTGCATATACAAATCCCTGCATGATGATAATATTCAAGGCAAGATCCTCAGCATCCCAGGACAACATGTCATGTATCAGGAACAGATTATTTCCTACTTATCTTTAACATCTCTCTCTTTCACACTCTCCCCTTCCCATGCTCTCTCTCTCTCTCTCTCTCTCTCTCTCTCTCTCTCTCGCTCCGTCTCTCTTGCTGTCCCTCTAATAAAAAAGGACGGGTATGGATGTATAATTCATATCCTCTCTGCCAGCCCTGCTCCTTTTTGTGTGTGTTGCTCATGTGAGCGGTGGGTGTGCATGTGTGTGTGCGTGCGTGCATGTGTGCGTGTGTGGGTGTGTGTGTGTATTTGGTACCAACGTTACTGATCAGCCGAACAGCCTCATCAGAGAAGAAAATGTTAAACAGGCCGTGTGTGTGTGTGTGTGTGTGTGTGTGTGTGTGTGTGTGTGTGTGTGTGTGTGTGTGTGTGTGTGTGTGTGTGTGTGTGTGTGTGTGTGTGTGTGTGTGTGTGTGTGTGTGTGTGTGTGTGTGTGTGTGTGTGTGTGTGTGTGTGTGTGTGTGTGTGTGTGTGTGTGTGTGTGTGTGTGTGTGTGTGTGTGTGTGTGTGTGTGTGTGTGTGTGTGTGTGTGTGTGTGTCATGGCCGACACAACGTCATGCCTGGTTATGAAACTGTAAAAGCAGGCCAGTGTTTGGTCTCTGTCTCTGAAGAGGGACATGCTTCTCTGAGCCTGCATCTCTCAGAAATAGAATTTGGGAGGGCAGGACCCACCTCTCTTCTCCACTCAACCATACACTCTCTCTCTCCCTCTGGGGAGGAGAGAGGGAGAAAAAGAAAGAAAGTGGGAAAGATGGAGGGAAAAGGTGGGGGCAGAGAGAAGAGAGAGGGAGAGGTTAGAAGGTGGGAGGGAGAGAGAAGAGAGAGGGAGAGGTATAGCCAGGGTGAGAGGGTGGTGAGAAGGTGGGAGGGAGAGAGAAGAGAGAGGGAGAGGTGTAGCCAGGGTGAGAGGGTGGTGAGAAGGTGGGGGCAGAGAGAAGAGAGAGGGAGAGGTGTAGCCAGGGTGAGAGGGTGGTGAGAAGGTGGGAGGGAGAGAGAAGAGAGAGGGAGAGGTGTAGCCAGGGTGAGAGGGTGGTGAGAAGGTGGGAGGGAGAGAGAAGAGAGAGGGAGAGGTGTAGCCAGGGTGAGAGGGTGGTGAGAAGGTGGGAGGGAGAGAATGAGCAAGAGAGCGGGAGAGTAGGAGAGAGGAATGGAGTGATTGTGAGAGAGTGAGCAATAGATACAGGGAATGCAAGGACAAGTGCAGAGGAGAGAGGGATAATCTAGGGGTGGGGGAGAGAAAGGGAAGATAAAAACAGGTACATGGCATAGAGCAGAGGGGAAGGACAGATGAAGTGGATAACTATGGCAAATAGGGAGAGAAGGAATTAAAAACAAGTCGAGATGAAGGGAGGAGAGAAACATGACTGACACATATAGATGAAGAGAAGAAGCGAAGGAGAGATGAGAGCTACAGTACATGTACAGGTCCAAAGAGCAAAGTCGATGGAGGAAACGTGTATTAGGAAACGAAAGAAAGACATGAAAGGGGGGAAGACCAATGTGCAGTAGAGCCGGGAAATGTGTCGGGGAAAAAAGCGGAAGAGCGAGAGAACAAGGCAGATCTTGGCACAAAGAGCAAGGGAACATGTAGTTGGGGGGGGGGTTAAGAGAAAGAGCAAGCACAAGAGAAGAGCTAGGCCACCGAGGGAACATGTAGGAAAAAGAGAGGGAGAAAGTGTGTACACTACAGTATGTGTGTTTGTGTGAGAGGGAGAACTCAACTGACTCTTTCTCCTCTAATGGCTGAGTGAGCATTGGGAACAGTCAGCTGTGGCCTGTGTCAAGAGGGAGAGAAAAGAGGCATCGGAATAAGAAGAGGAGCTTTACATGCACAGTTTTGTGTATCTCCACCACAGCGGCTAGCTAGCTCGCTCCTCTCCGTTGACCTAATGGAAAAGTGAAGGAGAGGGTAAAAAAAGGAAAGAAAGGGCAAAAGATATACAGGAGATATTTGGGGGGTGGGTTCCCCGTCCCAAAGTTAATGGAACGAACACACGCACATACAGAGGAGAGTGAAAGAGTACAGGGTAATACATAAAACATCCTTCAGCAAAATAAAAGTGTCTCTGCGCTCGTTTAGTCTGTTTGTGCACTGGTGGAGCTTGGTAGCACAATGTTGTCTGCACAATCATTTTAATACCCTGCAGTCTCCATTGATTCCGTCAGTTAGTGAGGTCCCTCAATCCATGCGACAATGTTGCTTAATGCTTTACTGTCACTCAAGAAGACTTCCCAGGAGTTTGTACGTCAAGGTTTGATCATGTCAAAGTAAAATAAAAAAGACAAGTACATACATTTAAATAAGTCCTGATTTCATGACATGGTTGCAGCTAGTTAAAGGGGAATTCCACTCATTTTCAACATTTTACTCTGTCATTAATATACCTTAAGAGTTGTTAATAATTAAAAAGTCCCCCCCATTCTGTGTTGCCTAGTACTGGAGGTCTGAAAAAAAATCATTAACATTATGAAGTACATCTTGGTGATGTCACTGAGATGTACTTCATAATGTTACTGATTCTTTTCAGACCTCCAGTTCTAGGCAACACAGAATGGGGGACTTTTTTATTATTAACAACTCTTAAGATCTCCACACAACAACTCTAAAGTATATTAATGACATAGTAAAATGTTGAAAATGAGTGGTATTCCCCTTTAAAGAAGCTGTAAAGTTATGGGTGGCCTAATTTTCCTCCATATAGTATGGCCCCATTGGCCAGTTTTAGAGCTAATATTAACACCATTCGTTTTTGTAAACAGGAAATGGAATGATTTTTCTCTACCATCCCACTTTTACATTGTTTATAGTTTACAGCAAAAGTAACAAGAAGGGAGTAATAAGTAGTTACTAGATAGTAAGTAATGTGTAGTAGCATATTACTTTTTTAAGTTAGGCCTATATATATAACTTTTTTTTAAAGTAACTTGTCCAACACCGCACAGTACATCCAACGGCAAAGTTATTCTAATGACCGGTGGATTTCTCCTGTGAAAGAAGAGCCATGACAACGATAGTGAACACTCTATTATTCACAACATACTGTACCAAGCACCACAGATACCCCCATCCCTCAGGGTGTTAAACACATCAAATAAATAATACAACACACGGACACATACATTCTTCCCCTCGTACGTACATACATACATACATACATACATTCCCATTATAATCAATAACACAATTATACTGCAAGAAAACAATTACCACAATTGTGTTATTCTATTTGGCTGTATTGTGACCTCCTTTGTAAGCCTGGCCTGCCCATGGCCAGGCCCGGATTTACCATTGGGCTAGGGTGCGGGGGCTGCAGCCCGTCATTCTTTTTTCTTTCTTTTTGTTTTAAACAACAAAACAAAACACATGTACATTCAAAACGATACAAGACAAAGACATGCCAGTACAGAAAAGAAAACAACAAAGAAACAAAACACAAAAGAGGGGGGGATACATTATTCACTCTTCAAATAGCTCTGCCTTGGTTGTCAGATTATAAGTCATTTTTTCAATGGGAAATCATACATTATTGTTTATTTGTTTATGAATGGGAGCCTACCAAATCTAAGAATGTATAAGGCCTTATTTTGCATAGTTTGCTCATAGAACTTGGGAAAGGTGCTAATACCAGATTTATGCCGTAGTAACATTTCCGTCTACTTCCTCATAGCTATCAAGCTATGATAATGGTATGGTAATGAGCAGCTAATATGAGGTGAGGGGATATTTTATATAAAAAAAATCAAATGACTGTACTGAGCGTTGTATGTCTGGTTTCGACTGGGGAAATCAGCTGAGTGCCGTCAATTCCGGATAACATGCAAATGGGCTTTTCACATGTATAGCTCTTTATGTAAGTGACAGGATGGAGTAATGGGGGAATAGAAATAAACTTCCATGGGAAGTGCTTCATTTAAAGAAAAAAAAAGTGTTGCTAGTTTTGTGTTTCCACGTCAGTGTAACTAAATATCTCTCTATTTAATGGACGGCAAACAGAGGGGAGAGGGAAGGGAGAGATACATGGAAGGAGCGCTGGGTATTGAAAAATGATCCCTACCATTGGTACCGTGCTGCTTGCCCTAACTCTCCATTTCATGGACAGCAAGCAGACAGGGGCAAGAGCAGGGAGAGCAAAGATTTGTGTGAGTTTATCACGCTGGAAAGAGTCTTCAAGTCAATTTGCTACTCCTGTGTCACCGTGTAACAAAATAGCTCTCTATTAGATCGACAACAAACAGAAAAGACGAAGAAGAGAGGGAAATATATACGCAGATACACAGTAAGAAGAATGTGGCAGGGAGGAAGCAACGCAAGAGATGATGACTTAGTAAACGGTCACTGGAACGATAGTGATCTCCTCATTTGTGAGTTCTTAACGGAGGATTATAAACAGACAACAATAGAAACTCTTATCTCACTGACTCACTGTGGATTATATGGTACAAAATATCATATCTCCATTTGTAACAATTTACTCACAATACTAAAATATTATTTGACATCTTGAGTCAATCTGCATTGTTATGCAATAGGCCTACTGTTGTTTTATTTTAAAGTACTAATTGACAGACAATGCATCAATAACGAAATATATGGATACATTGTGAAATTTCAGAATATATAAAGAGTGATTATAATTAGCAAAGGAAAGATGAAAAGCTGATTCCCAAGAGAAAGGAGGATTGTGGCGGTCACTGTTAATGTGATGTATGTTTACCATAATATGTAGTCAATGAGGCCACAACGATCATATAAATATTACCAGCTATATTGCAACATAGAAAACCACCAGATCACATCTGCAGTGCAGCGGATGTATCGGGTTCAAGACAGACTGATGCTGTCACAGTGTCTGTCACACACACACACACACACACACACACACACACACACACACACACACACACACACACACACACACATGCACAAGCACAAGCAAGCATGAACATGCACTCAGAATGTCAAGTGCATGTTTACATGGGGCATGCGCACACATCAGAAAGCATGCATCATCTGTGTTAATTTCAAGATGTGGTGAAAAGATTTTTTTCTCACACTTTTACAGCATATCTTTGGTCATAATATGGACATATGTAACAATGGATGACAATTCCTATATATCAGAAAGGCCAATTTGAATTAATTCCTGTCAAAACAAAGATGTACCGTGTCGTGACATAGATAGACCCTTATGAATAAATATGAATCTTGATTTCATTCACCTGTGTGACTCCCATAGCTGCGCGTTCCTCCAAACACCTGATTTTAATTACAGATCTACTCCGTTTTGAATCTCATTCAAGATGACTCCAGACGGTGTATTACTCATTTTAAATGTAATCAGCACACTAAAATATGTATCTGAAAACATTTTAGGCTAGAAATAAGCAATGTAGAAACAAACCAACGTCTCACTGGCCGTCTCTCTCCCTTGGGCAGCGTGAGCGGCGAGGCGCATACGTTGGTCCGACGTACTAACAGTCCGACCATGCATATGTCGGACACATGCGTGGCTGGTTAAGACTCACCCGTGGCTCCCGACATGTGTGGCTGGTTAAGACTCACCTGTGGCTCCCAACATGCATGGCTGGTTAAGACTCACCCGTGGCTCCCGACATGTGTGGCTGGTTAAGACTCACCTGTGGCTCCCGACATGCATGGCTGGTTAAGACTCACCCGTGGCTCCCGACATGTGTGGCTGGTTAAGACTCACCCGTGGCTCCCGACATGTGTGGCTGGTTAAGACTCACCCGTGGCTCCCGACATGCGTGGCTGGTTAAGACTCCACTGTGGCTCCCAACATGCGTGGCTGGTTAAGAGTCTAGACTCACCCGGGCCGTGGCTCCCAACATACGTGGCTGGTTAAGACTCACCCGTGGCTCCCGACATGCGTGGCTGGTTAAGACTCCACCGTGGTTCCCAACATACGTGGCTGGTTAAGACTCACCCGTGGCTCCCGACATGCGTGGCTGGTTAAGACTCCACGTGGCTCCCGACATGCGTGGCTGGTTAAGACTCCACCGTAGCTCCCGACATGCGTGGCTGGTTAAGACTCCACTGTGGCTCCCAACATGCGTGGCTGGTTAAGACTCACCCGTGGATCCCAACATGCGTGGCTGGTTAAGACTCACCCGTGGCTCCCGACATGTGTGGCCGGTTAAGACTCACCCGTGGCTCCCGACATGCGTGGCTGGTTAAGACTCACCCGTGGCTCCCAACATGTGTGGCTGGTTAAGACTCACCCGTGGCTCCTGACATGCGTGGCCCGTTAAGACTCCACTGTGGCTCCCGACATGTGTGGATGGTTAAGACTCACCCGTGGCTCCCGACATGCGTGGCTGGTTAAGACTCACCCGTGGCTCCCGACATGCATGGCTGGTTAAGACTCACCCGTGGCTCCCGACATGTGTGGCTGGTTAAGACTCACCCGTGAGGCCTGTTAAGACTCCACTGTGGCTCCCGACATGTGTGGCTGGTTAAGACTCACCCGTGAGGCCCGTTAAGACTCCACTGTGGCTCCCAACATGTGTGGCTGGTTAAGACTCACCCGTGGCTCCCGTAATGCGTGGCTGGTTAAGACTCACCCGTGGCTCCCACCATGTGTGGCTGGTTAAGACTCACCCGTGGCTCCCGACATGCGTGGCTGGTTAAGACTCACCCGTGGCTCCCAACATGTGTGGCTGGTTAAGACTCACCCGTGGCTCCCAACATGCGTGACCCGTTAAGACTCACACTTGGCTTTCCTGCTGTGAGGATTAATACCTTAGTACTTTTAGTACGTCGGACCAAACGCATGCCCCAGTGAGTGGCAGGGTACAAACACTAGCCCTCTGCTGCACACAGCTGCAGTGAGTTAGATTCCAGCGTCCCATAGCCTGAAGGGAAGGGACGTTCTCATTGGCTGAGATACCGTTTCAGACTGAAACTTCAAATTCAAATGAACCAAATAGCCATTTCACCATGTATTTAACTCTGAAGGGTCGTATTTTGATGCAGGTTGATTGGTGTGATGCTGAATTCACAACAGAAGCAACAGTGATTTTTACTGCTGCATATAGTTTTGCGAAATAGTTTTGTACAAAACGTCTGAAACTCATAGTAAACGGCTATTTCAGACCACAACGTGCTGCCTCTTTGTCTTGCTGCTCTGCGGCAGCAAAAAGTTGAACTTCTCTAAACTTTCGAAAGTGGCGGTCGATCCACGCTATAGACAATGTATGGAACCTCACTGCTCAGAACACAGAAGCAGAATTCCTCTGTTGGTGTAAATTCGGCATGAGGCTTGCAGTGTGCAGCATATGGGCTGACTGACAGTTTCTGGAGGTGAAGTGGCATGTTTTCCCCTACCTG